>NC_052049.1:98368065-98668065 GCF_903992535.2 Arvicola amphibius | reverse complement strand
GTTTCAAACAAGGGAGAGGATGAACACCAACACTTAAGACTGTCTCTGATCTCCACTCATGTGCTCTGGCACCTGCTCAGGTACACACACACATGCACACACAAAATACACACACACACGTACACATACATACACACACCCCACATACACACATACTTCCCCCACTTTCCCCCACATAAACGTAGGGGGAGAGAGAGATAGGGAGAGGGGATGGAGAGAGAGAGACAGAAAGAGAGAGAAAGACAGACAGAGAGAGAGAGAGAGAGAGAGAGAGAGAGAGAGAGAGAGACAGAGAGAGAGACAGAGAGAGAGACAGAGAGAGAGAGAGATTTTTAAAGAGCCGACTTCCCACTTAGTAGCTTTTGGATTTGTACTGTAATCTGAGCTTGTTCCAGGGCCTAGCCATCAGATTTTGGGTTTCCATCCTCCATAACTGTGTGAACTAATTTCCCAACATGATTGTTTCTATATCATCGCTTCTCAACCTCTGGACCATGACCCCTTTGGCAAGCCTCTGTCTCCAAAAATACTTACACTACGATTCATAGCAGTAGTAAATTTAAAGTTATGAATTAGCAATGAAAATAATTTTATGGTTGGGGGTTACAACAATTAGGAAGTTGTCTGTGACCAGGCTTTCCTTGGCAAATTGTTTTGGTCTCAAACCCAAAGGCAACAGTGTTCCTTGGGAACTTGATGGAGAAATCCCTATTCTTGAGTTTCTAACAATAGTCTTGAGTTTCTGCAAAAACAATCTCAACTTGCAGGCTTTTTTGATTTAATCAGTGAAGGTGATTGCAGAACACAGTAGTCTTTCTTTATCCGTGGGCTTACTTCTGGGGTTTCAGACATTGGAGGCCAATGATTCACACATTGTGAACTGCACATTGTTGTGAACAGTATAATGCAACCTCACAGTATGCTCCTTCATTCGTAGTGGAACACGAATCATCCACTTGTCTGGCTATCCACAGCAGGTCTTGCCACCCCCTTGCTAGTGACTCAGAAGCCACCTGGCTTACCTGGTAATTGTCATGGTATCACAGTGCTTGTGTTCAGATAGTCTCTATTTTACTGAATAACAGATTGAGTGTACAAGAGCAGTAGCGGGATTCTTCATACATGCTAAAGGGAAGTCTAAAATACTTTCCCTTTTTGTAGGGGAATGTGGTACAGTAGGGGTGTTGGGATATCCTGACTTATTAGGAAGCCAGGATATACTTAGAGCCACGATAGGACAGCTCTGGGGGAAGGGGTGTTGAGCTGCAATAGGACAGCTCTGGAGGCCTGAGAGGCAATGGGACAGCTCAGCCCTGGAGGAAAGGTGTCCTGACTATCTGGAAGCTAGGCTACCTGAAGCTGGGGTGTGGTGGGGGATGGTCTCTCTGCAGGATATAGGGATACTGTTCCTCGCCTGGAGAACCACTACAGCTGAGTTCTGTTCTGTTCCTAGCATCCCAGCAGAGCTCTGTGCTTCTTCTCAGGCCTAAGATGTTTCTTTTGCTAACACTGTACTAAACGGAAGCCCTCTGCAGAAATGTAGCAATCTCCTCCCACTTCTGCGGAAAGTTGTTACTTTTCCTCACCTGGCCTTCCTCAGCCTGTTTAAGGAGTGTCCTGGCAAGGTTCTTCTGTTCTTCTCCCCCTTACTGAGGCTCCCTAGGGAGCGACTCAGTAAGGTTTTTTGGCTCAACCCCCAAGAGATGTCCCAGCCAGGTTCTTCTGCTCTGCACCTGCGAATGAAGGTCACCCAAGATTCTTTTGAGAAAGACTTATTTGGGAAGGAGGCTACCTCTGCCACTTAATGGCAACTTTTAACTGAAGGGGTGGAAAGGCTTATATAAAGTTTCTTAGGGGTGGAGTTTTCTCAGAGAGACTGTGTGTGTGTGTGTGTGTGTGTGTGTGTGTGTGTGTGTATTAATTTTTCCATGCTCAGGGATTGGTCATTTTAGCTGGTAAGGGGCAAAGACGGCTCTAACTTCATGGCCAAACTGTGTTTCTTTCACTGGTCCACTTTAGCTTTTTTGACTTTAATCTTAGGACTAGGGCATATTTCTTTCACTGGCTTTAATTCTAGGAACAAAATGTGTTTCTTTGGCCAGGGCACATGTCTTTAGTTCTGAGTTCAGGGATAAAGATCTTTCTTTCCCTGCCCAGGTCTCAAATACAGAGTGTGTTTCTTTCCCTGACTCTGGGTTCAGAGTCACGGTGCTCAGTGATTGGTCGGTTTCCTGCTTCCGTTGTCTCTTTTACCCTACACTTCCTTCCCTTTCTTTTTTCTTTCTTTTTCTTTTTCAGTATTTGGGGTTATATGCTGGACAGACATTCTGACATTGAGCTGCATACCGGACCCTTTTGCTTTTTAAATTTTGAAACAGAGTCTCAGTAAGTTTCTCATGCTGTAAATACATGATTTTTCTGCATTCGTGTCCTGAGTAGCTTGATATTATTTTCATGGACATAAAGTGATTTCTTTGAATGAAAAGATGAAAATAAAAATAGTGTATGTGGGCCTTGACGATCCATGGTAGGAACAAATGGAAAAGCACACTGCTTGCAGAGTTTGGTGCTATATGCAGGTTCAAACATCCCCATAGAGTGTTAGAGCAGATCTCTTGTTCCTCAAGGTTTTTCTGTCTCCCCATGTTTGTCAGGTAAAAAGTACTTAGTTCGCATCTGAGCACAATTAGTGTGAGCCCTGTTTGTCGGAAGAGGCTAAAGGCCTCATGTCTTGCTTAGGGGTTGTGGGAAATAAGAACAGCTAGTAAGTAAGCAGGTCTGTGTTTTGTTGGCTTCCTTCTGTTTCAATCACAGAAGTCTATCTACGGTCTCCCACAGAAACTTGCTCTCCTCCAGGACTTCAGCCACCGTGGACCCACTAACGGCCACTATGGTCAGGCCACTCAGCCCCACACTCCTATCTAGTATGTCCACATCTCCTCTTAGGTGTCTCATGGGTTCTAAAAACACATCATCCTTTCAGAAAAATGCACATCTTGTCTCTTTCTTGTGTTCTGTTTCTCAGCAAAGGTGCCCCTATTCCCAGAAATGTGAGCTCATTAATAGAGCTTAAGTTTCCTTTTCCTATTTTTTTTCTCATTGTGTTAGCACACCTCCTCATCTGCTCAGGACTGGGTGATTATGGTATCCCTTTCTCTTTTTCCCTTTACCCTCCCACTGTTAGTCTAATGACCTTTCCAACATGCAAATTGTCGGCTACCCACTTAAATCCTTTAATGGCTTTCCATCAATTTCAGGATAACGTTCAAACGTCTCAGCATGGTCTGTTAGCTGTCTACTGCTGCATAACGGAAAAGAAAAAACTGGAATACTTATCAGTTTAAACACAAACATACTTTCTGAGCTTCAGGAATGCGGGAGTGACCTGAAGACTTCTTATGAAATTGTAGCCAAGATGTTGGCATGGGCTACGATCTCTGAGCGCAGGGTACTCTGCTTCCAAGCTCATTCACATGACTGGGATTGCCCATTTCTTACTCTAGTGGTGTTGCCTTTAGTGGTGGTTAATCTTGATTGTCAGCTTGATTGAACTAGGAATCACCTAGATTAGTGGAGTTAACTTTGGGGTGTGTCTGTGAGGGCATTTCCAGAGCCAGTTAGATCCTGGAGTCTCCGATCTAATGAATGGCTTAGTCCGTTGATCTAGTGAATGACTTAATCCATTGCTGGATCCATTTGAGTAGATTGTTGGGAGATTCTGAAACTGTGGAAGATGGTGAAGTTAAAGGATGAATCTCCAGAGTCTTTCAGTGCTTGGACCATACACTATTGCCTTCTTCTAAGAAGCTACCCCTTTTCAATTTTTGCCTAGGTAATTCTCTTCTGCCTTGTGTGACCCCTCTCCTGATACAACTTTCTCTTGAATATTTCTCTATGTTTACACAATCTTCAAAACTCACCTCTATTCTTCTACTTTATATTTTATTGAAATTTTTGGTTCATGTATCTCCTTCTTTCTGTTGGCTCTTCTTGAGCTCAGAGAATCTGGATATCTTATTAGCCCTTTATTCCAAACCTCAATGTGGCACATCATGTTGTGGATTTAATAAATACTTGTGATTAATATGTGAATGCATAGTTCACTACTGAGTGTGAATCTTAAAGGGAAAAGAATATAAGCTCTTCTGTTGAATTCTACTGTATCTCACTGTTTTCAGAGTCAGGGAGGTGGGAAGGAGAATGTCAAGTCCTCTGTCTGCTCTGCGTAGCTCTCAGTTGAGTCGCTCAGTGGAATTCAGCTACCAGACAGGCTTGCCTGTTCAGTTAAAGATGGCTTCTCTTGTGACTGGCACCTTGTTAACTGTAACTCAAAGATCAGTCTCAGCTTGGAATGACTATGTGCGTACTCACCAGAATAGTGGCCCCAGGGAAACATTCCTTTTCATAAGACCATTATAGATTCCTAGAGAGTGTTTCAACCAAGTGAGGTAAAAGTGTCAAGGCTTCTGGCCTCATCTTGTAAAGATCACTTACCTGGCACTTATTGACTCAAGAAAGTTGTAGAAAAGAAAGTCCATATCCAAAGACAGAGGATGACAAGGTCCTGAATAGTTTATAGTATGGTTCGATGAGAGCCAGGTTTGAAGATGAAACTCCCACAATGATAATACAATTAACTATTGTCATATTTTGTCTCTGCTCTTCCTTTAATATGTGACTTGAAAACAATTTCATCTTCCTCTTATGAACAAGAGGGAAATTGTAGGTTTTTTACCGCACTGTATGTGACTTATCACCTGGATGAAGTCACATTCATTTACCATCAGCCCATGTCTACATTAAAGGAAATCTGTGCTAGCAGAACCCAGGGTTGTGCTCCTTGGACTGCAATAGCTTGATGAATAATTTGACCAATGCTCTCCATTGCCATAAAATCTCTTTCCTAGGTTTATGGAAGAACATGGGGCTGTTTTGGATTGTCACAATGATAATCACATGTTGTCACTGATATTTAATTGCATCTTGTAATCTGTGGGAGAGTCCCCTACAACAAAGAATTTTCCTGTCCAAAATTTCATTAGCAGTCCTGTTGAGAACCATGGAACATATAAAGATATGCCTTTCAAATTTGCAAATGTCACAACCTAATATGATTATGATAGGAGAGAACTGGCTCAGTTGCACATTATATCAAAAAAGTAGATATTTTATTTTGATGGAAGTCTAACAAGAGCCAACACTAGGACGTGCCTGCCAAAAATTACTGTTATCTTAAGTTATAGTAATGAAAATTTTAGCTCAGCGCACAGAAAGCTCTGTTAATAGAAACTTTAGATTGTTGCATATTTCTCAGAACAGTCTTAAAGGTGATTTTTGGCTACTGACTTTAAAAGTGGCATAGCAGGGCCACTAGGAGGACAAAGTGTACAAAGGTAATGTCATATGAACAAGAAACATGCAAGCTAGCTTCAAATATCTGTACTATCTTCTGGAAGGATTTGGCATAACCTTTGATATCCTAGAAAGAAAATTAGAATAAATGAGGGAAGACTTCCCTAACAAACCAGGTAGGATGTTTGTTTTTATTTTGTTTTGTTTTTTTAAAATGGTATCAGCTGGGTAGGGAAGCAGGTGCCCACAAATCCAGCATTTGAAGGCTAAAGCAAGAGGATGAAGAGTTTCAGGCCAGCCTAGCATACATAGAGAGACTCTGGCTCAAAATACCACACACACACACATACACACACATGCACACGCACAACACACACATAGACAGAGAGAGAGAGAGAGAGAGAGAGAGAGAGAGAGAGAGAGAGAGACAGACAGACAGACAGATGACAGACAGAATCTTACCTTGTGTGATAATAGCCCTGCTTAGGGATGCTCCTGCAGACAATAGTCAGAGACTATGAGTGACCTAAAATGAATCACATACATGAAGGGGCTCTGTTTGAAGTGGTGCCTCTAGTTGGCCTTTCATCCTCATTATTATTTTATGATTCTTGGTCTCGTTCAGGATTATAGTGCATCCCACCTCCATAATAATAATAATAATAATAATAATAATAATAATAATAATAATAATAATAATGTCCCAGCTCTCAATACTTCACTGTAGCTTTTGTAATCCAAAGAAGTCCCTTAAAATGACTAATATTTTGTTTGTTCAATCATAAAATAAGAAATCATAGTGTCTGGCCCTTGTGTAATGGGATAGCTATGATAATCCCATTACATAATAGTTTTAAACTGTAACGTTCTTGAAAAGACGCGGAATTATTTATTTTGCTTCCCACAAAAGCTGTGAACAATCAATATGCATTTCTATTAGTGTCTTGTATTTGAGAGAGTGTTTTACAATTCTTTTAAAAAGTCCATTCTAATGACTTGTAATTGTTTTCTGCTTTCTATAAGGCGTGAAGGTCTCTAATGGCTGTCAACAGAGCGTCATGTGCAGTGACTTAATTAGCACTTACCATTCTCTTATTGTTTGGCCTATATTTGGTCCAACAGAGTCCAACTTTTGGACCACGGGAAGTGACAAGAAGAGGTGAAAGAGAGTTGTGATAGATAAGCTTTCACTTAAATGATGTTTATTTGGGGGAAATGTCATCACATTATCATCAAATACACAGGCTACTGCATGTGTCTTGACCTCTCCCCTCTTACTTTGAGACGGCTCCACTTTCGGAAGAGCTCAACCCCCACCCCCATGCTTGTTATAAGAACTTATCAGGAGGAGAAAGAAGACATCAGCTGAAGCTTGCTTTTGTTGTTTATGAGACAACCTAAGTAGGTAACTCAGCTTCAAGACCGTCTACATTCAGAGAGGAGAAACCATATTAGTGTTCATTTAATGTTTAATTAAATCTGTTCCAGCAAGTATGCTGGCTTTAGGTTGAATTTATAGTCCACTAATGTTAGAGTTTAATGCGGTCTATCTACATTTTATGGCACATTGGGGTCTCCTGTATAATCAACATGTACAATACACTTATGCCCATTTTCTGTGAGCTGGAGCACAGTTTTACTATTTTACATAATTATAGAAGTTTGTAGTTAAGTGTCTGCTCTTACATCACATCGTTAGTGATATTTGTGATTTACCGGATGCCAAGTTCTTGATGTGGAACACAATTCCCAATGATAGCAATCTCTCTACAGAGGGAATGCTCTCTGATTCCTCACTTCACTTCCAAGAATGAGATTTCCAGGAATGAAACTAGAGAACGAGGCAACTGAATGCGTTTTCACTAGAGGCAAATTTTGTTTTGCTTAAAAAAAATACATGTATATAAAAATATAGATGTATATACTATCTTTAATATATGTTTTTAATATATATGTGTGCGTGTGTGTGTGTGTGTGTGTGTGTGTGTGTGTGTACTAAATATAGTGAAGAGAGTCCTTCACAAGGTAAAAGCAAACAAACAGGACCCACCCATGGAAGTAAGAGTGACTAGCCACCACCCAGAGGCTGGGCCTCAGTAGTTCCCACACAGTCCCAAGATGTCCTTTATTTTATTTTCAAAGCGTTCCCACCACAAGTAATGAAGACGAAGGGAAATTTGCGAATTTCTTGTCCAATCCTATACGGATAGAAAGGAACAGCAGGGTCCAGGCGCTGCTTGGAGATCCCTGCCCTGAACTGTAGAACTTGGGAAGCACTTGGGTCTGAGTTCAATCCCAAGATGACTGTTCCTGTTCACCCCACACCCCCAACTGTGGCAGTGCAAGGGTTGCTGAAGGAAGCGGGAGACGCCATTGCTCATTCGATAGAAGTCCTCTCTGCCTCGGGAACGCCTCCCAGCCCTGTTTTGCAGGTGTTTCGTTTAGAATCTATGGTCTTCCGATCATATTGATTAAAGTCTTGGGATTTCTAAACCTCTTCTTAGAAAGTGAGCTGCCAGAGGAAAAATAAATGTGATCGATACCCTTGCCTGTAAGATCTGCCCCTTGCGACGGCTACCCGCTTATCCTCTCTAAACCTCCTGGGTCCAAGGCCTCCCAAACCCAGATTAACTGGTTACTCTGTACTTATTTATGCTCCCTCAGCCGATATCCCTCAGCAATAGTAGCAGTGGCCTTGATTTGTTTTCTAGTTTTACAGCTGTGTTGCTGGGAGAGGTAGAAGGAACATTTAATTTGGCATTAAATTCTATTCCGGGGCCTCGTCCCCTGTGGCAAAGGTGATGTGGATGGTTTGCATTTATGATTTTGCTCAGTTCGACTCGTTTTTCTGCCCAGGGAAAGTTTTCTCTGAAGCTCTTCTTGCTTCTCTTGCATTTTGAGGTCTGAGTTCACGTAGCAGTCTCCACGGGGTGAGACAGTCGGCTGTCCCTCTGTACCCAGGCTACCATTTTCCAGTGGAAGTGTTGCCAACAACCTGCTTTCTGCATGTGACTGCAAAGGACAGGAAGCATTTGAATTTCGAGCAGGGTTCTATTCTTGAGGGATGTGGTCTGTGTCGGGCAGATGATGAGAGAGACTTTGCATCCAATCTGCCTGCCGGGCAAAATGATTCATCCCGCTCTGCCTTTCCTTTCTGCATTTTCCTTCTGATTTCATAGTGCAGGTCCCGAGAGAGGGTCTGCTTTCACACCCCCTTCTTTGTCCTTGAGTCACCTTGGGCAGGGCCGACCATCAGCTTGTTTTATACATTAGCGTGTCAGCATCAGAATGCATTGAAATTTGTGGTCCTCTCCCGCAGTGAGGTTTTGCTAAGGAGCTCTTGGCCCCCAGACCTACCAGCCGCTCCCATCTTCTCAAGACCCGGCAATTTGGAATATTGGAATATTGTCCACACACAACCAAAAAGTTCACCCTCAATTGCCTCCCTCTACCCAAGCACTGACCACATTAACCCTGTCATCTTTTTTTTTTCCTTTTTTGCTTGGCCTCTGTCTAGTCTCTTACTTTGCAGCATCTTTGGCCAGTAGTTTTTGTGTGTGTGTGTGTGTGTGTGTGTGTGTGTGTGTGTGTGTGTTGTGTAAATAAACTGCAGAAGGAGAAAACAGTGAAGTATCTCCTTGAGGAGGTTGTGGTGGGGCTTCTGGTGTCACCTCAGGGTTCTCTCCCTCTGCTTGTCCCTTCTAAGGTCTCTTCATCACTGACCAATTATTTTTTCCACCTAGGCAGGTTGACACTTAGAAGAGGTGAGATGTCCAATAGAACCAAGAACCCTCTGCTTGTACAGCTTTTGTTTCTTATAGTTGTGACAGCAAAGGAATAAAAAGGAGGGGACACCACAGTTAAATTGCTAATCCTACACAGTGTAGGTGACTGCAGACAAAATTAATTAAATTGGAGAAGAAAAAAAGAAAAGAACAAAGAACAAAACAACCCAACAATTAGCACCCATGCCACATCTATTTTTATAATTCCACAATGATATTCAGAATCACAAGTATATCAGGACATGATGAAGCCCGAATCTCCTCTATTGGACACATAGAACTTTCATATGGGTAAGTTTGTTTGGTTATTTATTTAGTTGCTTGTCCCGCCGAATTAGAAACCCCAGGATCTACAAGCTAAGACACTGCATGTTCCCAGGATCTACCACTAGATGGAACCCATGCAATGCATATACACAACCCCCAGGGGCTTAGGGCAGCTCAGGAAACCCCGGTCTATGGGCTAGAGGGCACATTTGAAGTCAGTGGTACTTTGTTAAGAGACTCCATTTCCCTTCTAGTTAACCAGAACCCAACCACTGTTGCATGCTCTCTCTCTCTCTCTCTCTCTCTCTCTCTCTCTCTCTCTCTCTCTCTCTCTCTCTCTCTCTCTCTCTCTCTCTCTCACACACACACACACACACACAATTTGTTAGAGATTTGATCGTGCCCCATTGGTTGGTTGCCTTTGTTATTTCAGGGCATCTCTGCCATTGCCTGAAGCTTCCCATTTTTGGGATCCTACTTTGGCTTCATACACACAGAGTTTCAATATAATTAGCTGTCTAATTGCTCGCCCACACTGAGCCCATGCATGTGTTTCTAATTATGATTATTTAAAAGCTCATGTTTGCCATTCTTTGTTCTCCATTTCCTCAAGTTGAAGAGCCCAGGGAGAGATTTCAGTAGCCACTCCTCTGAATAGCACGTTTTCTCTGATCTCCTCCTGCCAGGTTTGAATCCTGGCAAGTTCTGTAACTATTTCCCAGCATTCTACGTACTATCTCTCTACAGTAGCAAAAGGTACAAGGAGGATGTGGGTGCAGCAACTGCTCAGCGCCTGGAAGGATGGAGCTCCTGACTTTGCAAATCTAGCACTGACACTGTATTCCAGGTTAAACCCATGCAACTGCTTTCTGTAGATCTCTACTGAATTGTACACTGACAGTCTTATTGTGTGCAAAATGGAGCCCTTATCCTTAGTTCCAGTCTCGTTCTCTCTGCTACTTTATGTTTAGCTCAGGCCAGAAACCTGAGAATCTTGAAACTCTCTCTTTTACTGCCAGCTGTACCACTGAATTTGGTCAGTTTCACTTCCTCCCATCTCTCTACCCACCACGTTTTATTTACTCCTATTGATACTTGATACAATGCCCCCATTCTCAACTACTGTGTTGCGGAAATTCTTACAGTCTTGAGATCCTGACTCCGTCTGCTCCACGCGCTCAAGGCTCTCACTCCTATCAAAGCTTCAAAGACTTCCAGATACACTTGGCTCCTGTTTCCTCAGATCCTCACCTCCAGGATGCTGTTCCCGCCACACCCAGCTCCGCAGCCCTTGGCCCATGCAGCCATGTGGTCATGAAAAGCAGAGACTTTTCTTCCTTGTCTGAACACACAAACAACATTTTTTCCGTGCTTAAACTTTGCATAGCATCTCCTCCTTTATGTTACCAAAGTCTAGGGAAATAGCTCTGTCAGAGCCCTTTACATGGGTCCTTGAAATCACCTCTGCTTGTACGGCTTCCAGATAGAAGCTGTAAGCTCCACAGTACCATGAGGCATCCAGTCCGTTACATCCCCATCTGGAGATGTGTGTGTGTGTGTGTGTGTGTGTGTGTGTGTTTAGGGGGTGAAGGATAGAGGGAAGATGGAATGGAGGATAGGAGGAAGGGAAGAAGGCAAGGGAGAGGGAATGCTGGTAACAGGGCTATTTCTGAGGCTCACAGCAGGTCCTTGTTCTCTCCCTTTTAGTTAATTATTATCTAAATGAAGACCCGCAGGGCACATGGCATTTTGCTTGAAGCCTGGGGAAAGCTACCTACAAAGTAAAATATTCATAAAGTATACAGATGTCATACACAGCAAATGCATACCCTGAAGCTGAGGAGACATTTGAAAAAGAGGAGCTAGGCAAATTATAGGACTGCAAATCAGAGCAGCGCCATTAAGAGTTTAGGATTCTGTGGTATACCTAAACTATTGCCGTCATGATGTTTGGGAAAATCTGTACGTGTTCGTGTTCAGACTGGAGTGTGAGTACAGGGCTTTCCCAGTGTGATAGGCATGAGGAAGTGCTGTGTTTTCCTTAGAAAAGGTTACCCCGTTGTGGAGTACGCCTTGATATTCAACCCCAGGCTCCCCTCTCCGGTAGTAGCCATCTCATTTGTAGAGGACTGGCTCACCCCTTGACATTCTCTTTCCAGTTATAGCAGCTAGCAGCATAGAGACCTAGCACCCAACTATAAAGGCCAGTACCCCAACATAAAGGACCAGCACCCGAGTATAAAGGCCAGTACCCCAAATAAAGGTCCAGCACCTGAGTATAAAGGCCAGCACCCCAGGATAGATGCCCAGAATCCCAGCATAAAGGCCTAACACCCCAGCGTAGAAGCCCAGTGCCCCAGCATAAAGGCCCAGAACCCTGGCTTGACCAAGGAAAAGGCAGCTAGGCAATGGTTATTTCAGAGCTCTCTGAATATGGCTGACACTTCATCAACAGTACAGCGTAGCTTCTGATCTTCCCAGTCCTTTCTCATTGTCATCTCCCAGGTATCACTGACATCACTGGCTATACATCATGCCCTAAACTCCACGAGTCTGCTTGAAGTAACTCACTTATGAGCATACTAGTCTGTGATGGTTCTAAGTTGTTGTCTGAGGTACGTTATTTTTCTGACTGAGTCAAGGATCTCTCCAGTGGAGGTTGGTGGACTCCAGAAGCCTTTGGCACCAAGTGGGCTCTAACAGCCGACATCTAAATACTCATTGGCAGAAGGGGAAGGCACTCATGGGTACAATGTATCGGAGAGGCCCAGAGAATATTGGCTTCAAGGATAACAGAACGGATGGCTGTTGCTAAGGGTTATTGACACTCTACAAGATGAAAATAAACAGCTGAGAGCAATGGGACACTCCAGCCAGGTGTAGGAGCCAGAGGGCATCTTTAGTTGCAGATACAGAAACTCAAGCAGACTTGCTGAAGAAGCCGAGGATGAAGCCTGGGCATGCCAGGTAGAGGAGGAATGTGTCAACGACTTGCTAACTACTCCAGATGGGCAGCTGCTCTGTCGAGGACTAGACCCTGCTTAGGAATTCCTGGGCTCCTAGCCGACTGGTTAGGCTGAGAAAACAAAGAATAGAAGACTGGCCTCTTGGAGTCCTAGGGTCAGAGTATGAAAATGGGTATATAGAAGGTTCCCCCCTAGGAAGATCTTTTGGATATGTATCACCGTCTACCCATGTCCACACTCCAGGGAAGAGCAACCTACCTTAAGGGTAAAACAATGATTCAGCAAGCAGACACTAGAGACAGACATAGGAAGAAAATGACCACAGTGGCAAAGACAAAGGTCATACACGGGGACGAGTAACCCAGGTCCACTGATCCAGACTTGTTTACGTCACTACTTTGTTCAGCCTTGCAAGGACGCATGCAAGTGTTAAGAGTTTAGTGTGTCATGGTTCCTCAGGGAGGACACCCGAGTACTGGTGGCACATTCCCAGAGTTAGGTCCTTTCCACCCTGAGAGAGGGTAGGCTTCACCCTCAGACACGTAAGTAAGGCATGGGTTTGACTGATACCCTGGTCTCAGCACCGCTACCAGAATCCCGCATTTCCTTGTAATAAGCCAGGGAACACAGTTTATGTTAAAAATAAGATTTTATAAAAATCTACTAAAGGATCAGTAAAAATGGCACATGTCTCATTCCCAGAGGCACTGGACTCATGGGGTACTGATGCTTGCCACAGAGACCACTGTAGCGTTTGTTTGGAGACAAAAATTAGGCAGGGTGGGCTGTTGTCCTCAAAGATTTCATATAATCACTGCATCAAAAACCTTCACACATGCCTGGTGGCAATGGAAAAGTCTGTGCAGCTCTGGGCTCTGCAGGGCTGGAGGTCTTGATACTATTGGTTTTACTTTCACCTTGGTGTATGGCAAAATTTCCACTGAATTATAAGCTGTGGTTGCAGCCTTGATACTTTGGGTACCTTGTGTTAATGAATTAATGGAATAGAAGAGGCGTCCCCTGTTTAGTTTAAGTAAATCATCCTGTAATTAGGAGGGGGTAAGCTGTCAGGAACAATGGGTCAGGGAGCAATCCGCACAGAATTTAGTACTGCTGCCTTGCCTAATTGAAACTGCAAATGGACAGGTCCAGCTAGAAAGCCTCCGAATGCCACTTGCTCATCAGAGAAGCACAAAACCTTCTTGGATTAGAGTCATGTCCGGCTCTGTCTTTGTGACGAAGGTAGAGGTGCTAAGCAAAGAAGTCTACATTGCATTGTGAAGGATGAACACTGAGGATCAGTTGCAACTCAAGACCAGCAGACCATAGGTTGTTCTGACAGCGTCCCTGTCCTATGCGTCTTAGGAAGACAGGTCCACAAGCCTTCTGGGGGAGATGCTACATGAATAGGAAGGAGAAATGAATCCAAGTAGCAAAAGACCTGTGCTAGAGGCGATGCATCACCCAGCTCCTCCTAAAGATACCATCTTCCAAGAAATGAGATCGCTAGTGTTCTGTTCTCATCTCTAGGGTGTGTCTCAGTTGAAAGAGTTATGTCGTCTGAATCACATTATTTCTGACATGGTCTGTTTAGTAGTGAGAAAGGGGCAGCATAAAGGACCCATGCTGACCACTTGTGTCCAACACAAAAGAACCTGGTGGATGATTAGCTTGGGATTTTTTGAGTGTTTATGACAGACCATTCCCTGTTCTTTCCTGTCTCATTGCCTTTCTCTCTCAGTTGCTGACCTTTGATGGAAGCCTTGTACTTCAATTCCTGTCCTCCAATCTGCTTTTAGAGAACCAGCATGTGGCACTATCTGTTAGGAGTGCAAGCCTTTCTGCCTCCGGCATGGGGACTTCCAGGCTCTTAGGATGAGCGCCAATTGGCCAGCAGTGAGACTCAGGCGAAGATAGCCTACTTTCTCCTCGGTGGACCACTTTTCTGGTTCCTGCCCCATTCTGAAACGTGGTATAGAAATCCTGGGCAGGAAATAGTCTATCTTTAGTTTCAAAGTGAAAAATCTCCTATTAATCTTGACCACACATCTGCTCTTTGCCACATATCCATTTCTTCTCTTAGATTCACTGTGATCCTTTCAGGGAATTGAAATTCAATTCAACGAAGGAGCTTTAATCTAGTGTTCCCGTGATTGGAGCAGAAAATAGGAGTGAAACTTCCGTGCAGGACCAGGTGGATAATAACCAGACGGCTTGGTGAGCAGAAAAGGGTGAATCAATGTACATGCGGATCAATGTGTACATCTGAAAACAACAGTCTGGGGAAAGAGATAAGAAGAACCGAGGCTGACTGAGGGGATGACTAAGAGACACAGGGCCGCTTCTGCTGTTCCATCCTCCAAGGTCTTAGATCCTTCCTGAGGAAACTCCTAGTCTAGTCAGATGAATTGACATATGGGCTCTGGATGTTCCAGAGTGGTATGGGAGGATCTGGTCCTAGATTCCTGATGGAGAAGTAATGTTCTATGAACTTGACCAGAGTGTGATGGAAGATGTCAAGTGCTAAGCCTTCACCTCCGTTGGATTTTGCAGGCAGGATGTTGCTCTGATGGTGAATACTGTGGGAATGAGCAGCCATCAGGGTGGCCTATGTAAAACCCCATGACCATGTTAATGTGTGGCCTTGCACTGCCCCTTTTGGGGCATTTCCACTCCTTTTCCCTCATTCTTCTTTCTGGGGTTTCACTTGCCCCTTTTCCCCCATCAAAAGTGTACCTAGGATGCTGACTCATTTTTCCAGGGAATTTAGGAAGGGCCAATAGATATTTACTGAGTTCCTGCTAAGTGAGAGTCACTATCCTTAATGTTGTATATGATATTAAATCATTCATTCTCCACAATGACATGAAGCAGGCACTATTCTTATATATAGCAGATACTACTATTATGGTTACTTTAATAGATCAAAACCAAGTAAAACATGGAATTTAGATCTCTTTCCCAAGGCCACCATGTTGGTCAGTCTTAGAGACAAAAATGAGATAAGACTTTCTGGTTCCCAACTGCATTCTTTCCTGGTAGAAAAAATGGCCACAAAAGGATAAAGAAATGAACAAACAAAAATCCCAAGACAAAGTGAGCACTGTCAGAGCATTCTCTCAGATTTTCACACCTTAGACATCACATGGGCAGTCTCCTTGAGGATGTCTCTGGTGAAGAACAAAGAATGCTACTAATTTCTATTGAGATGAAAATCTTAGAGCGCCTCCACATTAAAGGAATGTTGTATCTGAATGCCCATTGCTGCTGCAGACTGGACCGTGAGGATGAATCTGTTCACAGACTTGCTTTTGTCCTTGAGGTTTGCCTACTCTCTGTGAAGGCTCTCGGAGAGCAAGGGCTTTCTCTCTCCTCCTTCCTATGTGCAACATGGTACCAGGTGTTGATGAACTTGACTGTCTACTGGTGTTCTAACACAAAACATCGAAACGGAGCCTGTAATAAGGTGTGTGGCTTTGCTTCAGATCTGGGGAGGAAGTCGAGGCTGGCGAGAAGACACAATCTGTCAGAAATGCAGGGCACTTGAACATGCTCTGAGCACTCAAGTATCCTGTTCCCACAGAGATCCTTAGACACTTGAGATTCATGAATATCTTACAATCTGTTTTGTAAGACAATGTATGATATTCCTTTTTGTGGGGGTAGAAGTATCCTAGGAAGACACTGTATTATTTAAATTTTGTACTCTGATAAAAGGCCATGACGAAAAGTAAACTGTGGAAGAAAGAGTTTATTTTGGTTTACAGCTCTGGAAGGAGAGAGTCTATAATGGTAGGGCTGATATGACAAGGGGCAGGCATGGACAGAAACAGGCGGCCGAGAGTTCACAGCTCCATGGCAGATGGAAAACAGCAAACTAGCTAGAAAGCAGGGCTATAAACTGGCAAAGCCTGCCCTCGGTGACGCACCACCACATCTAGCAAGGCCACACCCCCACAGCCTCTCCAAATAGTGCCACAACTGGGGACAAAGCCTTCAAATACCTGAGTCTATGGGGACATATTTTTTTCATTTAAACCACTACAGACATACATCTTAAAGGCTCTCTAACTATAGCAATTAAGCTTTAACATGGCTCTTCTTCATGTGGCTTCTGTGTAAATCATTTAACCACTAAGATCTCAAATTTGTGCCAAACATATTTTCATTTTGGTATAAAAAGAAACTATAGTTTAAAAAAAAGTTCTCAAGTTTCATCCATGGAAATAGGACATAAGTACTTTCTGACATCAAGAAGGTTAGATGGGATAAGACAGAAGCCTACTGTGATTTCTAAAGCATCTTAGTAATGGGGGCATGGGGATCAGTTGTCATTTTCATCTTCTGAACTTGAGAACATAAGCTACAGAAAGGAAGGAGCTATAATAGGATGACACAGGTATGTCTTAGCTTTGTTCATGGTGAAGTGGACCTTGAGCACAGGGCTTGAGTGTGAGTTTGACATGAGGAATCAGGATGTGGCTGTGGAAGTGTATTTGAATGGAATAGGGAAAGGGGCGAGGAAAGCCATCACTAGATACATCGTGAGCATGCTGCTTCTGTATGCAACTAGGACTTAGGTCCCTTGGATTAAGCATTACCATAAGTTCTCTTACATGACAGTTAATCACATTCTTGTATACAAAGCAAGCTCCCAGGCAGTTGCAGCTGCGGGCACTAGGAGGCCACCTGCATGTGTTAGAGCAGTAAGAGGCAGGGGAACAATGGGTGGGGCCGTGTGCTGCTGACAGTGTCTGCTCTAGCAAATTGTGGGCTAGACAGTCATGTGCATTATCTATATTAAATTCTAAGTCATTCTAATGGTTCCTAAACATAGCTTCTCACTAGAATTATCTACAAAGTGTAAAAAAAAAAGTCAGACTTCTGGGACCCATATTTGGGAAATTTTAATTCAGTATGTCTAGGGTAAGGTCTGAGACTTGACATTTTTCAAAGGTTCTTGAGGTAATTCTGATGCTCAGTCATTTTGGGAGACATAGCGGTGTTAAAACCCATTCAAAGTAGGTATTGTAGTGAAATTGACTTGGTGTGTTCAGTATTTTATACACTATTATATCAAGATTGTGCTGGAAGCAGAATTTCCACCTAGTGTTCATTGCTTTGCCACCATGTCACACTGCTTTTGCAAGGACCCTTTTCTCTTGCAAAGGCAGGGAGCATACCTGCTGAATCTCAGGGGACGGGGGGGGGGAGGGGAGGAGATACCCACGGGTCAGGCATAGGTTTGAAGAAACAAAAAGGGAATGACCAGGCAAGGTAGGCATTCAAACCACAGGAAATAGCTACCTATCCTAGATCTGAGGACCTCCAGAAAGTAGTTTGGGATATGCACTGACCTTTTTGGGGGGGGGGGTAGGAAGGAGAGGGAGGGAGGGAGAAAGAGAGAGAGAGAGGGGGGGGGCAGACAGAGTCAGTTCACCACTGTGGCTAGAATTCAAAAGCTCAAGAGTTGTCTTTCAGGAAAGAGTCCTATTCCTTAGAAGGGCAGGGCCTCCTCCGCTTCTCCAAACTTTAAGGATTTGGAGGAAGGCCATCATGGAGAGGGATTTAGGTCTCTGACTACAGGACCAGCTCTACTGCGGATTGTACTTCTGAGGCTTTGCTAAGGTCAGATCAGGGATCCTTGAGACTGGAGCCAGCATGGCTGCTATGAGGAGCTGTGAACGAGGCAGTGCAGAGAGGGATGAAGCCAATTCCGTGCACAGCCCCCTTCCTATCTCTTCAGTAACAAGTTATTTGGGTGCTAAAGGGGACCCAGGGGACCAAGAAGACAATTTAATATGTATGTACACAGCCCCAATACCACATGGCTGAGTGTATGATAATTCAGAGCTGAAAAATAATAGCTTAATAACTGATATGACTCCAAAAGGACAGGAATCATCAAACATGCATGACCTCTAACCTGCATCTTAGCTCTTTGGGAGCTGCCCTCCTATTTCTTTGGAATTTTCTTCCTACCAACAACTTATTTGGGTAAATTTACATGCCTCCTCTTTGTGAGATTTTCCAGTTTTTGCCTATTCTGTAAACCCTAAGCGTCCCCACCTGCCCCCACAATCCTTTCCTTATCTATTTTCTCAAAGCGTTTCTGATTCTGCAGAGCAGTGATCACGTTGTTTATGGTGACATGCTTGGACGTGAGCTCTTTAAGGGAGAGATGTTGCTTTATGTGGCTTTGTCCCTGGTAGTTCAGCCAATCTGAGTGAGATCAGCTGAGCTGTGTGGACAGAGAACGGAGAGGGCAGGAGCAGATGCCCTGCCTTCGGAACTCAAAACCCCAGGCAGTGGTTGGTGAATCCCCCCCCCCCCAGCAACCCTCTCAGGTGCATCTTAGGTACATCTTAGGTGACACAAAAATATTCAAGGAAGAAAATAACACAATGTATTTAGAAGTGTTTTGGACGTTAGGAACTCCATGAGATTTATAGCTGTGCATCCCTTAGACACACCCTCAGCTCTCCCCACTTCCCTGTCTCTCTGCCCTCTGCTTCCTACCTCCCTCTGCTTATTTCTACCGGTTCCCCCAGCAGTTAATTCTTTCTATGCGTTGCGTTGAGGTACCGAAGATCTTTGTTTTAATAGGAATTCCCAGAGCCTAATGGTCTTCTGGAATCTTAGGTCTGTGTAGCGAAGGGAAGAACTTTAGGGATTCTTAATTTTTTTTTTAAAGAAACTGCAAGTGGAGGTATTTTTGGAAACCTTCATATTCATGCGTGTGTTCCTAAAAACGCATTTACATTCCTCTCCAGCCCGTGCTTATCCTGCATTAGTATATTCACTGTGTTCTATTAGATGCTTCTGCATTCATGTGTCATCCCGTTTAATGTGCACAGCGACTCCTAGGCAGGTGTTGCGATCTCATATTTATACCCGAGGAAGCTAGGGAGCAGAGGGACCAAATGACTTGCTTGTGAGTGACAGGGCTAGAACTTGAATCCAGGCCTCTGACTCTGTGCTAACTGATGTTTTCCGACACATTCTGCTCAGAGGTGCACTCAGTTCCAGGGTGGATTTGCTCTCCCATTCTGTCTGAGAACTGAAGGTATCAGGATGAAAAGGGCACGTCTGCGTCCATGTCCAGAAAAAGACCACGTTTGGAAGGGAACACCATGTCCCAGTTAGTAAGCCTCTATTTTCCACAGGGGCAAGGACATTTGGGTACATATTTTCCCCATCACATCAGGCCCCGTGGTACATGAGTCTCCCACCACAGTAAAGAAGTTAATTAGAGTACAGCAGCCAGGCCCCTGGCTGGTACCCTGGAGGTGTTTCCTCTGGGTCTCTTGATTACTGTGATTCTGAATGTTTTTTTTTAAGCATTTACCTATTTTTATTTTATGTGTATGCATGAGTGCCTGCATATTCCATGTGCGTGCCCGGTGCCTATGATGGCTAGAGGAGGGCGTGGAATCCCCTGGAACCCGAGTTTCCAGGCATGTGTGAACTGTCCGGTGTGAATGCTTGGGAACGGAACCTTCGTCCTCGCAAGAGCCACATGTACTGTGAACGGTGGCGCCGTCTCGCCAGCCTTGATCCCTAGTTTCCTTAAATGGAAAGTTAGAGTGACATTTGGGTGACAGTGACATGATTTCCAAGTTTCCCACCGACACTAAGATAGGAGGAGCACTCTGTTGTAGAAGGTGAACTTTTGACCTTCAAGATCAAGGCCCGCGTTAAATCTGTGAGCGCTCTCAGAAGACGGTGACACCTCGAAAGGAATGGGAACTTGAACCTCTGATTAAAAATCAACTTTTCTTAGGGACAAGCCTCAATTCCCAATTTATAACCTGTGAGGGAGATAAATAAATAGGTCTCAGGTGCTACCATGCCCGCGTGTCTCCAACACCCACTTTTGTGGTTTAGGCCAGCCACTCACGACGCACCAGCACAATTAACCCAAGCGTGAGCTCCGTGTTTAGAACCCGTTCAGAGATGCTCTGCTTCAGTGATAAATTATTCATCCCATCCCCTTCTCCTGCTTTTGTCGCCTTGAGCAGCTCTCGACTCTGCCCTTTGCTGCCATTTCCTGGAGCTTGTGTGAATTGTGGTTTGGGGAGGGAGACATAGGAGGAAGTCAGTCCCCAGGGAATCTAGACAAACCAAGTCGTAGTCTCTATGGCACCCCAAGACCCCCAAATTGCTGAGTTTCCCACACCTCTTATCACAACATAGAGAGCCTCCTTGTAGTTCACCCGAGGACATGTTCCAAGAAAATCATGGAATATTTATTAGTGTTATTACATTTTTCTCCAGCACCTTCATCCCAGAGGATCCCCAAATGCTCTGTTAACAAAACACGCTGGGAGATTTTTTACCCCTTTCTAAAATCCAGCTGTCCCTGCCTTTTCTTCTCACCACACCCCATCAATTTTCCTCCCTTCAGTACATTCCTCCTGACTTGTGTTGCTCATTGCTTAACAAATAATCCTGAAAGGCTGGCTACCTGGGCATATGAGCTTCCTGTGGCGGATGCAACAGCTGTCACAAACCTGGTGCCTTAAAATAATGCACATCAATTCTACTTCAGTTCTGGATGTCAGAAATCCTAAATAGGTTCCAAGATGCTAAAACCAAGGTATTGGCATTGGCATCCTCTCTACAGAGACTCTAGAGAAACCCCTGGCCATGTCTTTTTCTGCTCCTAGGCCTGGGTTCTTGGAATATTTTGGCCCACACCTCTTCTACTGTCCCTGGCATTTCCAGATTAGCATCTTGAATACTTCAGGCCTAGTCTTCCCATTTCAACAACCCATGCTGCTTTTTTTGTTTTGGTTTTTATTTCATGCACATTCATGTTTCGCATGCATGTATCTGTGTGAAGATGTCAGATTCTCTGGAACTGGAGTTACAGGCAGTTATGAGCTGCCATGTGGGGTGCTTGGAACTGAATTCAGGTCCTCTGCAAGAACAGTCAGTACTCTTAACTGCTGAGCCATCTCTCCAGTCCCCTACTGCTTTTCTTCATGGATAGTCATGATTTCATTTTATATATAATCCTGCATGATCTCACAAAATCATATTTGCCATAGAAAGAGATATTCTCAGGCTTCAGGAATTAGGATATATAGAAATAGATGTAGATATAGATATAGATACAGGTACAGGTACAGGTACAGGTACAGGTACAGATATAGATATAGATATAGATATAGATATAGATATAGATATAGATATAGATATAGGAGCCATGGTTCAGTCTACATGCATGATAAGGGAAGTCTTTGTACCTGATCAAGGTCAGCATCTATCTATATTCCTACCACTCTGCAGAGGTTAGGTAATAACCACACTGGGATGCTCGATTCTATTCTAAAATTTGTATGTGCCTGCTTCTGTGTCTTTACTTGTAATTTTCTTTTTTTCAGCCAGAAATACTTTCTGCCCTTTCTTCCCTCCTCATTCACGACAACTGAAGAAATCTCTCTGCTGTGCATGCTTCCCGAAGTCCCCATAGCTCATGCCATGGAGGGTTGATTGTCACCCACTAAATGGCTCATTCTCGATGTGCCAAGGCTCTCTACCTCACCCAGTCTCACATGAAAAGCCTCTGTGAAATGCCACATGAATTATTTCCTTGTGTATGAGAGCATAGGGGGGTTTTCAGGTTGATTCCACAGTCTATGCTTTTGACCTTCAACTAATATTTATTATTCATTAAAAAATATTTATTGAGTTCTTCCTCTTATTCAAGTCCAACTACCAGTGACAGAGAGGTGGGGCATGGTCTTTAAGGAATTGGAGGACCAGAGGGCAATTTTGGTATCAAACAGGCAGTTGTCTATGTGGTCTCTCTTCAGCACAAGGGAAGGTAGACACACTGCAAGATTATGTAGCAGAGGTTGGTTGGTCCTTGTGGTGGGGACTGATGGAAATTAATTCAGTAATTAGAGATTCTGCCAAAAGGACAGCTATAATATTATGCAAAACAAAGATCCGCCTCCTATTTGCATACTGCTTTTTATGAGGTGTGACCATATTATAACAGAGCAATTTTTTTTTGAGAAATAAACACAACAAATTATATCACAGGGAATCTCAGTGTGGGGGGAAACAAAGGTCACATTGTTCAGCTCGCTTTGCGATGAGGCTTTCTCTCTTCAGTGTGCTCAGTAAAGATTTTCCTCAATTCTGTTTGAGAATTTATGAGAAGAACTGTTTTTCAAAAAAGTCACTTTAGATGTTTAGGAATATAGAGGAAAGGTCTTATGCTTACAACCTAACTACCTATATACATGTATATCAGCATATGAAACTTGTATGTGTATATTTAGCAAATATATGCATATATATACATATATATACATGCATGTACCATCTATGTTGCATTTCTATAATTCTGAGAGAGGAATTTTAAAATGTCTTGGGAAATCTCAATGTGGGGATTCATTAGGGTCTATGTAAATTCTCTCAAAGTGACTGACTTGAAGAGAGTCAGCTAAATACATAAAGGCTCTTTAAGCATTTAAAAGTCATTTACACTTAACTTTTTGGTGCTGAGGTTCAAACCCAGAATTTCCACACACGTTAAGTGTGTGTTCTAACCTTGAAGTACATATTTAGCTTTAAAAATTACTATTATGCTCATTTTGAAATCATTTCACGGGGACAATATCCGCATAACAGCTTTTCTTTCCTTTCATTTCCTGAGACATAGGTCCAATCTGCAAAAAAGGGGGATTTGGCAGAAAGTCTACGAAACTCAGGTGAGTATAATATCAGTCACGACTTTCCTCTGTGTTTGCTGTGTGGTCTTAATTGAGTCATTTCACATCCCTAAACCTCCAGTTCACCTATAAAATGAAGCTAATAATATTTTCCACACAGTTACATAAAGTTACACGTAGTTACACAGAGTTTCCACATAGTTACAAAAACTAATTATGCTTAGCACATAGCATAAATCAAGTCCTTTTCTATTTTTTATAAAGACATGGACATAGTCATATATTTTTCTAAGTTTCCAAAATATGCTAAATATAAAGATTAGGGTGTTGATTTCTTATGGATCATTTGTGTGTATCTCAAATGGTAGGCACTGTCTGTCTGTCTGTCTGTCTGTCTGTCTTTCTTAGTGGAGAAGTAGGTCTACATGCACATAAATCCGTATCTTCCTTCTTCTCATCGTCTGAATTGTGATGCATATTGGCCTTCTAGAAGCCTTAAGATTGTCAATATAATAAGATATTTTTCAAAATTACAACCTGTATTGGATGATTTCAGAGGAAAACGTATTTGAATATATTTCTTAGAATTTTGAGAATGGCATGATGATACACAAAATACCAACTGAAATTTAATGTCATCTCTTTGATGACAATGTCCCTGTAGTAGTTTTGATATCATGGGGCTGTATGTTATTCCTCTACTTCATGTGACTAACTTAATAAGTTCTCATCACCTTTTGCTCTTACAAAGTGACCTAGTGATGGAGTTGCTCTGTCCTCAGTCAGAATTCAGTTAGGAAATTAGAGTTGCTATAAATAATATGGATAGGAGACTTATGATAGCAATTAGACTTGTCCCAGCTGGTAAGGAACTGGCAAAGTGAAGGTCTGCAAAGGTGTTGGTAGGGCAGAAAATAAGTCAGTAACCAAGTGCACAACCTGAGGATACCTCCAGCATTACAAAGGGAGTTGGCAAGAAGGATAAAAGATACAGTAATGTCCTCTGTGGGCTTGTAGCTTGGCTGACATTGGGCTTGAATCATTTGTTGACCAACAGGGTCATCAGTTTTAAAAACGACTTAGAGCAAAGTCTCTCAACCTTCCTAACCCTTTAATGCTGCTCTTCAAGTTGTGGTGACCCCAACCCTAAAGTTATTCTTGTTGCTACTTTGTAACTGTAATTTTACTATTGTTATGAATCATAATGTAAATGTTTTCAGAGTTCAGCATTTGAGAAAAGAGTTGCAACTCACAGGTTGAGAACCCCTGGGCTGGAGGAAAAACAGGAAGCATGAGAACAAAATAAATGACTGGGGCAATTCTCTATGTGAGCATCACCACATCCCACTATGGAAACTTCAGAGACTTTAGTGCTGTTCCACTTAAACCTTTCAGATCTTGTGTAACCTCTTCTTTTGGCCAGTTTAAACTTGAATGTACAGAGAGAAGAAATTATAGGTTGCTTTGATTTCAACAGGCAGACACAGAATAATCCATCAGCATTGCCTACTAAAGAAGACAGAAAAAACACACCTGAACCATGTGTGCTCAGCTTCTCATTTTGAAACAGCTAAAAATCCTCTTGTCTTCTGTTGATGTAGTCTTTCAGTAGGACATTGTAATTTGTTGTTTTTTAATTATTGTGAAATTTACATAGTAAAGGTTCAGGTTTTTCACGTGCAGTTCGATGGGCTCTGAAAATACACACAATGTATAATTAACACTCCAGTGAAATTGCAAACTGTTGAAATTAGACAATGCAAATTCTGCAAATTTCTTTGTAGGATTGCTTAGGCAGTTGTAGACCATTCCTACAGAAATACAAATGCCATAATCAATTTGATACTTTCTGTAAAGTGGTCAGTTGGAATTATTACTCCAATTTGCACTGACAATAAAAAATTTTGAAGAGTTGATGTTTAATAATACTTAGTTTTTTTTTAGCTTTGCACATTTAAAATTCTCTCATGTTTCCTTGAGTCTGTTTCAGCGATGTTTTATGATTTTCAGTTTAGAACACACACACTGATCTTATTCTCTTGAGACAGGTCTCATGTATCATGTATCATGTATCTCACAATGGTTGTGAACTCACTATACAGAAAAAGAAGGTGACCCTGTACTCTGGATCCTCCTGCATCCACTTCCCAAGTGATGAAATTAGGGGTGTTTGTCACCATCCTTGTTGTTTGTGGTGTTGGTCATGAAACCCAGGGCTTTATTTATACTAATCAAGCATTTCACCATGAAGGCTACATCTCTGTCCTCCTAATTTTAGTCCTAAGGATGCTATTCTAAATCTTTAAAAATATCCATTTGTATAATTTATATTTAGTATATTCTACAAAAGTATATTTAGTATACATTATACAAACATACCTCATTTTAGTCTTTGTTATGTGTGTGGATTCCACAAGATTTTCTAAAACATCTCTGAATAAACTCAGAATTTTTCCTTTCCAATTTTAAGGCTGTTCTTTGGTTTTCAGTCCTTGTTTTACTAGCTAGTACCTTTAGTACAAGGTTGAATAGAAGTAGTCAAAAAAAAAGTGTTTTCACCTTTCCTATGAAAGGGAAAGATTTAGTATTTCACCAGTCAAGATGCTAATCACAGTGCCTTTGTGGCCACCCTTTATCAGATTGAGTCCTCAGCTCTACCCACATTCTTCAGAATTTTAGTCATAAGGGTGTTGAGTTTTGTCAAAGAATTTCCCAATTTAATTGATAATATATTGATATCACATGGGTTATTCTAAAATAAGACAAATTGTATTATGTTGCTAATACAGTAGTTTATATTGATTATTTTAGGGGTATTGAAATAACCTCCATAATTTGGAATTCCTGTATATTATTGTATTTAATTTATAAATGTTATTGTTTTTTGCTTATTTTGGGGGTATTTGGACATAATTTTCTTTAGCTAAAATATCTGTGTTATATTTGTTATGTTACGACATAAGAACTTTTAATGAAATAAGATTCGTAATGGTTTTTGATTTCTGAATTCATGGAGTGTATTTTTCTTTAAGTATGGAATTAATAATAAAACTATCCAGACTATCTTTTTAGGAATTTTACTTTAAAATACAAAGTAATTTTCTGTTTAGTTTTAATCTCATTTTTACAAATTTGCATATTTAAGGAGTCTGTTTATACAGATTGTTAAACATATTTGCATAAAGCCATTGTAACATCCAGCTGTTTTGCTGTCTGCAGCATTGCCGACGGTGCTCACTCCTCTTCATTGTCAAGGGTTGACAATTGGGGCATTGTCTTTTCTTGCTGACTGATCTTGTTCAAGTTGCCCTAACTTTATTAATCTCCCAAAGAACTCTCTTTTGTTCCTCATTTCTTCTACTTGATTTGTACTTATTGGTCTACTTCTCCAAGCTGGAAGTGAAAACTTGGCCATCTATTTTCAAAATGTCAAACTACCCTATTTTGATTTTAAGGATATCACAGACAATTTGATTTTCTCTTTTTTCTTTCATTTCTATTTTCTCCTCCCTCTCCTTCCTTCTTTTCTTCCTCTCTCCTCTTCCTTCCCGCTTGAGTGTTGCTGATGACTGATCCTCTCCTGTCCCCTACCACTGAATGCTATCACTATCTCAACACGTTGTGTGTTTATTGTTTTCTATTTCCCTGATTTTCATATTATCCTTGATTTATTTAGAAACAGGTGGTTTAATTTTCAAATATTGGAGGATTTCTAAGTATCTTGTTGTTTTCTTATTTTACCTCCACTGTTGGCAAACATATGTGAAAGGCTTCAATTTCCTGAGAGGTATTAGAATTTGCTTTTCAATACAATATATGGTCTATATGTACTGTCTGTATGTGTGTGCTATATGAGAATATGTGTATTTTATAGTTTGGGGGTAATCTTGTAAAAAATAAATATTAGTATGGCTGATAACTTATAAATCTTAGTAATTTTTAAATTTATTTCTTAGTAATTTTTAATTATTAAAACTTTTTATTTGTGTCTGTGTGTATGTGTGTGTCTACATAAATGAATACCAAATGTGTGTGGGTACCTATAGAGGCCAGAAGAGGGTGTTGGCTTCCTGGGTACTGTGGGACAATGGTCTTGTACTGTGTGAAGATTTGCCACTTGTTTTGGTTTAATAAAATGCTGATTAGTCAGTAGCCAGGCAGGAAGTATAGGTGGGGTGACCAGAACAGAATTCTGGGAAGAGGAAAGGCTCAGACTGCAGTTTTCACCCAGACACAGGGGAAACAAGATGAGAATGCCTTGTTGATAAAAGGTACCGAGCTAGGTGGCTAATACAGATAAGAATTATATAAGAATTATGGATTAATGTAAGATGTAAGAGCTAATTAATAAGAAGCCTGAGCTAATAGGCCAACCAGTTTATAATTAATGTAGGTCTCTGTATATTTAATGTAGGAACTGAATGGCTGCTGGACTGGGTGGGACAGAATCCTCTGCCAACACCTGGGATCTTGAGTCACAGGTATTTATGAGCTACCTGTTCTGGGTGGTGGGAACTGAATTTTATGTCCTCTAGAAGAGCAGGAAGTTCTTAACTGCTGGGGCATTTCTTCAGTCCCATAAAGGTTTGTGTTTTCTTATTGAATTTTCCTTATAATTTACTAGTGAGAGAGTTTTAAATCCTTTATTATAGCTTTGTATTTGTGTATTACTCCCTTTCATTCTGTCCTCATGTATTTTAAAGCTCAATTATTACCAGCACCACAGTCAGGATTGCTCCATCTTCTAGAATAATTGATCTCTTTTACACTGTGGTATCTCTCTCTTTGTCTGTAGGAGGATTGCTTGTCAAGATATCTATTTTATCTGATATCAATATAGCCACACATGGCTTCTTATGATTACTGGTTGACTGATTAATCTTACTCCATTCTTTTACTTTCAACCTATCAGTGCTTCTGCCTGTATTGTGCACCTCTTGTAGACAGCATATAATTTAGTCTGAGTTTCTCTAGTCAGTTGAGAAAACTCTGTGCTATTTATTTGAGTATGTTTTCCATTGGCTTTTAAACACAATTACTGTTGCTCATGGATTAAATCTACTACCTTAGCAGTTGTTTTCCAATTGCTTCATCTTTACCTTGGTTTCTGTTTCTCTTTCTCCACTCCTGAATTCATCAGGTTATTTTAGTATTCAATTATCTTTATTCCACTAGCTTTTTGCCAATATATATTATTTCAGAAATGTTCTAAGGTTTACAAAATAACCTTAGGTTTCAGTCTTCTTAGTGTTACTATTACAGCTTACCAGATAAAATGTAAAATTATGCAAAAGTAACATATTTAGTCTTCCTTTCTTCCTTACTCCCTCTCTCTCTCCTTACCTTCCTCCCTATCTTTCTCTCTTGAGAGGTGGCTTTCTAGGCATCCTAAGCTGCCCAATGCCAGTATTTCTGGGTTGCTCTGCCATGCAGGCCTCCAAAACTCTTTATGTTCAAAGTTGCGGTCATGTTGCCTCAGGTCTCCTGAGTGTCAGCAGCCCAGGGCTCCACAACTGTTCCAGTCTACTGAGCTCTGAGCACTACACTTTCACATATTCTACTTCAAAATTTGATAAACCCTGAATTTGCCTTGAAGGGCTTCGAATGATTTATAAAACTAAATGATCTTAAGGGAAAGAGGATGAAAAATATCATCATTTATGTTTTCTGGGGTATTTCCCTCTTGTGTGCTCTTGATCCTGTGCTGTGCATTAGCAATCCCAAACCTCAGCTGAAGAACTGTATTCAGGATGTGTCCTGGTGAAAGACTGTCAACTATGAGTCCTTCTGGTTCAGGCACAGTGCAATGCAGACTTTGTTTTTTAAAATTATTGCTTTTTTGCCAAATGTAAAATTCTGGGTAATGACTAATTTTTTTTTTTTTAAATTTTATTCTCTTTATCCAGCACTTCCAAGAATGTCCTCTTTTTCTTCTGGCACTTGCTGGTCAGCCATGCTACATCCACTTGGTCTCTTTAGGTTTTGCATCTTCTTTCTCCAGCCACACTTAAGACTTTCTTGTTTATGTTGGGATTTAGCAATTGAAATATACGATGTGCTTAGTTTTTCTTAAGTTATACACTGAGTTTGCCAGCCTGAAATTGAAGGCAAATTTCTTTATTTAGGAAATTCTGTCTTGTTATTTAAATTTCCTTTCTATTGTTTTTTTATTTTAAGAATTAATTATTGGTATCTTATAATACCTGAGAGCACTACATAGAATGCCAGATCTCAATTCCATTTCTTTATAACAAGTCTTTTTCCTCCTCATATGCACTCTGGACGACACAGGGGAGTCTTTGTACAATCACTGGCCGTACCTCCTACCAACGGACTTCCTCGCTTAAACCCACTCAGTACGCTTCATTTCAGACATTTTCCTGCTGTGGTTAGCATTTCCATTGAGTTTTTAAATCCCTTCTTTTATTTCTACTTTACTTAGGCATTGATTCTTTAACATTATATTTCCCTTGAACATATTTATAAAGATAACAATAGTTATTTTAGTGCTTATGCTTGCTAATTCTAATAGAATAATTTTAGGGTCTGTTTTCCCTGGCTATTTATTGTCCTTATTGCGGGTCACATATTCTGTCATATCTAGTAACTTTTTTATTCTATGTTGGGCACTGTGTGTAAAACACCATAAGAAATTATGATTATATTTTATTTTTAAAAGGAGAGAATTGTATTTTATTCAGGTAGGCTAAATTGTTTGGGGCTTCTTTTGACTCTCTTAAGAATTTTTGTTAATCTTCTTCAAGTGGGTCCTGTTCAGGTATTTCCTTAGTCCTAGGGTGTAGCTCTTCCTATGAGTGTTCCTTATATTTTGTAGGGAGCTTTTCTGAGTTTCAGCTGTGTGAAGTTACCAGGTGCTCTCCATTAGAATTGCGTAAGTTCTGCTGTCTCCTAGCATGGTGCTAAGTCCCTGGGTATGCATTATGGGTTAGGCCTTATGGACTCTCGCTACACGAGTGTGGTCCTGGGGCTGCTTGCTCTTCTTTTTTCCTGTATCTAGCTAATTCAAGGTACTTTAGCAGTTTCAAAATTGCGGAAAGACTAAGATTCTCAACCTGAGTTTGACTTAGCCAGGCTATTGTCTGAAGCGACTCTAGTGGACAAGCTGAATGCTGGTTATAAACTTTATTTTTTTGGGGCCAGTCTTGAGGTAAGGGGCAGTGACTATTTTGAATAACATCTTCTGTAGAAGCAGAGCATATACAGTGGAGTACCATAGTAAGTTTCTCTGACACTGTCTGAGGAGCTTCAGCCTCTGTGCTGTCTAACCACCTCCGCCACTGGGTGACAGAAACATCTTAACGGTTGAAAGTTAAACAGGATGGTGCTGCCTAATTACATGAATAAATGCTGCCATATTTGAAGTAATTACATCTTATTTAATCTTAAAAACCAGAGAAGTCAGGGTTTTTATTTTCATTTTCAGCAACGCTAAGGGACTCTGCTTACATAACGAGGGTAAAGAAGTCAGTGTAGTATCTCAAACCGCGGATTGCAATGGTTTCCATAGAGTCTACATTTTAAAGTTTTATTCCTAGACTTTATATTTCAACTGTCTCCAAATTCTTCCAACCATTTTTGTCACCAGCCTGTTCTAGATCTTGAATATACTCTACATACGTCAACACATTGCAGGCCCTGCATGTTATTCTATATAACTTAAAACGGACAAGTGGAACTCTGCAACAGTTGCTTATTAGAGAACTTATTTCTAAATTCTGGGTTGTTACACATAACAATTCTGAAACTAGATCCTATTTTCAATTTATCTGCTTAAATACTGTGTGGGAAAGAAATGATTGCTGGATATACTGGCGCATATCTGAAATACTAAGTACTTGGAAGCAAAAGACAGGAGGATTAAGAGTTCAAAGCAACCCTGGGCTACATAAAGAGACCCTGCTCAAGGGAGAAATATGTATTCAATACTGGGCACTTCAATTATCCCTCCATTGTGTTGTATCACATTTCATATTATACTGTGTTTTAATGGATACATCCTATTAATTTCTCCATTTATGGCTAATTTCCCCAATCTAAAAATAATATTCATTAAAATCAAGTATTTTTATATTTTCTCCATTGTTGTCGTTCTAGAGTCTAGAATCCCCAAATGCTGCAAAGGAGCACATAAAACATTTTTACATGTATGTCTTATGTCTTCTTGCTAGATTAGAAAACCATGCTTATAAGATGGAGTCATAGTCAGCTCCAGCATTTGTTTGCCTACGGAAATCCCTTACTTAGCAGTCATTGATCTAATAACTGAACGAAACCGTGAACATTTTACAGAATATAAAACTCAAAATAGTGCTTGTATATTACACAGGAAGAGAAGATGTTAAAGTCCAGATCTTGTGAAGGAGGGACTTGCGTTGATTTTACGAAGGATCTTTCCTGGCTAGGACCAGAAGCCTCCAAATTCCCTCTGGTATTTCCCACAGAAACGGTGACCCTGACTTTGAGCATCATTGCCATATTGTGGAGGTCGCGGACTGGAAGTTAGGATTTCACAGCCTTTTCTTGGCTCTGTTATTCTGTCTTTGCAAAGTGTGACCTTGGAGATTCGCAGCCTCTTTGTGCTACCCTGTCCCTATGGAGATGAGAGAGCAGAAGAGATGAGCCTTTGTCTCCCTTCCCACACACATGTGTTTGTTTCTAGCCTTATGAATTTGCCGGAGTGCTTATAGACCAAGGTGACAGACGTCAGAGAGAATGTGACAGCAGAATAGCTTATATTAGGAAGACGGGTAGGAGCGGAATGTTCTCCTAAAGGGTGTGGAGTACAGGGTCTGAGCCACGTAGCAAGAAGTTTCACAGCCCTTTCATTAATTTAGCAGACAGCCGGCTTAGTTCTGACTCAGCCAGGTCTATATAGGATCTTGGGATCAAGGGCATAAGGTGTGTGAGTTTAGGAGACAGGCCATTTCATCACAATTCAGAGAGGATTTGGCCATAGAGTCTTGGCTGTAATCAAGGGAATAAGGTGTCTCTAATGGGCATGGATGGGGATGATCTGTAGGGTCTTAGGTAGGGCAGAGATGGCTTATACAGAAGCCAGAAAGAATTAGAATTGAGTATGCCACCTGTCTTCCCCTCACATGTTTGGCTTGCTGTGGTGATTGTTGTTCCAAAACTGAGACGCTGCCTCCAAAAGTGTCACAAATCACAACATGCAACTTCAGCTCAAGTACTCCATAACCCCATTTTTATTACGCTAGTAAACAGTACGGCTGTGAGCAAACAGGCATGGCTATTTATTTATTTAGGGGCTTCTTTGCTGCCTGTTTTTAAGGGTGCGGGATTCACAGGGAGAGTCAGTGGGGATGGTAATGAGAAGGCTTAGGGAGGAGACATGGGGGGTAGGTAGGAAAACCTGTCTTCATTTTCTACCATCTTCATCTGCAGCCACATCACGAGAGGTACTGAGAGCAATGCAGAGTTGCCACAGCAACTAATAAACTGTAATTAGTCAAGAAGGGAATCGAGTGAGGAGTCCTGCCACAAACAAAAACAAGGAAAAGAAAGGCATGAATAGAAGCAGGGAGAAAGAAAATGCTCAAGGAAAAGAATGAGTTTTGGTGTACATTGTAATACAAAGCAAGCATATTCCTGATTATTTTAGAAGGAGAAATATACTAGTAAATTAAAATACATCAATGAGGACGAAGAAAATGAGAACAAATTGTGTAAAAATATATTTTTTAAAAAAATTAAATTCTAAAAGTGAATTGAATCCAGATAGTTAACTAAAGGACTAAAACACCCCCCCCCCCACATACACACACCGTGAGAGAAGTTTAGGGTCATCATGCAAGCTCAAATTAACCCATGTGACTTTTGGTAAGATTTCCAAAGATGCTCTCCCATGAATGAACTGATGTGTTATATATGTAGTAGCAGCACCGTGTCCCTGTGGGTCAGTGCCTTCTCATGCCCCTCCCTCTACCCCATAGACCAAACTTTAAATATCTGCATAACTACACTGGAGACATGGTATGGGAGGTAGATGGTATGCCTGATATTTCTCCCAAAGTCTCGACTTCTGGACTAGATGAAATCGATCCATTTATTTAGTAGGTTTTTGTTTTTGTTTTCAATCAAAAATCCTAACTGTAGATTGTTTTTCTTTTATTTTAAATCAAATATCCCAGCTGTAGGTTGGGGATGAGATACTGGGGAATGGCTAGTGTTTGCATCTATATTAAAGAATAATATGCAATCAGCTGTGATCTGTGATTTTACAATTCCCAATGTGATTGGAAGTCAGAGAGGGAGTGAGCTCATGATGGCTACTCTAGGCCCAAAAGGTGGAGGTAGAAGCGGACAAATGTTCCTTGGTAAGACAAGTAACAGACATATTACCCTTGGGGAGAAAGAATTAAGATGCCTGAAATTCAGATTCTGTTTCCTAGTGATCAAATATTCACTTCACTCGACTTCAAAGAGTAACATGCACGTTTTTCTTCTGCTCCTTTTTGCCCATCGCCTCTCCTGTGGACAGGGAGGCTCTTGGTTCCCCTCATGGGCTTGACAACTGTGCCTTAGAACAGAATGGGACTGATGAAGTATGGCTGTGTCTGCTTTCAGTTAGAAACATTAGCAAACTCAACTACAAAAGGCCACCTTCCAGAACAAAGCACTTGCGATGTATGAAGTACAATGGAAATCTCCCAGCTGCAAACAGAAGTGTCTTTGGCTGCCAAGACAGAGGGACCTTGCAGAAGACAGAGCATGAAAGGGATTCGGCACTAAACAAAAGTCAGAACACAATGGTCTATATTTCAGGCACATGAAAGGATATGTGGCAGCAATACTAAAGAGACATGATTTTCCTGCAGAATGGGGGCAGACGGAGAGCAGAAACCCAATCAGCCAATACAATTGTGGCAGAGAAACAGATCTGGCCTTGCAAAGGGAGAGGGGAGAAAAGCTTATTTTTTATGAATTAATCTCTAGTTGGTTTTCATAAGTTGTTCAGAAACAAGAGAGCCTATGAATAATACATACAGTACACAGGCCCAAAACCACAGAGCCATCTCCAGTCGAGACTGTGAAAATGAAGGCATTTTGAGAAAGATAATTGAGTACAGGGATCAGAGAGAAGGCATCTTAAAGTGGGGGGTGTGAGCAGCAGCCAGGAGCAGATGATTCCCCAGAGAGAAAACTGCATGTTTCTAATTTTCTCAGTGAGGTTGCAGATTCCTGGAAAGCTGGAATGATGGTTTTGTCTCTTACAGAATTCCATGGTTCCAGGATATATAATAGTGAGCCTGTAGTAGGTGTTCAAAAGCATCCAGAGACACACAAATTCAGCACTGTTGTCGTGAAGAATTAAGACCAACTGTTAGGTGCTCATTGGCGTATTTTGAGCAGAGAAATAGAAAAGAAGAAATCTATGTTCTCGGGACCAACATTAGTAGAGGTGAGGCGTACTTAAGCTGCCTATCTGCCTAGCTAAACACAGGGATGCGGGCCTCAACTGATCTTTCATGCGGTGGGACAATCCATTGATTGGCCAATAGCCCTCAACATAGTACACTTACTTTATCTAAAGACTGCAATAGAGAACTAAGCTGCAGGCCAGGATCAGTGTTTCCACAGAACAATAGTCCCACAAGAAGCTCTGTGGAAAAAGAATTCTGTGGTCAATTAAGCCTGGGAAACGATGCTTCCTATATTCCCCTCATTATCATTTAAAAGACACCGAGAAAATCCACAGTAAATTGCCCTGGTGAACCTTGTTAATCCAATGCTTTCCAAATTAAGTTGACCATGGGAGGATTTCCATTCCTTTGTAACTGTTTTTTTTTTTTTTTTTCAAAACCCACTGGCGTTTTTCAGAGTAAGTTTTCCATGAGGTTAACAGTGATGGTTGAATTTTGGGTATCAGCTGAAAGATGCCCAGGTAGGTGGTAAAACGCAATTTTCAGGGCATGTCTGTGAGGGCGATATCACAGAGATTAACAGCTGCATCAACAGATGTGTTATAGAAGGTCTGTTCTTACCACCCTAGGCTAGTGAGAACAGCACCCAGTCCACTGCAGGCCTGAACTGAGCAAGACCCTGGAGAAGTTTTCTTCTCTTAATGAGAGATGTTCATCTTCTGCCCTTGGAGAGCAAGCCCCTGTTTCTCAGGCCTTCAGAACCTGGCATCATCCTTCCTCCTCAATTTCATGGTTTTGGTTACTCCCATCAGTTCTCCTGAGACCTTTGGACTCAGGAAAAGCTACCTTGCCAGTTTTTGTTACTTTCTAGCGAGAAGAGGTACTTCATGGGATTTTTTTTTGGCTCTATCTGCTCATGAGCCAAATCTCCAGTCCATCTCCTCTTTCCATATCTGTATGTCCCATTCGTTCTTCATATGAAGAACTCTGACCAATAAACAAGGAAATCTGAATCCAGACGTTAGAAACAGGCTTTTCCTTAGTGCCCTTCATGTTCTAGGAATGAGGACAGACCGGAAAGATAAAACTATCGCGTGACTTCGTGCCGCCATTTACGATCATGTGCAGTTCCTTTGGTCCTGAATACAGGTCACATTCCTTTGCAGGTGGACCTCAGATGTGATCAAGGAGACCTTCGCTCTCCAGTCACAACGGAGTGTGCACCCTTTGTGTGAGTCATGATCTCCAGGTCTAGTGCAAGAAACTTGAGACCCAGCCCTAGTCACAGCAGGTGAGTGAACTGGGCTATGAGTGTGCTTTGTCTCCGAGCCACCTTCCCCTTGGAAGCATTGCCACTCAGTGGCTGTTATTCAGACTGGCCCGTCCCACAGCTGTTTGGGAGAGTGATGACAAGCATCTTCCTGCCACTCAGAGAAGATGCAGAGCCTGTTCCAAGACACTCTGGGATCTGACTTCTCTACTGAAGTCTTGCTGTGAACTTGTTTTTCCAGCTAGATTTCACAGGGATTCAAACCTATGTTCTTGAGCTTCCACTAGCATCCTGGGCTACTCTCATTTTTATAAGGTAGAGGCACTCTCGAGTTTCTAAAACAGAGAATCCGTTGAGTCGCAAGGTCCCCTATGAGTTGTGCTGCTAGCCAATGAGATGCTGTGACTTCACTCTTTGTTCCCACTTGTTCCCAAACAACTTGTTCCCACTTTTTGGCCTTGTGTTTTTGAAGGCCACATGGTGCTTACCATCGAGTGAAACAAGACATATATTCCTGAATTTGGGAGCTATGCCTTCCTCCATGGGAGGTGCATACAGAAGAGGCAGGAGTCAGCTTTTTCTGGTAACGTGAATTATTTGCATTTCTGTCCCGTTCTTCATCTCTGCTCCTGTTTACTCCTCCCACTTGAGCCCCCTGCATGCTTCCATCTTACACTGGTTTCATGCTGTCACTCACAGCAGACTCAGGACTGCACAGTCCTAAAGTCATAGCTTCGCACTGACTGCAGAACTCTGCGGAGTTAACTCCCCTGAGCCTTCAGCTCCACATTTGGAAAGCAAGGATGATATCACTCACTTCGCTGATTACTGGAGAATTCAATGAACCCCCGGACGGAGTACAGAAATCCTGGTGAATAGCAGGCATTTATCTGTTGTGAGCTGACTTATACGTCTCTCTGTTTTCCTAAGGATCCATGCTGGCCAACAGAATCCTCTGCAGTGATGGAAAATTTTTGTGTCTGTTGCTGACCAGCTAAAGAAGCACATAGAATAGGGGTACTGTGGCTGATGAACTGAAGCCACCATCTTGCCTAGTTCTAGTAATTTAAATTAATACTTGAAGTTCACGGCTCCCAGACTGAACAGCATAGTTCTGTGTAATTTTACCAGTGTTTTTGAATACTTGGTGTATCCAAAAGATAAGGTTGGATATTAGTCTCCTTCTAGAAAGCTGGTGACCAATAAGTACTTTGGGTTACAGATTTCCACTGGATGCCCTGGAGACAGGCTAGAACTAGGATCACAAGAGGGGCACCTACCATCAATATCCTTCTTGGAGGCCTGGGGGGGAATTCACACACCACTTTTACTAGGCATTCCTCTCGGGAAATGGAGATTGAATCCTGATGCTATTTTAAATATTCCTAACTGAAAGAGACAGTACTTAGGAGCGGTTTCTGAACTCCTGCCTCAGAAAAGTGGATTCCCCACCTGACTTCATCATTCTGTTTCATACAGTCATATACATCTTTCCATCATTTCAGAGTGAACAGAATGATACTTCGTATGATCTGAGAACCTTGCCAGTTAGCAGAACACACTACCTAAGCCCATATGAAGCCACTTCTCTCTCAGAAATAAGCTAAATTTATAAATGTCAAGGCCTTGGAAATGTTAAAACCATTAGAGAAAGAGAGTTGAAGAATTGGGGGGAGAATGAGGATGTAAATTTGGTGAAAAATTAGAATAGCATGCAATATTTATTTTTGTAGTACAATTTACATATCTAAAATCATTTTGCTAAGAAACATAAAATGTATTATGTATAACTTGATTTGCTCATAAAATTACCATTTAGGTAAAATTAGAGACATGAAGAACAAAATGGAAAAAATAGGAAAGAACAGACTTCTTAACTGATTCATTTCTTTATATATTTATTTAGCAAAAACATCCTGGGGGAAGTATCTTCTGAACCTCTCTCTTTTTTTCTCTCTCTCTTCTCTTTCTCTCTCTCTTCTCTTTCTCTCTCTCTTCTCTTTCTCTCTCTTTCTCTCTCCTTCCCTTCCCATCTTTGGTCTTCACATCTTTACTGACATCACCCTCTTTTCAATTTAAGCCTGATCTTTTGTTGTCCTTGTGGACCGTGCAATGAGAATGGCTGGTCACCAGCTCCCTCACACCACCATCTTCAATCACAATTTTGTGAGCCTTCTCCAGTGGTTCCTTTGTACAGCATAGCACCCACAGTTTCCCTTTGGTACCATCAGTTTGTTCAAGTTCTTGCTGGCCCCTGTTCTTCAGCACAGTGACTCCCTAGATAGAGGGGCCTGGAGCTCCAGTGTGACCTCACGGATCTTTGGCTGCTGTGTAGCTTGCCTGTGGCTGTCGGTGAATGGGACAATGCTTCCATTGTCCTAGTCTTTCTTTGGCGAGACGTGTGTGATATCTGGAGGGCGCGAAATGAATGTCATTGTAACAACTCACGTCTCTGAGCTGCTTATCAATGCCAGGCACTGTCCTGGGCAAGTTATGTTCATTTCAATTTAATGTTTGCCAAACTCTAAAAGAATAATTCTAGAATTATCCTATTTTATGGACAACACATGGTTTAAAGAAGAGTAAGTGCCTAGCCTGAGGTTATATAACTGGTTAGCTTCTGAGCTCAACTGTGAGCCTGGATTCAACCTAGCTTGTATGACTCCATTACCTGATCTTCTGGCTCCTATCCAATGGTACCATAACAAGGATACGTTTATTTACCTAGGGCTTTGTGGTTTAGGCTATGTGAGTCTTAGAGCAACAGCTTTACTGGAGACAAAAGAAAATGTGTAGCTCCATTTTAGAGACGTAAACAGAGTTTAGAGTTTGAGGTGAGGTTCACGGCCCAAAGCCACACAGTCAACAGTGCTTTCGGTGTTCAGCCCATAACTTACCTTACCAAAAATCTGTTTCTCTATTAACATGATGGTTGGCCTGAACAAAAAGAAAAGGCTTGGAAACTAACCTGAGCCCAGGCACACCTGCAAACTTTTTAGGCCTAATGCCAACAAGCCATACGCAGGCCAGGGGAGGAGGCTGGCACAGCCAAGTGAGGGCTCGCTGCAGAGACAAGCTTACATAAGGATGGAGAGACTCTGGGAGGTAGGGCGGGCTGCTAGCCTCTCTTGCTGTTCTTGTTTATTTGTTTCTCCTTTTAAAAATTCTTCTTTATGAGGCTGTCATAAAAACACTCATTAGGCAGTGTTGATTTTCATTAATGTTGATTCTCCGAGAGCTTAATCAATCTTCTGCGACCAATGACCTCATTCCCATGGGAGAGGAAAGCTGTTTAACAAATTAGCTTTACAGATTGTAGGTAAGGCATACAGATGTGAGGTAGCCTGTGTTGCCAAAACAGGACATAGATTAGTGGTTTAATATGCATAAAAACAGTAGCAGTAAATTGTCTCCTTGCTGTTACCAAATGCATCATTAGGAAGCAGCTGTCCTCGTCCCCTCTGGCCCTGCTTGCTTCCCTTCTTAGGCTCACTCTTGCCTTCTGTGATAGTGGAGTTCCGATAGCACCTAGAGGCACAGGGACATCTGCGTTAGAGGAAAGGACAGGACTCACAGATGTGCAGGGATTCAGGGGGGAACATCAACTTCCCTGTCCATGTCTACCAGAAACTGCCCTAGAAACAATTACTCTTCAAGGTTATGGGAGAAACTTTTCCACATGATTGGCACCTCCGAGGAATGGAATGCTAGAGATTTCATTGTTCTGAGGGTAACTTGTCTGCAGTTAATTATCTTGTCCTCTTTAGTGTGCAATCCCTAAGGCAGGGAGGAAGCTCCTGGCTTGGTAGCCCAGTCAGTTACTGGGAGAAGCCCTAAGAGCTTAGATGAGAGGGTTGTAGGCCTAGGGACAAAGGCATGGCAAAGATTACCTTCTCCTGTGGCCCAGTTTTGCTGCTGGCTATGTCTGGTGGCACTGACTAGCATACATGAGCCGTAGACTTTCTGCTGTGGCTGCTGGCCACTGGCCCTGGCTCTGCTATACAGCTAGCTGGAAGCCATGTAGACGCTTCCTCCAGGGTACTCAGGGGGCTGGCACCTGAGTGGGACTGGCACCAGCTGTGCTTCAACACCAACGTGTTTACTCCTGGAGTCCGTCATGGTTGCCAATGAGTTCCATTTTTTTTAGTTTTCCTCTGGAGGAACGTAATTGTTTCTTTGTAGGGTGAATAAAAAGAAGGGGGTCAAGGTGCCCTAATTTGACTACAGCTTCCCAGTGACAGAGCCAGGGTCCTGCAGTCAGGGTCTTCTGAGAGGAGAAGGAAGGAGGGAGATGAATTGGTGGGGTATGAGCGGGCCCTGTGGGCTCCATTGGCACAGAGCTCTTTCCTGGTTTCTGTATTGCTTCTCTGACTACCTTGGACTCAGGCACTGAGTTAGCTGCCCAGCTGGCTCAGCAAGTCAGCCTTTTCTGTGGCTGTGCATGCATCCCCAGGGACAGCATCCATTTCCATCCTGGATCTACCAGTGGCTGGTGTTTGAAATGTCCTTGGCATCCAGGGGCCAGGGCAGCAGATGTGTAGCCAAGGTTAGCCCTGGGAAGCACTAACCCCTTGTCATAGCCATGTCCCCAGGTGGCCTGACTTATACAATAGGGAGTCTTCTCCCATGAGCCTCCAACTGTAGTCAGTAATGTGGTCACATGCCTAAAATCAGGCCACCCCATCCACTCCGCAGCCACATGCCACAGTGCGTCAGCCTGGCTCTGCCACAGAGTTTCGCAGACTGCGCTGCCATTGTTGAGGGGAGAGCAACTGCTGGTGCAGGTCCTGGGAGCAGCTGCCAGTGCAGGTCCTGGGAGCTAGCTCTGGCTGTGCAGGACGCAGCAGATGCTACAGGCTCACTGATTGGCACCCCTTTCCACATATTTAAACACATCAAATATAATTTCAGTGCCCAGCACACACTTTAACAGACTCCAGGGAAGGGCCAGATGAAGATGACGAAGATTGTCCTGACTTCAGCCAGCTTCCTGGGACCAAACAGAAATCCTTTAGTCTGTGGCTGTCATGGATGTGTGACTATTTGCTAATTCCTGTGTTTCTTGATCAGTGGCTTTCTCCTCTGTTTCCTGCATCCCAAACTCTTGACGTCCTATTAAGTTTTTGCTGTTTGAGTATTCCTTGTCTGAAACTCCAGGACCTGAAATACTCTAGGGTCTTAAACCTTCTGAGTACTGATGTGACATCATAATGACAAATCCCACACCTAACCCCACATATAAGTAAAAAAAAAAAAAAAAAGAGGCGCACAGAAAGTTTTCCCCGTAGTCATCTGTCGGCTGTCTGGAGAAGGAGTATATGAAATATAGATTTCGTCCTTAGATTTCAGTTCCTTCATCTCATTATGTTTGCGCAGACATTCCAAAATCTGAAAACTTCAGCTTCCAAAGTACCTGTGGTCCCAAGCACCTTGGCTAAGGGGTGGTAAACCTGTCCCTAGTACTATGCCTAGTGCTTAGTTGATCCTCAGGAAAAATATGATAGATAACAGATAAAGAGACTTCTTGGGTGGAGTCATAAATTACCCATTGCTTGTTCCTAAAAAAAGAGGATCCCTGCTGCTCATTTGATGCAGTTTCTTGAGTTCTGCGCTCAGTGCCTATGGAGCCCTGTCTCCAACTTGCACAGTAATGATATGCAGAGGGAGTTTTCACCCCTAGTTTACAGATATGCAGAAATGCAGAGATGTTGAAGGATTTGTCTGAGGTTGTAGCCAGCAAGCAGCCAATTCAGGATTGAAAGTTTTAGAGTCCTGGTCCTTCCCTGCACTGCTCATGGCTGGATGGAACAATCTTACCGTGAGGACAGAGTTTATACCCAGGGGCTAGCATCTAAGAAAAGTCACTGAGAATGCTAAAGTCACAGCCTAACTGACTGTTCCGGCAGTGCTGTGTGAAGCCATTTCAGAGGGTGGATTCATTCCTGGGCTAGGTTGGGCACTTAGCATCCTCTTTAGTCTAGGGCACCATTAAGCCAAGGCTTTAAGTTGCCTTCCAAAGGAGCATGGGTATAAGGCAGTACAGAAAACATGATTTTTGTCTCTGTCCTTGGAAGTAGGTATGGCCTTACATCGAAACTCACTTTTACCTGTCTCCCAAAGTTCTTGGAACTGCCCCCCAAGAACAATGCCTTTCAGCTGCTGCTGTCTCTTGGGCTGGGAGGGAGGCAGTGACCTCAAGGTGAAAGTCTCCATATCCCATTACCAATCCAATTACCTGGCTCTTGCAGGTTAGATGAGAACTGCCCAACCGGAACTCAACAATGGATCATTTAGCTCTGTGTCTTGTCTCTGACAATAGTCAGGCCTGAGTGTCTCACTCAGGTGCTCCTCATTGGCAGTCTGCAGACACGCTGCCATGCTTCCTTTTAAATGAAGGAATAGAACTGGTCATGGGGAACAGCAAGGAGCTAAAAGATTTCGCTGTTACTGCAGCTCCCACCTAGCTTCTGCCCAATCCCTGAACACATTAATTGATTCATAGAACAAATATTCATTGAGTAGCTATTGTGTCCTAAGGAATGTGAGGCCCTGGGGATACCATGATGGGTGGTTTCTCAGATCTCAGGGGCTTTTAATGGCTAGGGAGAGCACAGATGAACATATACCATGACGGTTGCCACAAACACTGTGAAAAGGCAGGCTTGACAAAGTGGGCGAACAGGGATGGCACTTGTTACTCTTTCCTGCATAGCCAAGGATGTCTCTTGGACAGCATGATGCTGTATGATGTATGGAGGAATTTTAGGAAAAAGCATGGCCTTCTAAGGCAGACATATGGAAGATATCTCTTCTAACTTCTGTACTGGAGGCCGAGTATAGGAGGGAGGCCGCTAGTTAGTTCCTGGATGCTTAGCCCCAAAATAATCACACAGAAACCATATTAATTGAATCATTGCTTGGCCCATAAGCTCTAGCTTCTTATTGGCTAACTCTTACATATTAAGTTAACCCATCTCCATTAATCTGTGTATTGCCACGTAACTGTGGCTTACTGGGTAAAGTTCCCAGCATCTGTCTCCGGCAGTGGCTCCATAGCTTCTCTCTGACTCTGCCCATCTTTCTCCCAGCATTCAGTCCAGTCCTCCCTGCCTAGCCTCTGCTTTGCCCCGCCCTGCTCTGCTATAGGCTCAAAGCAGTTCTTTATTTATTAATGGTAATCACAGCACACAGATGGGAATCCCACATCAGCTGGGAGACTTCTGTCAGAAGCAGAACATTAAGCAGGTGCCAAGTAGGCAGACTTTTGAAGTGTATGAAGAATGGAGGTATGGCATGATCATTAGGGTGGCTGGAAGGGATGAGTAAAGAGAGGAGGGGAGGTGGTTTCTGAGAGGTGCAGGGATCACAGAGGCTTATAGACTGATAGGATTTTTGGTTTTCATTTTCATGAATCCAGAAAGGCATCTGAAAGGTTTTGAGTAGTACGAGTGACATAGCAACAAAGTATATTAAACATGTCGCTAAGGAAATATTTGTTGAAGGAATACATGGTAGACTTGTGGGTGATTGAAAGAACAAATACCGTGGATTCGCAAGCGTAAGTACACAGGGATCCTAGAAGATATTTGTCCATATTTGCTCAGAGGAGAGGAAGGCTTCCCACTGAAAGAATGGTTAACTACCAGCTTACCTGTCCTGTTCCCTGTGGAAGCTAGGGACAGACAAGTCTGAGTATATAGGGTATAAGATAGATGACTAGCCCAGTGTCCCTTTGGCAATGGGAGCTGGAGAGACTTTGCTACTGTGGTAACTCTTGGTGACAGACATCACAGCCTCCCTAGGTGCAATGTTGTGTGTGAAGGCACAGAGAGTTCTTCATGGAGCTTGATTTGAATTAGTCCAGAGGTCTCTGCACTGAAGTCTGGCCTGCTTCCCCCACCATTGCCTGGGATATCCCATCACCAGCCTCCTCCAATGAGCCTTGAGAAAGGTTTCCATCCTATGTCTTGTCTCAACCAGAGTAAGAAGGCAAATTCCTTAACTAGCCATCTCCTCTCTGTACCAGATGTCAGCTTTTCAAATATATCCTTTAAAAATTCCGACCATTGATTCTCTTTCCTCAGGAGCAGACGGTTCTCTCTTTCCTCATCCGCAGCTTGGAAAAGGACCATTGCCCACTGTTGGGAGTTGGATCAGTGTGCATTGTTCCTGCCTCTCTTCCAGACCTTCTGCATTTCTTGACCCTATAATGTTTCTATTTTCTGCACTGACTGTGGAACTTATATTGTAGGTCTGTCTTTATTTTTCTTCTTTCCTTTCAATCTTCCCTTCTTTTTCTTCTTTTTGGCTTTAGTTTTGCTTTGTTTGTTTTGTCTTTTTGAGACAGGGTTTTGCTGTAGCTTTGGAGCTTGTCCTGGAACTCACTCTGTAGACCAGGCTGGTCTCGAACTCACAGAGATCTACCTGCCTGTGCCTTCTGAGTGCTGGGATTAAAGGTGTACGCTACCAACACTGGCCTGGTTTTGTTTAACCAAGCATGATTCTGCCAAAGGAAGGCGATTGATACACTGCTAGAACAGAGCTTGAATGGAGAATCAGAATGCTAACCTTAGTTTCTTCATCAATAAAATGGGTCTTTCATTTCTGTCTTCCCAGGTTTGTGTTGGGAAACAACATAGGTGAATGTCAGCATTGTTTCTGCAGTAGAATATACCTATATACACTTTTAGACATCTATATTTGACCCGCCCCCCAAATATAGCAATCATGAAGAGTGGTGTCAGACCTAGAAAACTGCTTTGAGAATTATCTGAGGTCTAGAGTTCCCCCCCCCCCCCAGGAAAGTAAAATGAGGGGACAAGTTGTCCGGTCACCAATGTTGCTATCCAGTGGCAAAGTCCTGGATGGACACGTTTTTTTGGCCTTGTCACATACATATTTGTTACTATCCAGGCAAAAGCCACTGGGATACTAATTGTTTTTATTTGTTTATTTCTTGAGATAGGGTTCCATAGAAGAGGTCAGTCCCCCCTGAGATCTGAGCGCACCATCTTCTCTCTATCCACATTTCAGGTTCCTTAGGCTTTCTGGCACTTTCTTTGCTCTACAAGGTCCTGGGTCATGTTGTTTATACACCACCATGTCTCGGTCTCAGAATGCAAGTATCTGCCTTCACTGGGGACTTCCTAGGCATGACTAATTCGCCCACCTCAAAATTGCTGCTTAATTGACTGAACCTACAAAAAACAAACCCAGGCTGATCGATAGAGAAATAATTTTGCAAATTGTGGGCATAAGTCTTTAGAGATCTGTGTGCCCTGCTATTTGTTAAGATGTTGAAAAGGTAAATCAATGTTCTTTATTAAAACACAATTGCTTCATCTATTTCTAGCTTAGGCCGAACCTGGGAGGCAGGGAGCAGGAGGAGCAGGGAGGAGGTTTTGGTATGCTTTTGTACCCTTTAAGCAGGGGTCACTCGTTAGTCTAAAAGGGTCAGGTGCTGGGGAGGGGCTGAGAGCTTTCAGGCTGGCGATGTCTTAACATCAGAAGAAGAGGGAGGTCCTGGGATAGAGGGCTGTGGGGGACAGTCGGGATGGGACTCCAGAGGACACTGCAGTGGTTTGCTCCCCAGCGTGGTGCTGTTGGGAGGCAAGGAAACCTTAAGTAGAGCTCAGCGGGAAGTCTTGGGTCACTGGGGATGTGTTTTTAAAGGAAAATTTAGGCACCTGATCTCTTGGGCTCTCCTGCCTTCCTCTCTCCTCCTTTCCCCCTCCCTCTCCTTCCTTTCCTCTCTTTTCTTTTATTCCCCTCCTGCATGAGATGAGAAAGTTCTACTTTGTCATATACCTCCCATCACTGTGTGGTCTTTTATTATAGGCCTGAAAACAATGGGGTTGATCAGTCAGTCACAGACAGAAACCTCCCAAACTGTAAACCCTAATAAACCTTCTCTCTTTATAAAATGATTATCTCAGGCACTTGTTACAGTAACACAAAGCCAGCTAACAGAGGTGCAGAGGAAGACCCACGAGATCTCATAATCTTCACCATTGCTAGACTGATATGCGGTGAGAGACTCAGAACCACAAGGCTTCAAGTCACAGTTTTATTTCCTGCTTACATGACACAAGAGTTGTTTGTCAATGTGGCAAAGCTGATGGAGGAGACCCAGTGCGAAATGGGCTTCTACCTGTGCCAGAGGGGAAATGAGAAAGAGGTGATTCCACCTTAACTCCTAAAAGTGCCACTTGGGATCAAAATTAGCCTCCTGAGTTCTAATTCCTTTGGGCAAATAAAGGAATTCCTTTGGACATGGGTAAACAGGAAGAGGAGGGCACTTCTGCTAATCTCCAGGCACAGCAGCCTGGGGCTTGTTTTAGGGCCTCTTACACTGTGTGGTGGTGCTGGGTCTGCGAGCACCATGCGAACATACTTTCTGACTCACCTCAGTGCCTCACACAGGGTCAACTAAAAAGATCTTGCTTGGCAACGTGGCATTGAAAACAGACAGTGGATCAATGGAATTGAACTGAAGGTCCTGATGATGCAAATACACCTATGAACACCTGATTTTTGATCAAAAAGCCAAAATTGTACAATGGAAAAAAGAAAGCAATGGGGCTGACATAACTGGATGCTGACATGTAGAAGAATACAAATAAATCCATATCTGTTCTTAAGCATAAAAGTCAGGTTCAAGTGAATCAAAGACCTCAACATAAATCCAGTTACACTGAACCTGAAAGAAGAAAAAGGAGGGAATGGCCTTGAACGCATTGGCCTAAGAGACCACTTCCTAAATATAACACCAATAGCATAGACTCTGAGAGCAGCAATCAATAAATGGGACCTCCTGAAACTGAGAAGCTTTTGTAAGGCAAAGAATACATACAGTCAGTAAGACAAAATGGCAGCCTATAGAATGGGAAAAGATCTTCACCAACTCCACATCTGACAGAGGACTGACCTCCAATATATATAGAAAGAACTCAAGAAACTAGACACCAAAATACCAAATGATCCAATTAAAATATCAAGTATAGATCTAAAGAGAAAATTCTCAACAAAAGAAACTCAAAATGGCTGAAAGACATTTAAGGGATGGCTCAATATCTTTAGCCATCAGGGAAATGCAAATCAAAATGAGTCTGAGAAACCATCATGCACCTGTCAGAATGGCTATGATCAAAAACACACTGGAGAGGATGTGGAGTAAGGAGAACACTCCTCCATTGCTGGTGGGACTGCAAACTTGTACAGCCACTTTGGAAATCAATTGGTTTCTCAGAAAACTGGGAATCAACCTACCTTAAAATCCAGTAATACCACTTGGGCATATACCCAAAGGATGCACAATCCACAAGGACATTTGTTCAACTATGTTCATAGCAACATTATTTATAATAGCCAGGACCTGGAAACAACCTAGATGCCCTTCAACTGAAGAATGGTTAAAGAAAATGTGGTACATTTACACAGTGGAGTATTACTCAGTAGTTAAAAATAATGACGTCTTGAAATTTTCAGGCAAAAGGATGGAACTAGAAAAAAAATCCTGAGTGAGGTAACCCAGACCCAGAAAGACAAACATGGTATGTACTATGTACTCACTCATAAGTGGATATTAAATGTAAAGCAAAAGATAACCAAGCTACGATCCACAATCCCACAGAAGCTAGGTAAAAGGAGGAACTGTAAGAGAAACACACATGGAGGGCCCAGGAAGGAAAACAGTTAAGATCTCCTGGGTAAACTGGGAGGGGGGTAAGATGAAGCTGGGAACACGAGGGATCAAGAAGATGGAGTTGGGAGAGGGCCGGAGGGGGTGAGCAATGAAAGGGATATCTCCATAGAGGGAGCCATTATTGAGTTAGGGAGAAACCTGGTGTTAGGAATCCACCAGGATGACCCCAGCTAAGACACCTAGCAATAGTGAAGAGGGTGCCTGAATGGGCCTTCCCCTTTAATCAGATTAGTGACTACCTAATTGTCATCATAGAAACTGTATCCAGTAACTGATGGAAGCAGATGCAGTGACGCACAGCCAAGCACTGGGCTAAGCTCCTGGAGTTCAGTTGAAGAGAGGGAGGAGGGGTCACAAGAACAAGTGGAGTCAAGAGCATGATGGGAAAATCACAGAGAGAGCAGACCTGAGCTAGTAGAACCTTCTGTACTATGAACTGACAACTGAGAAACCTTCATGGGACAGAACTAGACCTTCTGAATGTGGGTGACAGTTATGAGCCTTGATCTGTTGTGGGGAGTCTGGCAGTGCTACCAGAACCAATCCCAGCTGCATGAATTAGCTTTTTGGAGCTCATTCCCTATGGTGGGATACCTTGCTCAGCCTTGATATGGGGCACGAAGGGGCTTTGCCCTGTCTCAAGTTGGTATACTAGAACTTGGTCACTCCCCAAGGAAGGCCTTACCCCCGCTGGGGTGTGGATAGGGGATGGGAAGGAGGGGGAACAGGAGAAGAAGAGGGAGGGGGAAATGGGGTTGGTATGGAAAATGAAAAGTAAATTTTTTCAATAAAAAGTATGGAGAAAAAACAAAATGGAGAGCCAAAAGTATCTTCTCCTAATAAAATTGTTCCACTAAAGAAAAAGAAAAGAAATAGAGATCCAAAAAGAAATGTTTGGATGGAATTAGTTAGTTGTTCACAGCAAAGAAAGGCAGTGAGAGATCTTAAGAAGACTTGAGGGTTGTGCACTGTCACCCATGGCAGCATCTTTTCATGGCTCAGGTGGCATGGTTTCTTCTGAATTCAATGTGCCCAGTACTGGTTCAAAGCATTACTTCATGTACTGATCTCAACTCTCCTCTCATCTTTGTTTTAAATTTGGCCGATCTGAACCTTGTACAGTGAAGATCCCGGGTTTGGAGGAAGAGAACCCTCTGTGTTTTTTCACACAGGACCAGATCCTTCTTGTAACTCTGGGACAGTTTCTAGAATTGGCCATTTTGATTTTCTTGGGTGCAAAACAGAGGTGATTAAATTGGCTAATACTCTTGTGCCTTAAAATCCCCGTGGCTTTCTCTTTGACAGTTTGCTGGTGTGGCTGGGAAGTTACTCACAGGGCTTAGATTCCTGAGTGTCTGTGGGAGCATCAAGTCACCTGTGAGTATACTTGAGAAACAGTCAAACTTGAGGAAGCCAGGTTTTAAACCCACAATGTCATTAGACAGGATATTGTTCTGCTAAAGGCTTTCCACTGCAAACAACCTTTTATGAATGTTGGATTTCAGGAGGTAATGTGTCTAATGGCACAGAGAATATACTCAGGAGTCATTTGAGGAGAAAGATTCGAAGACAGAATGTCAAGATGTATTCCTCAAACCTTGCTGCCGTAGACTGTATTGGGATGTGTGTGTCTGTTTTCCCCTTCAGAGGAACCTAACCGACATCAGAACAATGAATGGGGGTCCTGGAAACTCCGCTTCTAACTGCTCGGCTTATAACTGAGATGGAGACAAATGATAAAAACTCCCCTTGGTGAGACCTAGCAAGGCTGAGGTCTCAGGAAACACTCTCTTTGGATTTAACATGACAGAATGACAGGACCAAGGGCTCAGTGGGCTCAGGGGGCAAGAAAATCCAATGCACTATGGTGCACCAGGGCATTGGAAAGCTCACAAGTTCACCCATTAAAAAGTCCTGGCTGTCCTGGAAGAGCTCAGAACAAATGAACTGGTTCACAGTTACTGGATGTTCACTATGCGCCAGAAATGACTCTAGGCACTCGGCAAGCATTGTTTGATTCAATTCTCTTAATATCAGCATGTTTCATGAGAGGAAACTGATGTTCGAAGTGTTTGAGGGACCGGCCAAGGACTCGCCAGCAGTAAGCATAGAAATGAATCTCACCACAAGGCAGTAAATTCAGTTCTGTGACTGTATTGGTCTGGGATCTCAGTGGCTCCAGACCTCTTAAAATTTCATAGGCATGTGGTCAGCTTTCTATGGTTCTGACAAAAAAATCCCCAAGAACACAAACTTGACAGGAGAAAGGGGGTGGTTTTGGATCATGATTTCAGAGGTTTTGGTCCATGGTCACTTGGACTTGCTGTGTGGGGGCCTGTGATGGGGCAGAACATCGCAGCAGGGAATATATGGAAAAGAAGTGATCAGCATCCCAATACTGTCTTCAAGAACATGTATCCAGTGATTAACTTTCTAAAGGCTTCATTTCCTACGGGTTCCATCACATCCGAATAGTACCATAGGCTGGGGCTATTCCTTTACCATATGGATCTTTGGGAGATGATTCAGATCTAAGCCACAGGCCAGTCATGCATAAGAGTTCAATGATAAAGGACAGTTGCCTTATCTGCACAAACTTTGGGTTTGATCCCAGCACCTTAAATAAGTAAAGAACTAAGAATCAGGAAAATCCAAGCCATGACATGTGGGATCATGAGCTGTCTGCACAGGAATATCCCAACAGCACAGAAAAAAAGGTGGGTGGCTCTCCAGACTCCAGGCGTTGTGACTATTTCTCAGGATTTTATCTCTGAGATCCTAACAGGAAGGAAAGATGCATCTATCACTTCTGTTTCATTTGCCTTCAAAGTCTTCTGAATTGGGATCGTTAGCTATATACTGAAATAATAAACACAGCTAGAGCTGGCTCTGTGTCCTGTTGGGGAAGTGAGAACTCTAAGGCTGGGGTGTCAGGCTAGGGTATGAGGACACAAATAGACCAGGGGGTGTGAGTGAATCAGTCTGACTTTTTTTTTTTTTTTTTTTTTTAGCTTAGCGACCAGGAAGAAGGGAGACAGAGGAATAGTTTGGAACCCATCCAACACACACTTCTTGAATGCCATCAGATGTTAGGTACCAAGGGGTGCTGCTGCAATCAGACAAAGGAGATGCACCACCCAGTGACCATTGCATCTACCTTGTACTTGCATGGTGACAGCATTTACTATCTGCAAGCATTCAGCCTTTTCCTGGCGCTAAAATGTGTGATGAGAGCATCATGTGGCTCCTTAGATGCTTTAGAAACAGGAGTTGCTTGGTAAAGAACTCTACCAGAGAAGAGAAGCCAGCTCATGAAATTGCTAATGAAACAGCTAATGAAATTGAATTTATGGTTTTCTTAAAGTTTGAACATTTTCTGTGTTTTTCATTGGCATCTCAGAGTTCTGAGGGATTGTTTGGGGTTGCTGGGACCTATGGGCACAGGAACAGTGCTGGAAAGAAAGTTCCAGAGAGTAGCTGGAGTGCAACATAATCAATTCTGCATAATCACTGCTGTAGCTCTGTTTTGTTCTCTGTGAACACACACACACACACATGCATGCACGCACACACACACCACACATACACACATGCACATACATACCACACACACACACATGCAAGCACACACACATCACACACATAGGCTTGAGAAGATGGCTCAGTGTGTAAAATCTGGTTGTTCAAGCATGAACCTGAGTTATCTCCCAAACTCACATAAAAGCCTGACACGATCATGTATGTCTATAACCCTGGCTCTAACAGGAAGGTTCTGTGGGTTTGCTGGCCAACCAGCCTAGCTCAAACAGCAAACTTCAGGTTTAATGAGAGGCCCTGTCTTAAGAAGGTCAGGAGGAGAAGCATTGAGGAAACCTCTGGCCTCCATGTGCATTTATACAGGTAAGTGTACCTATGTTGCGGGAGCTCCTTCCGCTCCTTCAGCCAATAGCCGCTGAGATACCAGCCCATTGGGGCGTGGTCTCTCTTTTTAAAAATGCGGACACTTCCCTCCACTCATGCTCTGGCTTCTGGCGACTAGGCTCCCTTCCTGATTGCGCAGAGGGCTGTTGGCTGGCACCATGATCTGTAAGTTTTTCCCCTTTAAATAAATAACCATTCTATTAATCATAATTTCAAACTGGTGTGGGATTGTTTGTGACTTACGCCTTCATACTTGCACACACACACACACACACACACACACACACACACACACACACAAAACCTTTGGTTTCACTTCTATCATGAAAGATCGTACCTGGACTTTAGGGTATGGTTTAAGACACTTTGTTGGCCTTCTCCTCCTGAGCACTTTCAGGAGCAGTGAGGGAAAGGACCCTGTCACTCTCCAGAGCTCAGAGGAGGGAAGCTGGAGGGGGAAATGGGCTGCTACCCTGATTTCCTGGAATGAAGCCCCTGCTTTGCCAAGTGTGCAGGCAGAAGTCCTTTGGGGGCTCCTGAAGATGTTTCTTCAGGGCAGGAAATCCAAGTCTATCTTAGGCTTTGATAAGGAGGAGAGCCATTGTTCTTGCTGAGACAGTCATCCTAGAATAGAGGGCCCTAAGAGGCACCACAGCCTGAGACACTTACTTGAAATGCAAAGAGAGTGAGCCGAGATGAGGTCTCCTATTCCATCCTGGGTGCCTGAACAAAACACCCCAGACTGGGTGACTAAGAAACAACAAAGAGTTATTTCTCAGTTGTGCTGGTTTGTCTTTGTAAACGACACAAAGGGGATGAGTTACATGAGGAAGGTAGTTGAGCAAGCCAGGGGAGCAAGCCACTAAGCAGGATTTCTTCATGGTCTTTGCTTCAGTTCCTGACTCCACTTTCCTGTCTCGAATTCCTGCCCTGGCTTCCTTGTTTAATGGACTATAAACTCTAAGCGGAAATAAACTATTTTCTTCCTTAAGTTGCTTTTGGTCATGGTGTTTATAATAACAAAAGAAAGCAAACTAGGACATCAGTCTTGAGACTGGGAGTCCAAGACCAAGCAGATTCCATGTCAACTGAGGGCTGACTTTCTCATTCACAAATAAGCTCACATAATTGGAGGAACCCAGAGTCTCTCCTGGTTCTCTCTCAAAAGCTGTAAGGACCTTCATGAGGGCTTAACATTCAAGTCCCAGTCGCCTCCAAAGGCACACCTCCTGGATCTGGAATCTCAGGGGTTAGAATATTAACATGATTTTTATTTTATTTTTGATGAGGAGAAAGGCACAAGCATTCAGATCACACTAGAGTCCAACTGTCTCAGAAGACAGATCAGAAAGACAGAGAAATGCAGTAAGAAGCAGAAGTCTCTGAGGAAGAGAAGTTTAGGTTTAAACTCTCCCTCTGCTGTTGGATGACCAGGAGGATGCAGGCATTTTTCTAGCTGTTTCCAGACTCCCCAGTTTTCAGTTGGGTGTGTGGCTGGGTACATGCAAGCTTCTCAATACTGGCTACACACATTTTAATTGAAATCATTTAAAAACAAGCCTGGCAAAGTCTTGTCAAGAAAGTCATTACCAGATAGACATTCTCCCTTCCAAAAGCATCCTTCCCTAATGAGTCGACATTCGACAACAGGAAGTAAGACACTGGGCTGATAATCAGACAGTCAGTGCCAGGGGGAATGAAGACTTGGGTAGAAGCAATGCTGGAAAAGACGTCCTGGCTGCATAGCTTTCTCCACCATGCTTGAGTTGTGAGGGAGCTGGAAAGAAGGAAAGCCAACTGGAAAGGGCCTGGTTTCACTGGTGTAAAGGGATTGCCTGGAGCATGGTCTCGGGGAAATCATATTCCTTGTGGTTCTGCATCCCCATCAATAAGAAGGTGAGATCGGACTGAGCTAGAAGGCTTTGGCACATCTGTGACCACAAGAGATGGGTCAAAGTACCTCTGGCCCAGTCTAGAGAGGAACCGGAGTGATGTGAGGAAGGGTTCTGACAGGATAATGGAGTAGTGGATGAAAAAGTAGAAGAAAAGAAAAAGGAAATGCACATAACTGAAAAGTTTCTTTACCCCATAAGCCTCTCAGCTGATGGCAATAATCCAAATCAGACCAAATCAAACCAAATTAGAAAAAGCCCAGTTTAATGGATACAAATGCTCCCGGATGGCTTTTAGCCCCTCAGAGAGGAGATGGGAAAAGAAGACTGGAAAACCATGTGTTTGTTCTCTGGGGGACAGTTTAAATACTCTTAAGAGTGGTCTTGAGCATCTCGGGGGAGGGGTCATCATTTGGGGCTTTCTCAGGGGTAGAATCTGGACTGAGGAAACTCCATGGGATCAGGCCTTGGGATTGAACACTCCAGATTTTTTGGATATATGGATGCCAGGGGCTGGGATGAGGCTTTCACCCAAACAATAACTTCACCTTTCATAGGCCATGGAAACAAGGACTCTCTGCCTCCCTGGTAAGATGACTTTCCACCCATTCGGCTTTCCAAATTCATTGAGATGGACAGTTGGTTGGCATTTCCCTTCCCATCCATCCCTCTTTCCTCTAGTCTGGAAGAAACGTCCTATGAGGCTGTCATTCATGTTCCTGTCCGGGAGTGGCTAGGCTTCCAACACTGAAGGAGGACTTAGTCTTTGTTGCCGAACTGTTTATTTCAGAAGTCATCTGTTGTGTGACATTATTCCTGGTTCTACTCACCCCAGGTAGTGAACTGACAGCAGACCCAAGTCCAACTTGGCGAAGCAGTGGGGGTCACTTACAGGAGCAGAAATGACTCCGACAGCAGCATCACCAAAACCCTCCTGAGCATGGGAGCATGGGTGACAGCTCATGGAAGCTGGCAACCTGGAGCTCACTGCACAGTCTTCAGGAAGTTTAACAGGCTGGAGGTGTTCTTTCCAGGTGGCTCATCTGGTGTCTGCTTCTTCAAGGCTTCTGGGCTTGTCTAACAGTCTTCTGTGCAGTTTGACCTTTCTGAAAGTAACTCTAAGTGGTCTTTGTTGCTTATATACTCTTGGGACGGAGGATCTTTAATGAATCTGCTCAGTTTCAGGAACTTTCTGAACCTATTTTGAGTTGTTTACTTACTGTCTTCTCGGCAGGGTGGAGTATTTTACCACCCCTAGAATAGTGGTCCTCAACCATCCTAATGCTGTGATCCTTTAATACAGTTCCAAATGTGGTTTAGATTTTTACATTTATGATTTCTTCATGTTTAAGATTCCTCAATCATAAAATTATTTTTGTTGCTACTTCCTAACTGTACTTTTGCTAGTATTATGAATTGTGACATAAATATCTGTGTTTTCTTTTGGTCTTAGGTGACCTCTGAGAAAGGGTCATTTGCCCCGTGAAGGGTTTACACCCCACAGGTAGATAAGCACTGTCCTATCCTAGACAGCTAATTGTTGCATCTCCATATAAAAATCCTGTTGCTCCACCTTCCTCTTTCTATCCTGTGTCTTAAGCGGTCCTCCCTAAGATGGACAGCTTTAACCTGGGAGGAAACTGCTACATAATCGCATCCCAGAGTTTGCACCAATCACCACCGTCTCTCCTCTCTCCCTTGTGCTTTCCTTCCTTTCTTTTGTAAGTGCTTACAGCTCAGCTTCTCCTGTAGCAGTGAGTTTACATCTGCAGTATCTGCTCCCGATATCAGTTCCTCCACATGGTGATTGCATTATAGAGATGAGAAAACTAACATTCAGAGAGTTTAGTCAGGTGTGGATTCAGCCTGTAACATGAAATCCCAAATAACAGCTATTATTTTCAAGAAAATAATATTTGCTTGCATTGCAGATAAGGTTTGGAAGCAAGTAGTCTAGGAGCAGTGTAATTGCTCCACAACACTGTTAGGGACTCAGGTTCTGCCCTTGCTAGTGGAGCCACGATCCAAATGGGTTCAGCCCACTGTATGAGCTAGTAGCAGATGGAGAGGAGTTAAAATGTGCATGCCTGTCTCCTTTGTCTGACTATCTGAAACTTTGTCTCTTGTCTACAAACTAAGAAAGGGATTGGAAATATCACCATTATTATTGAGAATTTTACTGTTAGGGAGAAGTGGGTGAGAGACACTGTGGTTGGCTCGCATGCTTCTTTCTAAGGCCACAGAGCGGAAGTTAAACTTAGGGCTTCGATGTACAATCACAGCTCTGTCACATACATGGGGCTTCCCCAAGAGCAGATGCGTAGCTGACAGGGCAGAACCCTGACTAAAAGTCAGGGATGCTTCCTGCCCTGAAAGACTGCCCAACTTTTGAGAAATCCAAGTTTGTATAGTAAGTGGTTAACTGTTTCAGCGTGTGTCAGGAGAGGGGCCTGATCCAGTTTGTTTATGCTGATGTGACAAAGAACCCAGACCAAAGCAGTGCAGGGGAGGAGAGGGTTTGTTTGGAACAAGGGGGGCTGGAGAGATGGCTCAGTGGTTAAGAGCATTGCCTGCTCTTCTAAAGGTCCTGAGTTCAATTCCCCGCAACCACATGGTGCTTCCTGCAATCTTTCTTCAACCATTGTCAGTTCTTTTTCTGCTTCAGCTGTTAATTCTCTGGGACTGTTTAGGTCTCTTTCCCCATTTAAGGTTTTGTTTAAGTGAATTATCATATCAGGTGTTATCCCAACAGCCGGTTGAAGGCTGGAAATGTCTCCCAACAACCTTTGAAAGTCATTAAGAGTCCGTAGTTGATCTCTCCTAATTTGTGCCTTTTGTGTCTTAATTTTTTGCAAGCCTATTCTATAGCCTAGATAATCAACAGAATCTTGGAGCCGGGTCACATTTACCTTTGAGGAAAGTTAAGGCGGGAATTTAGGGCAGGAACTTGAAGGTAAAGTCCAGAAAGAGCCAGAATGCAGAAACTGAGGCCAGGGACCGTAAGCCTACTTGCTATTCCATGCAGTGTTACCTCCGACCAAGGAAGCTGCTTCATGTCTAGAGAAGGGTGGCAGGAACCAGCAGGTTTCTGCTCTGCTAACTTTGTTATACAGCCAGGATCTCCTGTTTAGGGAATGGCGCTCCTCACAGTGAACTGGAATTTCCTACATCAATTAAGAAGACAATCCCCACAGATGGGCTCACAGGTAAACCTGACAGGAGCAATTCTTTAACAGAGGCTCTCTTCTCACGTGATCATAGACTGTGGGAAGTGGGCAGTTAGAGCTAACCAGGACAGACTCACGAAACAAAAACAAAGAAATGCTTTCACTGGTTTGAGCAGCCAAGGAAACTTTCAGACCTCAGGGTTAGGTCCAGCATTGAGGGTTAGCTTAATTTACATTTGGAGATGGCTCTTTTGAATGTGACCTTGTGGACAAGATTGGTTTCTTTGTAGGTATAATTCTCAGCTACGACTCCCTTTTCCACCCGATGTTTGGCATAAAATAAAATTTTCCATCTGTACAAATGTATACAGAAGATTCTTAATCGCAATGTAGTCACCTCCTGCAGTAACAGTAGTGTCTACTAACATTTAATGAACACTTAAGTGTTCTGAGCCATCTAAGTGTATTACCCACTTATGCCTCCCACAGCCTATGGGCTCGGACATCCACTTTGCACTCAAGGAAAACGAAGTGAAGTTCAGTTATTTGCTAAGGATCATGTATTTGATGCACATTAGAGTTAATGTCTGAATCTGAGAACTCTATTCCAGACAGGAGAGCACACAACGTCCCCTGGGGTGGCTCTTGTCTTCAGGAACCCATACATTCAGAGCTGCAGACTGAGAAATGCATTCAGAGAAGCAGTTCTGGGCCACCAGGCCAGGATGAAGCCAGCGTCATCAGTAACCTGGCCAGCAGAATACTGCCACATACTTTGCTGTGTATTTGTTATATTGTGGGCAGTGTTATTATGTTCAGGTTTTTAATTCAACTCTCTTGAATCCAGAAGACAGGATGAGAAGAGAGTGGGACCCAGAGACAGAGCTTTGCCTTTGAAACTTCTCTGGCCTCAGTCTCTGCATTCTGGTTCTTTCTGGACTTTGCAATGCAGTCCTGCACAGATGTGCTTCCTAGTGCTTGAGTCTTCCGTGATTCATGTTCTCAGTTTCAAAACACATGGGAGCAGGACCAACTCAGGCCAACAGTCACTGCGTGCCAACATACTCCAGAGAGCGGATCCCTGCTTGTCCTGGGGTTCAGGTACCCGAGAAGAGAGAACTACAAATTAAAAAATACCTCCCTAAGACCGGCCTGTGGAACGTTTTCTTAATTAGTGATTGATGCAGGAGGCCCAGCCCACAGTCGCTGGCAGGTGGTCCTGGGGTGTATAAGAAAACAGCCTGAGCAAGCAAGGAAGGAGAAGCCAGTAAGCAGTATTCCTCTGCTCTATGTCTGTTCCTGCCTCCAGGTTGCTGCCCTGAGTACTTGTCTTGGCTTTCCCCAGTTATGAACTATAACCCATAAGCCAAATAAACCTTTTCCTTCTCAGGTTGATCTTGGTCATGGTGTCTCATCACAGCAATAGAAACTGTAAGACAGTGTTCTTAAGCTAATCATACCTGGGGCTGGGCTCCCACGACTCTCAGCAACCTTCGAGAGACAGCTGACAGGCATTGTTAAAGCACCAGCTATATGCCACTCTGTAGTGTTGTACCTCAAGGCACAAAAAGTGAACAGAGCACTGACCTCAGACAGTTCAGTCAGGGCACAGGTTCCTAGTGTAATCTAATGATCTGTCTCTTTAAGAGAAAAGCCATGCCCACTCCCTCCCCCATCCTCTGAGGCAAGCTGATCTTCAGCTTCCAGCCTGAGTTCTCTCTCTTTTCTGCCTTCCTTTTGGAGAGGTAGCTTCTGCCTCTCTCTCCCCACTTCTCCCCTACCCCCGCTTCTGTCTGTCTCTCTCCTCTCTCTCTCTCTCTCTCTCTCTCTCTCTCTCTCTCTCTCTCTCTCTCTCTCTCCTCTTCTCCCCTTCTCCCTTCCCCCTCCATAACCCTCTGAATAAATATCCAACCTCACTCTGTATGGCATGCCTATCCATGTCTCTGTCTCTTGCCCACCACATGTCTCCTTGCCTGGGACCAGCCATAGCTCGAGAACCTGCAGCCGTCTCTGCCTGGGACTGGCTGCTCTCAGGACCCACTGCCTGCTGCCACTTGGCCAGCTATTACGGCTTGGGGACCTACAGCATTTCTGCTGCTTTCTACTACCGGGGATCCTGCAGCATTTTTAATTTTTCCATTACACCAAGCACAAGGTCTGGGAACGATCTTCAGTGAGTCTGCAAACATCCTAAAACTAAAAATATTTTATATTTCTTTCAAGGTGTTCACGTTTTTCCCCAGGGAGAAACTTCATTTTAATTCTTTAAAAATCAAATTCTATTAAGGAGTCTGTCATTTAGAAAATATTGAGAATCACTGACAATGTAGGTGTAGAATCCAGCTATGATAAGCTAAATATGAACAGATCACCCAAAGGAAGTTCTTTACCTCCAACTGTTATCACCTGTCAGAGTAGGACTCAGCCATGGATAAGTTTAATTGAGGCCTGACACTCAGTAGTTTACTCTGGTTGCAGGAAGAACCACAAACTGAGATTACCAGAGTACCACCCAAGAACAAACCATCCAAAGGAAATGTCTAACGTTTCAACCACTGTAGATAGGATCACCTGCCAGCACACACTCATCAGGGCACACTAGACAAATGTCAGCCAATCAAGGGCCCTGAAGACCTCAAAAACCCCTTACCCCCACCTTTACTACTATAAAAACCCAACTCTAACTGAGCACGTGGGTCTCCGTTTATTCCAATGTGTTGGACATGTGGAGAGACTGAGTTTGCAAACTTGCATAAAACAAAGGCTCTCTGCTTTTACATATGGGACTCGGTCTCCTTGTTGGTTTTTGGGGGACTTTGTGGATTTGGGCATAACATAGGCAAGTCAGAATAGAATATAAGCAAACAGGTCACTGGAACAGAAGTTCTATAGTGAAGACATAAATAAATCATTGTTATGAATCTAGACATGTGCCTGGAGAGACGGGCAGTTAGGAGTGCTGGGTTCAGATCCCAGTATCCACATGGTGGCTCACCAATGCAACTCCAGTTCCATGGAATCTAATGTTCTTGCTTGGTCTCCACAGATATACATGCAGGCAAAACACTTGTTCACATCTGGGGTGGAGGAGAGAGAGAGAGAATACAGACGGGCTAGGAGCTTACATCAGGGGTAGAACACATTTGCCTACGTGAAGGTTTCATCTCCAAGCAACAACAGTGATGATAATAATAATGACAATGGCCATAAAAGCCAAAGGTTAACGCTGTTTCACTGGGGCTTGAGAGAGATCAAGGTTCTCTTAGCAGCTGATGGTATCTGGAGATGTGTGACTAAGTAGGGAACTAATCAAATGAAAGATGAGCAAGAAGGCAGTCCAAGTTGTGGACTCCGCCCAGCACATCTAGCATGTTCCGTGCTTCTGGAATTTGTATGACGAGAATATGGACTATGAGGATTTGGACACTGGGTCTAGAGGATTCCTGAAAGTCGGTGCCTAGGTTTCTTGGTCCAGCGGAGGGTGATCACCAGCCATATTGGTGGTTGAGAGCAGATCAAGGCGAGAATCCACAGTATGACCCTAGCACTGAGCAGCGGACATCTGACCTCAGAAAACAGGCTGGCTCAGGCCCCAAGAAGGTCAACTTTACATTTCAGCTTCCTCTTCCTGAAATCTGATATTTGATAAATAAATCATGCAATCCTCCCTTCACACCCTGCCCCAAATAAAAACATTCATGTTACCACCACTTCACAACTGGCCACTGAGGGCCCCTGACAATCAATTACCCACCAGAGATGAAATTATTGTTTAATGGCTCCTGGAATGGGCTCCCATTCTGACATTCATCCCAATCAATAATGCATCAGCAGGGATGAAAGAGATTACCTGCCTCCTGCTAAGTGAAAGAGTCCATTTCTATGCCGCGCAGCCCTTCACGCCTACTGAGCAGGCCAGCACAGGTGGGTGGCCGCGTTTCGAGTGCCTCACTCTAGAGAGACGGTAAGCTGTTCTCAGTTTGAAGGACTGTGTGCAGCTACTCATTCTGCTCGGCAGAGTCAGGCAGGCCTTTGAGGTGGGCAGAGATGGGGACTGATGAAAAACACCTTTAAGATGGATCCGGTTTACGGGAAACTCCTTGCCACTCTCTCTTCCCATACATTTTTACTAAATTCTTTATCTCCTGGATTTCAGCTACAGATAGATAGCAAACAAGTTCTTTATGGAAGCTTTTGTGAACCACAGGTGAGTCTTAGCTCTGCTGCTTTCTGATAGGGTGAGCTTGAGCAAATCGTTCACCTCCTGGAGCTGAGTTTTCTCATCTGCAAGAAAAGATCACATGTGACGCATGGATTGGTATCCCCTTTCCTTCCCACGTGGATTTGGGAACATGCTCTATATACATGCTGTGATTAAATCTATTATTGATTGGTGAATTTAATTTAAATAAAGACTCTTCAAGAGGCCGTCTTAGGGCATTTTCACTCTATTTCAATATTCATATGTCATCAAAACGCAGATATATAGAGATAATATCTACCACAGATCAGTCTAGAGGCGTTTAAATAAAACTGAAACTCAAAATGAGGCTTCCCCCTTCCTCCTTCTCCATTTACTTCCAATCAGCTATCCACCCACTTGTTTGATTTATATTAGATGCTTACCATTGACCAAGCACTAATAGGTCTTGGAGTTATGCTATATATTAAATATACACACACATATATATGTATATACACATATATATGTATCATATAGTGAATAAATACAGGTATGGTAAACAATATGGCAATATTTAACTCCCTTTCTGTCCATCTGTTCTCACACTAGCATAGAGAATTTTGAGTAGAGAACTAAAGAGCAGTCATTGTCCCATGCAGCAAGTCTCCTTGGCCGGCAAGAGCCCACATGAAAAGACAAGGAGTGAGCCCCACCACACTGGAGGGGCAGGAGGTTGCTGATGCTAAGGCAATGAAGGTATTTAGGGAGGGGGATATGTCTTATTATTGCTACTTGATCTGATTTGCACAATCAGTTCCTTACTGTTCTATGCTATGTTTTTTTCTCCTGATGGGTGAAGGAACCCACGGGAAGCCAAGTGATTCATCTGAAATCCTAGAGAGACTTGGGGATAGAGAGAACTGGAATTCACTTGCCTAAATGTCCATCCTTGTTCCTTTACATTTTCTTTGTGAATGCCTATTTTTCTCCAGAGTTATTTGTGGAGTGACACTTGCATGGCATCAAGTCATTTTTTTCATGCCTTACTGAGCTATAATTGACAAGTACAAATTGTGCACGTTCAAAGTATGCCCTGTGATTAGACACAGGCACACACTGCAATGATGGCTACGATCAGATCAATGGACAATCTACCATGACTCATATTTATTCTTGCATGTGCATGCCCAGGTGGGGATACTTAAGAGTCACCTTCTTTGCAAATTCTATTAAGTAACATTGTACAATTAGCAGCAATCAACATGCTGTGTCTTAGATCTCTAATAAGTATTTATCATATAATAAAGTTTATAGCCTCTGACCCAAAAGTCTCCACTTCCTTTGTGCCTCAGTCTCTGGAAACCATCACTCTACTTTCTTTGCTCTTTTAGTTTCTACGTATAAACTAGATGACTCAATATTTGTCTTTTTGTGCCTTCCTTCTTTCACTTTGCACAATGTCTCCCAGGCTATGCCTGTTATTGTAAATGGCAGGCTGTTACCTTTTATGGCTAAATACTATGGCTTACATTGTTTTCCTTGGCTGTTAGAAGGACATAGGTTGATTCCGTGTTGGGTTAATGTAAACAATAACCACATCTTCCATATGCCCATTTTGTTTCTGGGTAGGGACTCTACAATCTGTATTGTGTCTCTCTAGCACTTTAAGTAGGAAGGGAAGGCTAACTCAACAGTATTGACTGTGCCAGGATCCACACCATCCTGAGTTATGATGAGAGGGGATGGCATAGGATAAAGAAGACCTCATGGTCAGACCAGCAACCAAGGTGTATCAGTATCTCACAGCAAATGTTTGAAAGATTTCTAACAAAATACTAAGGATGTCTTTGGAAGGGTACCAAATAAGATGGTATCTGAGGAGTTAAGGATTGTCATCGTTTCCTGCAATCTGCTAGGTTAGCTCACTGTTGGTTTGAAGTAACAATGAACTCTAGACAACATTAGCATTGCCCCCTTTTGTTACCTTCATGGGACGGGAGGGAATGTTTCTTGACATGGAGGCTCCTTGGCAGGAAAACTGAGATTTATACCTTCAACTCCAATTTGACCCTCACTGTCAGAAGTCTATCCAACCTCACCTGGAAACAGTGAAACAGTAAGGGACATGCAAATGCAGGCCTCCTTCTCTACAGTGTAGTGTGCTTCGTGGTGACTGAAAGGTATAATTCCTTACCACACAACCTATATTACTCATTATATGCTGAAGTCCATTGCTTTGTGCTTAAAAGAACGAAATATTGTTGTAACAGATACTCTCTTGCTTGTGTGTGTTCTTGGTTTGAACCCCAGGCACCAGCTTCAATATCATTGGATAAATCAAGAATGAGCCAGTTTCTTGAAGATATGGACAATGGGATGGCTAATGCGGCTGGATACAGCAACCTCTACATGGGAAGGAGGAGTGTGAAACCTGGAAACCTGCCCAGTAGAGAGATGGATTCCTGGACAGAAGCAGCCATGTGCTATACACTAAAGCAGAGACTTCTTTCTGAATTCATTTTCCCATGAAGTATCCTAGAAGCTTCCCACTGGATGTCCGCTACTTTGAGCTAACAAGTGGTCAGTCTTGACTTATCTACTTTCTCCTCTTCTTTCTTACTGTTTCCCTATCTTGGCTCCTTCTCTACATGGACATGGGGACCGTTTTTACTCATAGTCTTTACCAGACAGAAATCAAGTGAGTTTCTGTTACTTGGTCTTCTCTTTACAACATATCAAGATCCTTACAGGTCACCAGTGAGAGAGCCAACAGGAACAAAGCTTTTTATTTAAAAGACCATTCTATGGACTTCTCTTCAGGTTACTCAGTCATAGTGCCCTGTTGGGAGCTTCCAGTTCCTCTCTACTTGAGTCACTGAAAACTGTTGCAGAAAATGTCTGCCCCTCTTCACAGTTTCTCTGCTAACATCCAGGTCGGGTTTTGACTACCGTTAGTCTGGGAAGAAAGCATATGCACCGAGCTAGGACTTGATGCCTTTAACTAGACCTCTGTGTAGAAGGAGCTGCAGGGTTGCATCCTGCCACCCGGCTAGCTTTCCACCCGAAATAATTACACGGAAACTGTATTCTTTTAAACACTGCCTGACCCATTAGTTTCAGCCTTTTATTGGCTAATTAACCCATATTTAGTAATCCGTGTAGCACCACGAGGTGGTCGCTTACCAGGAGAGATCTTAACCTGTGTCCATCTCGGAGAGGAGAGGCATGGCGACTGTCTATGGCAACTGCCTGAAGCGTCTGCCTTCCCTCTCCCAGAATTCTGTTCTGTCTACTCCGCCTACCTAATTTTCTGTCCTATTAAAGGGCCAAGGCAGTTTCTTTATTAACCAATGAAAGTAACACACAGACAGATGACTCTCCTCCATCACCTCTGTCACCACTCACCTTCCCGCAAGCAGCATTTGAGACTGCCTTACCCTACTTTCTTGCCAACTTTATAAGGAGAGGTGTCTGCTTTAAAATGTTAATAGTTCTTAGAGAGTAGTTAACTAGAAGCCAAATCCAATACCAAAAACTTATATCATCTTTTTTTTTTTTTTTTTGCTATCTCCAAAGTGGTTTTTTTTTTTTTATCACATTTGTTGACTCAGCCACCTCCCACAGCACTGCTGTGACTGGTTTCTATAGCAGCAGAAGCACTGGTCCAGAGTGCACAAGGAATTTGCCCACAGCCTAGAGGCTGGCTGATGCCAGAGGGACAGCACTCTATGATTGATGAGTCCAGGGAGCCTTTCCCATACCCCAGCCCCACCTTTATCTGCAAGTGTAAGTTATCTGATCCCATGGTACAGTGATGTGAGCCTTGTTTACGCCTTGGACCTGGCTCCACCATCAATGTCCTGGCTCTGTCAGCAAGATCCTTGCTCCACAATCAGAGTCCTAGTTGGCTGAGTCCTTTCCCTTCCTGAACCTTCACACTTTTGTCCATGAACAACAGAGGCCTAGAACAGACACTTCCCAAAGAGTGCCATCTCTAACTGCAATGACTAAGCTAGCCTGGCACGGAGAATGACAGGGAGAAAAAACATTCTTATGGACATAGGGGTTATAGCGGTGATGGTTATATCCCTGGAGAAAGACAGAAGGGGTTCCTAGGAATGCATACATTTTACTATCTAGAAACTTAGTTTTTTCCTCATGCACACTGAGATCAAAACAGTCAACTTTAAAATATGTTCCCACACAGATCCTGGGCTTAACGACATTGAATTATTTGTGTGTATATGTATGTCCACATGTGCATACGTCAGAGTGTGTGTAGAAGTTAGGAGATAACCTTCAGGAGTTGGTTTTCTTCTCTAACACTTGGGTCCCAGCTTAAGGTATGGTGGCCAATAAATTTACTCACCCCAGTTCCTGACCTTAAGTGCTAACCACAGAGTTTTGGGCTCTGGATATTTCTGCCAAGCAAGCACAGGAATGCAGGTACTTTTCCTTTCAGCAGCTTGGGGGCAAAACTTGAAATGGGCTCCCAGCACAAGGTCTTGAGTTTCTCATAAATTCTGGTCCCTGGAAAGCTTACACGATCCAGGCAGAGTTCTAGTGGCTGATGCATGTCAGCCCTGGAGGAGGTGCCTGGTCATGAGGGTTGTTCTAGCGATTTACGTAAATCAAATAGATTTGTCCTGTTTGTCTGAGCACCGGGAAGACTCTAGAAGGTCTAAGATGCTGAAGTTAGGCCACAAAAGTACTGGGTTTTTGTTTTTTTCATACCCTCCATCAATCCAGTCTCCTGCTCCACCTGTTCCACTAAGAACTTTTTAATTTTTATGTTCATTAAAGTAACACTGACTGACTCTGAAGGTATTGTTGGTACATACTAACATGAGCACGGTGACTCTGAAGGTATTCATACATACTAACATGAGTGCAGTGACTCTGAAGGTGTTGATACATATTGGCATGTGTACACTGACATATAACATGAGTATACTTAGGCCCCTCACCATAAAAAAGGGCTTTAATAAACAACCGAGTGCCTACTGTATGTATGTGCAATTTTGCACCCGGTTGCTTTGTTTTGCTCTGCTTAGCATTTGTAGCACCAGTCTGCGTTCTTCTCCTGATAGATGGAGCTTATAGAATAGGTGTGGCTGGGAAGAGAGAACGTTTCTGGAGTCCCCTACGAGCTTTCAAAGCAACACACGGACCCACTGTTGAGATGAGTTCCCTCTGATCTCACCCAACAATCAAACAAGCAGTTCATTCTTCGCTGAGGGTGAATGGGGAGAGCTCTGAGATGGGGAGACCAGGTTCCTATGCCTGGAATAAGGTATCCCGTGGGTGATTAGGCCCGGGTTTTCCATCACTGCTGTGCTCCTCTGTCTTCAGGGGGACAGGATAATGAAGTAGACTGTTGTGTACAGACGCTTTGATTTCGTTTCTTCCCTGAGGAAAGATTCCAAAATGTAAGATGACTGGGCTAAAGATGCATATTTTAAATTTCTGCATATTTATGTAATTTAATTTGGCAATTTACACATATGTGAAAATTCCTTGAAATTGTAGAATAATATCCAAATAACACAAAGGCCATCATTGCTATTAAACTTAACTTGGCTGTTTGGGGACCTCCTTCTAAGTATGTATCCAAAGTACTTAGTCACTGCGAATACTCAGACCAGAACAGTCTCTTCATCTGTGGAATAATAATAATAATAATAATAATAATAACAATAATAATAACAATAATAATAAACACTGCTTTCTTTATTAGTTTTTATGAAGGCCAAATTAAACAATGTAGGCAAAAGTGCTTCGTAATTATAAGAATCAAATAATACTAATAGTAATAGCTTTATTAAGTTGGCCTCACTTCCTACCTCTTTATTATCTGGCTTTCAAGCAGGACTCCACATTGTTGATGTGTACTGAGGAATATTACAGATGTTTCAGGGAGAGGAAGAGTGAGTCCTGGCTGTGTGGGTCAACAGCGACTCCTTAAAGGGATGTTTGGTGGGTATACAGACAGATCCTTCATTTCTTTGTTCTAATGTCCATGGCCATGACCCCAAAGAAAGTGCCTGGAACTTTCTGGGACATATATCACCTGTAACTCCCATTTCTGTGTGCTCTGTGTGTGGGTGTTGTGTATCATGTGTATTGTGTATGATGTATGCATGCTGTGTGTGCCTGTGTGTTTATGTGTGGTGTGTGTGTCTTCGGGTTTTTCTGTGTTTGTGTGTGTGTGTGTGTGTGTGTGTGTGTATATATATGTTTGGTGTCTGTGGGTTTCTGTATGTAGTAGGAACAGGGTAGCATTGTGCTAGGCACATCATGGTGGCTCAGTACTGACTGGCATTAGTTGATAGTTCCTCTAACACTGCAGCACTCACACATGCTGGCTGTGCTGAGGGAACAGGTCCAGTCTGTGCGGGCAAGGGATGCGAGGCCTCTAGGTAATGTTCCTCTACCATCTCTCCCTGGCTCCACGATGACAAATCCTGCTTTAAACAGGAAAAGTTGTCACTTACTGCCTGTAGTGGTGGCACGACTGAGAGACTGTCAGTCCAGAGGACCAGAGAATAGGGCTCTGATTTTATTTGTTCCCAAACAGCAGACAAGCACCTCAAATCAATGACACTGAGAGAAACTAAGGCAAGAATGACTTATTGTTTCTGGCTTTGTTCTGAACTCCTTGCGCTTCGGGGAGAGCTGCTGGCTGGCCTCTTGACTGGCAGGAGGCTGGCCCAGAGAGCACAGGGTTCTCCTGGCACTGCCATCCTGCCTTCTTATCCTGCTCCACCGGGTCTATACTCAGTGGCTGCCCCAGGGCTGCAGGAGAGCTCCAGAGGCTCAGCATCCCTTGAAGTTGTGGGGAGGAAGTTGTAGCTGAGGTCAGGTTTCTTACAGACAGCCTGTGGAGCCTGGGGAATTGAAGTGGCTGTGTTTCTGAGCCATGCAGACAAATGAAACAGGGGCTGTCAGGGTGGAGCTGAGCAAGCAGGGAGGTTAAACCCGGGAATGGGAGAGTAAGGAAGTAAGGAAAGTAGGCAAATAGAAATCACAAGGTGCCCGTGTTTGGCTGTAATCTAACATGACTTTCCCCTCTGTTGGCGGGGGAGGGGGGCACATGATGTTAACATTCATTATCATGTCATATTCGATCGACTGCCAGAATTTATTATACTCTCTGCTGTTACACACTGAATACTGACAAAACCCATTCTCTCGCCCAAGCAAGGTCTCTGCTTTGTAATCTGCGCAGAATAACGGGGAGGTGGAAGGCCATCAATACCAGAGTAATGAGTGTCAGAGTGAGGCCAGAACCACGGCCCCTTCATTCCAGAAACAGCAGGGAAAGGACGGCAGAGGCGGCGCCTGAGGTGTGTGTGTCAGCCTCAGGATAATGAAGCGTGAGGTGGGCCTGGCTTCCCACTAGGAGCAGAAGGTGCGGCGGCGGCCATCATTTGTGGGGGTGTCAGGCTTATCATCAACCATGTGCCTTCAGACAGTCTGGGGAAAGGATCCATTTTTATCCCTTGGAGAAACCAACTTAGAGGAGAGGATGCTTGCTGCCTACATTAATTTATTAATGCCTAAATTATGTATTGAGCAACCCCTATGGGCCAGGCACTGTTCAAAACTCATAGAGATTCAGAAAGAGATGTGAGTCTTCAGAATGTCTTCGTGGGGGAACAGACAGTCTAACCCCTGGAAAGGGTGCTGAGTTCATTAATGGAGTTTTGTTCAGTCACTTGAGTATTTATTAACACTGTTTGTTTAAACCACAGAGTATATTGCTGGAAATATGAAGATAAATAGAATAGAGTCATTGCCCCCTTGGGACTTCACAGAGACTATTAGAGGAACAAAGCAGAAATCCAGTCTGAAGGGAAATAGTAGAGAGGCGGTGACTAGTAGTTAGGCAGATGTGTGGCAAGGTGCTGGGAAGATAGAGCATCATGGGAGAAGGCTCAAAACAAGACAGAGAGCCATTGGCTGAAGAACTGCCCAACCAGGTGCGGTGTGCTCCAGCTTGTAACTCTGGATGGGGACAGGTCTGGCCAAGCACCAGTGTTCACGTTGTGAGGTGCCATCTCGGGACACCGGTAACCTTTGGGAAATCACAGCTCCAGGCAGCCCTTACCTCAAAGCCTGTTCTTGTTCTTATTGCTTCCCTTTCTGACTTCTACCCTCTCTCCTCCCACTTCAGTTTAGCATACATGTGCATACGTGCATATAAGCTTCTTCATCTGGGTGGATGACGTGATGTTCACCGGTGATGAGCATGAGGGGCCTGGGCTTTCGTGGATCATACCAGAGATGAGATGACATCAGACCCCCAATCCCAAAGAATTGGGAGGAAACAGGCAAGGCGATGGGTTTTCCTGGAACCTCTCAAATGAGCTGATCTGCCCCAAAATACTTATGTACTTGTGGGAGGTGGGAACAGAGACAGTAAATTCCCAGGACTGTCACCTCAGGCAAACGTGTGATTACAGAAGTCAGACACTGAGGCCAGAGCTATGGCCTGGCCTGAATCCCTGAGGAGAGAACGAAGACACAGATTCGTTTCTATATTTAGAGAGAAAGAGAATTCCAGAGAGAGGGTTTGCTTTCCACATTTCTCTCAGCCCTGGGTAACATCATGAGGAATCTAAAATATCCTTGATAGGGGGCCAGAGAACCAATGTTTTAAAGTCGGAGAGTGTAACTCTCATACGGAATTCTGAGGTTTTATTTATATTACAATGATTCAGATTTGCCAGAGCCCCTAAGGATGGATCAACTGAGGTAAAGTTATCTTACCAGTTTCCTGTAAACCCAAGGCTTCATTTGCATCTTTGTTTGTATAAATTAAAATAATCATTTACATACACATTTGCATACCGCACAAACTGTGTACATAAGATTAAATTAATTAGCAGCTCTGATACATAAGTTGCATATGACAAGTACCAACACTGTGGTGTTGTAGGAAGGGCTCATTCTTTGGAGTTTCTGAGGGAGGGCATCTGAACAGTGGGCCCACTCCTGGGTTGTTTCTCTTTACTCTCAAGGTTTTTCACACATAACATTTCGTGAAACCGCATCTACTTCAACTCCTTATTGTTTCATCTTCAGGCAGTCTACAGTAGACAGAGTGTACCTGTGGCAAGGCCTGACACAAGGAAGAGAGGCAAAGATCCCGAAGGGTAAACCTCCACAGAGACCTCTGCTTAGTTTGGATCTTTAAAGAAGGGTAGGTGCCTGAGATGATACTCAGCATGAGTTCTGTGCTCAGAGTTAGCCATGCCCATGTTAGAACTCTCCATCCATCCATCACCCCCACCCCTCCATGAATATTGGCCAAAAGTTTGCTCTTGGCTTACCTGGTGGGTGGACCAGGCCTTGAACTATTGAAGGCAACTGGAGGAAGAAAGTTCATGACCTTATGTTGGATCAATGATATAGAAAACAGAAATCAAAATGGACTTGGCAGGGAAGAGAGGTCAATACCTCCACTCAGAAGCACAAAGCTAAGAAAGGGCAGCAGTAGGAAAGAAAGCTTTCGGACATGGAGGCCGGTCTAGCCCATGTGAGACTGTAGGGAAACAGCCTTCATGCTACCACAAAGCAAATTATTGTTTGTACTGGATGGGTTTTTCTCTTTTTACTTTTTACTCTTCGGGGGCCCTCCATCTAGCTCCTAAATAAATCACGTGGAGGCTTATTCTTTCATATGAATACCAACTCTTAGCTTGACATGTTTCTTGCCAGCTTTTTTTAAACTATCCCATTTATCTTTTGCCTCTGGACTTTTACCTTTCTCTATTTCTGTATATCTTTTCTTTCCTCCTTATTCTTATTATGTGTCTGTCTGGGTGACTCGGTGGCCCCTTCTTTTCTTGCTCCTTCTTCTCTTAACATCTCAATCTTCTTCTCCCCTCATTTCTCCACCTATTTACTATTCTCTCTGTCTGCCAGCCCCACCTATCTTTTCTCCTGCCTTGTTATTGGCCAGTCAGCTTTTTAATAGACCAATCAGGTGTTTTAGACTGGCAAAGTATCACAGCCTCACAGAGTTAAATAAATGCAACAAAAAGAATCCAACACATCTTTGCATCATTAAAAAAATATTCCACAGCATAAAAAAATGAAACACAGCTTAAAATAATATTCTACAACAATTGCCAATCCAATAAAGAAACCCAGTGCAAACTGCCCAACTTCCAGTCTTGCTATGCCCATTTGAGAGACTCAAGTTGCCCTAAGAGTGTGGCCCTGGTCCTGATGTTTCAGTGGATTCTGAAGGCAGCGGCTAGCCTCTTCCAACTGACCAGTTTCCCCCTTGAAAGGGAATCTGACTAACATATCCCCATGGCAGAGTCTTGTGACTACTACTCTTGGAACAGTGAGTATAAACATTGACTTGGCCCTCAATATTGCTGAAGAATCCTACCACAGGCCCTTGACCTGTTTACTTCTCTCCCTCTGAGCTAATTGATGGATCTTGCTTTTCTTTTCCTTCTGCTCTCTGGTGACTCCTTTACTTCACTGTGATGAAGGAACAGAAATACCACCCCCTCTTCTAATCTACTAGGTTCTCAGTCACAACAGTGATGAGCTACACCGTCTTCATCAATAGAGATCTATGCCCTGTGGGCCAGCTCCTCCTGTCCCTCCTCAGCACCCAAACAGAGATGTCTAGTGGTCATCCTGCTTCTCCACGTTGTTACAGTCACACACACGACACAGACAGTGGGACACTATCTTGTTTTTCACAGCCCGTTTTTCTTGTTCTCCTTCCAATTAAGTGTTCACTCTACCTCATTAGTAATATTGTTTTACAAGATCATTTCAGCTTCCATAGTATTCAATTCCGCAGGCTTTTCTTAGGTTTGTGTTTTAGTTTCTTGGAATATTCTCCTGGCTGGAGACACATGCTCTTTATGTTCTTCCTCCTCGCTGGCCTCTTCTTCATTTCTACCTTAGTCTGTCCAGACTGTTGGGGAGGAAAAATGCCTGGGCATCTAGCAAGCTGGATCCCTAATAAGAGTATTTCTGAAGGCTGAGCATCTGTGACCACTCCTGATGTCAGTGCCCATTGTGAATCTACTTTCTGCTTCATAGGTGGCACCTTCCAGCCGTGTCCTCACGTGGGACAAGGGACAAGGCAGCTATAGGGTTTCTTTCATAAGAACACCAGTTCTATACAATAAGCTCCCACAACCCATCTGCTAATATCAGGATTAGGTGTCCACATAAGAACAATATAAAGGGACACAAACATCCAGATCACAAGAGCATGCATCCATTTTTTTTCTTAGTTTATCCTACACTCTGCAATATCTTAGACAAAGATGCTTCCAGGATTCATGTTTGCATCTCAGTCTTACCTAATGTTACTCCCTCAGCGATCCCATCTATTTCTGTGCCTTCAAATAGCCTTCATTCAGAGACATCTTCCATCTCTAGCATTTTTCTTTTTTAATTAGTCTGAAGTGTCCAATTGTCTCCACTTAGTTATGTAGTGACAAGTATTAAAACATTAAATCAGAGTTCTTTGCCAATCCTGACCTTCCTCTACATCTCCTTTTCTCATTTATCCAGGTATTTAGACCATAACTCTTCAGTATGTATTTGTATGCAAACATGCCTTTTATTTCTGTATTTCTGTGTATATACATGCGTGCTTGTATGTACGTGCATGTGCATGGTGCACGTTTGTGTGTGTGTGTGTGTGTTTGTGCAGTGTGCATATGAAGGTCAGAACTAAATCTTGAGCATCATCCCTCGGGCATTATTCACCCTGTTTTTTGAGACAGGGTCTCTCACTGGCTTGCATTCCCCAAGTGGGTTAATCTGGCTGACCAGTGAGTCCCAAGCCTCTACCTGTCTGTGCCATCACAGCACTGGGTTGCAAGTGTGCATTTTCACACCTGGCTTTTTTATATGTCTCAGAAAACAAGAACTGGTTCTCATGCTTTCACAGTGAACATTTGACCTACCGAGTCACCTCCACCGTACCGTAGAAACTCTTGCCGCCATCCTCAGCTCCCTTTCCACAACCTACAACCAAACACTCAGTAAGGATCCAGAAGCGGCCTTTGGAGTACTTTTAGGGTGTGTTTACTTTCCACCATCTTCACCCAGAGCACAGCACTGTTCCACGATGCCACTCCAGCCGCCTCTCGACTCGTTTTGCTGCTGTCCTTTGTGAGCCTTCACGCTTTGTTCTCCGTCAGTGTTGAGGCATTCCCCTGCCTGCACTATTGCTCTTAGCAATGGCTGTAAACTTTCCCTAATGTTAGTGGCTTTCAGCAGCAGCCGGCTTTTATTCTGTCTCACGATTTTGTGGTTAGCCATCCAGGAAAGGCTAAGGGAATTGGTTTTACATAGTATCAATGGGAGGCAGTCAGTGGCATTCAGCTTGTGCTAGCCTGGGCTAGAGGCTTCAAGAAGGCTCCAGGGACAGAGTGCTTGTCTAGGATGAACAAGGTCTGGGTTTCACCCCCCCTCCCACGCACCACTGTAATCAAGTAAAGAACAAAAACTAAAGTTCAGTGTGAGCTGAGACTAAATAAACTTGTTTTTTCTTGATTGTAGAGGTCAGAAGTCATAGGACATGTTATTAGCATAATGGATCCTTCTCAGGGCCTTAGGGGGAAACATATTTTTTGTTTGTTTTCCTTTCTTTCTTTGTTATTTAATAATAAATAATTAAAACTACAAAAACAGAACAAACAAATAGAGAAACCACAACAGAGTTCTCCATTCCCTATCTCCCTCTAAAACTCTTTCTCTCATTTATCTAGATTAAATCAAAACTCTAAGAGTTGTGTGTATATGTATGTGTGCACATATATTTTGTGTGTGTGTGCATGTATGTGTGTATTTGTGTATGCATATGTGTACATATATTTTTGTGTATATATGAGAATGTATACTGTGTAGGTATATGTGTGTGTGCGCGCATGCGTGTGCTTATTTCTACCTTCTAGTGGCTCCAGGCATTCCTTGGGTTGGAGCTAATGATTGCCTTCATCCTCCTGTGGCCCTCTTCACTGACATGCCTCTCCTCTGCATGTCTTCTACAAAGAATCATTCCAGGAGGTTTAAAACTGCCATGAATATTTCAGGATGAATCTCTTTAGACTATCTTTAATCATATCTTCATAAAAGCTTTTGTTCTGTGTAAGGTCACAGCCATGGGTTCTGGCTTTCAAATTGTGGACCTAGCTTTTCAGAAGTCCATGATTCAACGCTGTCCTAATTTGCTTTCTATCACTGCGATAAATACCACAACCAACAAAAACTTGGGAAGGAAAAGATTTATGCCATCTGACTCATTAGGAAGGGAGTCAGGACAGGAGCATGGAGATTGGAACTCGGGGCCAGAAACTGAAGCAGAAGCCCAGAAGGATTGTTGATGACTGGCTTCTCATGGCTCACTCAATTGGCTGTTTATACAACCCAGGACCACCTGCCCAGGCTTGTCACCACCCACAGTCTTCAGGCTCCTTCCACGTCAACCATCAGTTGGGAAAACACCCCACTAACTTGCCAACAAGCCTGTCTGATGGAGGCATTTTCTCTGCTGAGGATCCTTCTTCCCAGATGACTGTAGCATGTATCAAGTTGTCAAGACCCAGCAAGCACAAACTTAGTGTGCTTTTTCCAGTAAGAATTTGGTGCTGAAATTCAGGAGAGTAGTTGTGTTCTGGCAACAACTGCAGTAGGTCTTGCTTGTTGCCCAGGTTGGAACAAAATGAACAGAGGATACGCAATTAGAGGGGTGTTCTAACCATTTTAAATTTCCTTGCTATTTCAATATTTGTGTGTGGGGGATTGTATGTGTGCACATGCATGTGCGTGTGCATGTGTGCACGTGTGTGTATACACATGTGCATGCAGTGGTTTATAACTATGAGGATGACAGAGGAGGACATTGGGTCTCCTTCTCTATCTCTGCTGTGTTCTCTTGTGACAGAGTCCCTCCCTGTGCCTGGGGATATATGGGCAGCCGGCAATCCTCCTGTCTCCATTCACCACAGAACTAGGGTCACAGGTGCCTACAGCTACACCCAACTTTTTACATGAGCACTGGGGATTAGAACTCAAGATTTTGTGTTGGGACAGCAATTTTTTTTTTACCCACTGCACCATCCTCCCAATCCCTCCTTGTTTTTTTAAAAAAAATTTTCCTAATGTCAGTTATATATATGGGCCAGATTATCCCCAAGGTCACTTGCTGAGGTCTCATGGTCTTCGTTGGGCATGCACTCAAAGGCCACCACTCAAAGAAACCTTGGCTCACCTGGCTTGGCCCATCTCTACCCTTTTACCCCAGTGCCTCTGCTCTTCGCTGTAGAAGGAGACTGTTTAGAAGGCCAGACACATCTATTCATAGTTCTACTCTTTACCTGACCTTATGTGACCCATGACTTGCTTCTGCTTTATCTTATCACACATGGCAAAGCACTTTTTGTCTGTATCCTTTACCATGAAATCTCCAGCTTCAGGGTAGAGAGATTTGGAAGGGACGAGGCTTGGGGGAGTCGTTGCTTCAGGAAAAGAAGACTCGGAAGTCCCCGAGAAGTGGTTATTAAACACCGAGGAGCTCCTTTGTGTTCAAGGAGCTGCGTGGCTGTGGGGAGAGCAGGTAGTGATACCCTTGCTCCCAGGCAACTCATTAGACATGGTTTAACTTCACTTGTATTTATCTCCTATAATTGCCTGTGGGAATCCAGGGAAAGTCAGGTCCCAAATGTGGTGAGAGGAAAGAGGCTCTGGAGGGCTTCCTTCCGTGGATGCCACTGGCAGCCCCTGCTCTCTGGCTTCAGCACGCCAGCGGTTTGGAAGCTATACAAAGGGAGTGGATCTGGACTTGGCAAATGCTCTTCTCTGGTAGGGGTTGGGTATGGGGAGGCATGAGATGTTCCCCTGGAGTGAACCCCTCCTACTGAGAATGCTAAAACGGAAGTGAATTTAAAGTATCACAGCCCAGCCAGTAGCTTGCTTCGTTCTTCATTAAATTCCCAGCACAGAGCCCAGTGCCTGTCACATAATAGGCACTCAATAAATATTAGTAAAATAATGAATTCTGTTGGGGATTCCATATGCAGCTCCCATTGAATTCAAATGTGAGACTGGACACCACTGAAGAGAAACCTGGCCACGTCTCAGGACCTGTAGGGCTAGCAGGAGGCCAGAGTGTCCATCTCATACCGCTTCCTCCTCTCTTGTTAAGGTGGTTAAAACTGCTTTGGTTGGAAGGAAAGAATCCCGTAATTGGCTAGAGCAAAATGCCCCCTTGAGGGAGTTTTCTGGCGTTTCTTACAAAATCCACAGAACTGACTACCAGGACTGCGCTGGGAAGTCTGGGAAATTCAGCCAGGTCTCAGGAAAAGCATCCAGGGCTTAGAAGGCTGCCAACTTCCCTTGCTGCTGCATCCCAACTTTCCTTGGCTGCAAGATCGCACCTTTTTGTCCCTGGAAGACAAAATGACTACAAACAACTATGACAATTCAATGCTGACATGAAAAGAGAGGTTCGTGTGACTCTCTGGGATGAATTTGAGACCTGAGGGGAAAGGGAAGTTGTCCTAGCTGGTTATGGGTGTCGCATGCAAGCCAAGCCACTGTCACCAGAGAGTAGCATCCTGTGAGAACACAGCCCCACCTGTAGCACCGTGTGGGTACAGATGCACGTGCAGTCTTTCCGAGAGCCTGTTGTGCATGTTCCACGTGAGCATACCTTCTGTTTACAGATGCATTTGCCCGGAGGCCGACATGAACTTGTCTCTTATAACTTATGGGTTCCTTCTCAAGAAAAGCTGCAGTCTCATCCGGCTACTTTCTAGGAAATTGGGAGTTGCTGAACTCAGAGGCTAAAGGAGTTGGCAGTGGGACAGAAGTTGAAAGGGCGCTGTGGAAGATGTCCCAAATTAGCTTTGGGTTTAACAGCACAGTCAAACCCCAGGATACTCAAATTTATAAGGAGGCAGGAGCCATATGCAAGGTAAGACGGTTCCCAGCAGCGGATCCTTGGCTGGTCTTACATAGACAGGAGCCAGTGGCTTTGTTAAGGTTGGGGGAGGGTAGAGGAGATGCTAGAGGTGTAACCTCTAAGAGAGAAGCCAACAGCTGGCTCCCACTTGACATCTGTCTCAGTTAGTTGTTTCCTGACACGACCTGGAACTATTGGGGAAGGAGTTTAATTAAGAGATGGCCCAGATCAGATGGCCAGAGACCATCACTCTCAGAGGTTGTCTTCACTGATAATGGATACGGAGGGCAGACCACTGTGGGCGGCCCCATCTCTAAGCAGATGAGTCCGAGCTGTAGAAACTAGCTGGACACGAGCCAGAGAGTAAGGAACATTCCTCCATAGTGCATGCCTTTAGCTTCCCACTTGAGTTCCCACCCTGACATCTCTCAGGGATGCACTGTAATGTATAAGAGGAAATGAACCTTTTTTTCTTCTCAAGTTGCCTTTGGTCAGACTGTTTTATCATAGCAACCGAAACAAAACTAGTACAGGTTTTACTGTCAGTACACCTGCAGCCTCAGGGCTGGAACAGAATGTGGAAATGAGGGCCAGAGTCTTTATGGCAAAGCAAAGCTTAATAGGGTGAAAAGAGTTTTGTTCGCTTTAAAGCTGAGGGAACTTTGGGTCATGGAGTCAGGCATCTGGCTGAAGGTCAGACCATCAGTGAAAGATCTTACACCATGTGCTGTAACTACAATTACCAGTGGATTTCAATTCTTCAGAACACATTCATCTTGGCTCTATTGGACAGATAGAATTATTTGTAAGGAATGCTAGGAAGAAAACACATTTTTATAAGGCACTTTAAAAAGTAGTTCCCTTCGGTATGAAGTTTTAATTTACCAATTATGTATCACACAGACACAGACACCAACACCCCAGCTAGAGATGAGAAAAGCCATGCATAATTATATATTAAATCATTATTATCTCTGCAAAATATGTATTTATTATGATAAAATTTTTCTCACAGTGATTGATTGAAGCATTCTAATTAATAGTATCAAGAAGATGACTTTAAATATCATCTTGCTAACTAGATTTTGCTGTTTGATTTAAATTTAGCAGTTATCACTTAATCACTACTGGCAGTTGATTTCTGGTAGATTCTAAAGAAGCACACACATGCCCTAGTCCCTCGAACTTGTGAATGTGAACCCCCTCGAACTTACTTGAAAAGGAGGTGTAATTAAGGAAATTTGTTTTCATGCCTTTGTACATATAATTAATGCAAGGATCCTGAGATGAGCGCATTCAGATTGCTAGGTGGGCTTTAAATCCAGTGGCAACTGTCCTTACCAGAGTCCAAGACGGAGGGGAGACAGACATAGGGGAAGGTTCTATGAGGATGGAGGAAGACCCCAAAGGTCAGCCTTAGCATAAAAGCAGCTGAAGCTGCCGCCAGCTGGAAGAGGCAAGCAGTCTCTTCTCCCGAAGCCTTCAGAGGAGGCACCAAAACAGTTCAGAGGTTTAGTGCTCTTGTAACCTCCAGGGCTATAAAGGAATAATTCTTTTCTGGCAAAGCCACCTTCTGTTTGCTGGTTTGTCCTGGCGGCTACAGGAAACGAATGCAGTATTATCCCCTTTAATGGAAACCTGGCTTTTGCTTCAGTCCACCATGGCAAGAGGTACACGGCAGAGGATAAGTGCTCCCAGGATGGCGGCCGTGTGAAACAGGGTAGAGCATCTTAAGGTTTTTACTGCTGTGAAGAAATACCACGACCCACAGCAACTCTGTGAAAAGAGAACATTCAACTGGGGCTGGCTTACAGTTCAGAACTTTAGTCCATTGTCATTACGGTGAGAAGCATGGCAGGATGTAGGCAGACATGGTGCTGGAGAGGCAGCTGAGAATTCTAAATCTGGATAGGCAGGCAGCAGCAAAAGGGCATGCCACTGGGCTTGGCTAAAGCATCTGAAACCTCAAAACCCACCCCCCAGTGACATACTTTCTCCAACAAGGCTACGTCTCCCAATAGTGCCACTCCCTAAGGGCCTATGGGAACATTTCCATTGAAACCACTACACAGGCACTCAGCAGGTAGAACCCCATATACATGTCCTCCAAGGACCTGCTTCCTCTGAACAATCCCTCCCTCCAACACAGCATGTAAGTCTATTCAAAATGTGAATCCTTCTAAGTGGATTGAACTTTCCATAATCACCTCTTGCCAGACCATCACAGGCAGACCTGGAAATCCACTTCACAATCCCCTACCACCGGATTCTGTGTCTACCAAGTTGGCGTTCCTGAGTAACCATCACGATCTATTTTTCCAAGCTGATTCGTCACACTTGCTTTGCATCTTGGGCATTTTTTTAAAATGCATGTCTTGAATGTTTAGCTCATCTCAGGAACTACATCTTGTGCTCCTTGGGATTGCTTTAAAGTGCATCATGAATTTATGAGCTTATAACATTATTGTCCTCCTGTAAGTGAAAGAAAACTTGGTTCTGGACATCCCTGCGCGGTCATCACAAAATGGAACAGTGACGTAGTAGTTGTGGCACTCGAGACATTTGAATCCATAGCCCAGTCTCAGTCTTGAGGTATTGACCGAAATTTCTGTGCTTGCTACTTTGGAGACAAAGGTACTTCAGGAAACCCAAGGTTCCCCTCGTGGTTGTGTGCTCGCTTGGGCTAACATACTGCTGCCTGTAACTTTTCTTTGTGTCTCGGTGCCTCCTTGCCCCAAAGAGCTTCCCTCCTCCATGCCCTTTCACCCAGAATCTCATTTTTCCCTCCAGCTGACCTGCAGCTCAGATGCTTCCTCTAGTTCCAAACGACAAGAGAGGCAAGTGCGGAGACGGTTCTGCCATATCTCAGTCCAGCTGTGCTAAAGATGTAGTGCTGTAATTTGTCTCCTCACCTCCCTATGAAGTCTCTTATCTCGGTGGTTGGAGTGAATTAATATTACTGCATAATGCATCAACTGCTAAGGGTCATGTTTTAGATTCTTCCACCAGAGGCTGCTGGGGATTGTATTAAAGGGTTAGGCTTGCTCGCATTTTCTCTTAAATCAGTGTGAATAAACTCCATCAACTCTTCCTTCTCACTTCCCAGACTTACGATGCTTCCCGGACTTCTTTGTGCTGCATAGGGCCCTGTGTGTCCTTTCCATGACCGCCCCCCTTTCTGCTAAATTCCTCACAAGCAGGAGGAGACATGCAGGATCATAACCTGACAGTCTCCGGAAACTCTGAAGAGGTATGAGAGAAGTGTAGACATCAGAACATTACGAAAGATAACTATAAATTAAGATCCCCATTCCTAACACGCACATATATACCAGATTTTTAAGAGAAGAAAAAACATCGAACTTATTCACTTGGGATTATTTATGTAAATACTTTGAAGAATAGGCCTAAGGACATTTTTCTTTTCAGCAAAACCCTTTGAATGGTTTCTATCTTTTTCATCTGTTTTCATCAAAGTTCCACTTTAATGTCCTTTAACTGTATAGTTTTATGTGTCACCACTGATGCTAGGCACCAGATAAATACAGCAGAGCACTGGCATGCATCTTCTTTATGGGGAATATATATACAAAGTTGCTTCTGCATTTGGACACGTGCTCCATAGATTTGGGAGCCGCAGCTGACAAACGAAATAATAAACCAACTTTGTAAAGTAACAGATTCCCAATAGTTTAAGGCATTGAAGAAATCTTGACAGCCCTTTTTATTATGATGTATAGACAGCATTCATTCAGCAGCAAACATTGATTTTTTTTTTATTTTATTTATTTTTGCTAGCAAGTTCTAGGCACTCTGCTAGGTAATGGAGGATACCACATGACTCAAGTGCAGACAGTGTTTGAGATGTAAGGTTTTAAGGGCAGGTCTGGGTGTAAATGATCTGAAAGAGAGCAATGCAGTCATTTAAGTCAGGTGCCATGGAGACAAAGAGGAGAGAACTATTGTCGCTTTGTGGACATAGGTTGCGGAATACAACCAAATTTATTTGTTTTATGAGCAATAAAGAGTTAAATGAGGTAGATTCAGAGTTTAAAAATGGCATTCTAACTTAAAAAATAGGGGGATAAGTGAGTGACAAATTACTCCATATCTGTTTCTTCCCCAGGAAAGACAGACATTACCAGCCACTATCAACAGTGACTTTCCGTTGCCAAGGTCTGGCTCCAGTTCAGGTGGGCAAAGAAAATCCAGAAAAGCTGCCGTGATAGCTGACTTCAAAAGTTTGAGGAACTGTCATGGGGAGAAAGAATTACAGTTGCTTAGAAGTCTTCTAGATCCCTAGCTGTGTCCCTAAAGCAGCACACACAGGAAGCAGTGTCTCCTGCTTCCTATGTGAAAGAGCTGTCTGTCTCTTTGGGAATGGTTTCCCTGGGGAGCAGCGAGTTCCCTGCCAGCAGGTGGATTCAAGCTGAGCCGGATGACCTTTCAAGTTTCCTCTCTGTGGCTGCGACAAAACACACTGACCAAAAGCAGCTTGCAGAAGAAAGAGTTTGTTTCATACTCCAGGTCACAGTCTGCCATTGAGGGAAGTTAGGGCAGGAACCCAAGGAAGGAACCTGGTGGCGGTCCTACTTATTCTACACAGCGCCGTCACTAATCAGGGAGCTCCTAGCCACAGAGAACATCAGGGACTGTGGAGGATGCTGCCAGCGAGCTGGCTCACACTCGCGGCTCACTCTCAGGCTCATACTTAGCTAGTTTTCTTATATAAGCCAAGACAATAAGCCTAAGGATGGTTCTACCCACAGTGGGCTCAACCCTCCTAAGTGAATTAATAACCAAGTCCGTCATTCACAGGCATACCAACAGACTGGCCTGAGCATGACAATCACTCAGCAGAGACTCTTGTTTCCCCAAGTGATTCTAGACTGTGTTAAGGTCATAATTAATGCCGACTGGGACAATGACCTCGTGACGAAATGAACCAGCTTATTTTTTTTTTCCTCAGGCCCAGTGAGCTCCTCATTAGTACAGAGACTGGCTCTGGATTGGAAAGGGGAAAGACATTTTGCAGAAGAGTATCTGAGGTACCACATAGCCGTGATGTTTAGGACAAAGGAGTCTCATTCTTTTCTTGAGATTCCCCAAGTAGAATAATTCTACTCTATTATCTACTTCCTCAAGCCTCGAGAGAGAAAGGTAGATACAATCATTGCAATCCCACCGAGGAGGAAGCCTCTCAAACAAGCCAGGATCACATCTACCTTCTCTCAGGGTCGGGAATCCGAGGCGTATTTCATGATGCGATGGTGAGGACGTGCAGAAGAAAAGGAGAGAGAAGGGCAAAGTAGTGTTTATTTATAAAGCCAGATTTTACATACAGTGCTCGCCACGGATTTAGTGCCGCGCTTCAAGTGAATAAATCCCTCCAGTGTCAGAGGCATAAGACGTTGTCAAGCTGCCTGTGAGACAATGTGATCATAAAGTCTTAGAACCGAAATACCTCCAGTCACCTTGGTAAGAAAATAATCCTCTCTCAAGTGACGCTTTCAAGTTTAATGGAGTCGCTCCCTATCCAGTAAATGACACCTAGTGCCACGCCGAGAGGGTGGCGTGTGGCAGCCACAGCACAGGAGGGATGCTGCCCACTTCCCCACTCTGAGGCCTTGCAGACTGACCCCAATCTGCTTTTATAGCACTAGTTCCCATAACTGTCCTATGCCAAACATATGCTTCATCCAAACCAGCTACTTAGCTTGCCTAGGAAGGCCACGGGGAAGTTACAAGCCTGGGCCTCCGCCAGGGAAGGATAAAAAAAATCCTCTTCTGACTTGAATGTGGGTTTAACCGAACAAATGGGACAAGGTTAAAAATCAAGGCCAGGCAAGGTGTGGTTCCATAGCTGGGTTGGATCTCTGATCAGATATGTATCTAGTTATGTGAGGAGGATAGAAAGGTTCATCCTAACAGAGAACCCACGCTAATGCCTTGCTCGCCTCACACAGAATGGAAGGAACAGAATGAATAGGCTTCTCAGGAAACTTCAAGCCTGGAGGTGGGGCTTCAGTCAATCTGGGGTACAAGGAGTCACAGGACTTACCCCATACAGAGGCATCTCCCTGGAAGATGCTGGCAACCAAATGCCAGCTCTTTCTGGGATCCACCTGAACAGCATTAAGCCCCAGGAACAGAAAAGAAGGCCACACCTGGTCCTGTCCTTGCTGTGTGCGCAGTCTTCATTCCCATCCCCAGGGAAGCCTGGAGACAGGCTCCCAGCATTCAGGACACCGAAGGCTTTCCTCAGTGGAACAAGTGACAAAAGGGTTTAAGAGTGACAGAATTTACAACAGGCTGTGAGAGCTGTTCACAGTTCACTTTCAAGTGCAGCACGGAGCAGTGGCAATACAACAGTTTCCTTTCCGCAAGGAGCTGATGGCCGTCCTCACTGCAGCTCTGATGCCGCCTGGATCCCTTTCACATGTTACCCATCCCGACTGCAAATGGGAAAGGCCTGTGCTAATTTAAATATCACTGGTAAAGGAACTTTTCTGCCGAGGCGCACTTCACAAAGGACGCGTTGTAAGGCATGGGTCATTCTTGGTTGAGTGCCACAGCAAGCTACACTTTCGCCTATTTCTGAGCAAGCTGGTAGGACTGTCATGTATTTGAGGTGGGCTTTGCCTCCTCCCTAAGATAGATAAGGTCAAGTCGAAGGGCAAGAATTAGATCATACAGGACCCGTGAGGTCGTGGGATAGCCTTCCCATCAGCTTAGAGGACTGCGGGCCCTGGAGAAAAATAAACAACAGTAAATAATTCTGTAAGTAAAGCCTTGAGGATGGATGGCGGAGAAACAGAATCCCAGCAACCTGTGGGCGTGCCATCTGATTCATCTCTCCTGAGGCAGGGTGCATTTCATCCTCCAGCGGGCAGATCATCTCTCAGGCAGACTGGGAAGCCAGCAGTGGAATGTCAATTGTGTCCCATGTACACTGGCAGAAGGAGAAGATGCCCAAATATGTGAGTAAAGGAGTTTGTAGTAGAGATCAGCAAACAAAGTTTTCAAGCATTCTCTTGGGAATAGAACTGGCCTTAATTTGGGTTAAAAGACACCTAAAAAAGTCGTTATGTACAGAATCAGATTTCACTCTGATTTTACCAGCAACTGGTATTTTGTTTTTCAAGACAGGGTTTCTTTGCAGCTTTGGAGCCTGTCTTGGAACTAGCTCTTGTAGACCAGGCTGGCCTTGAACTCATAGAGATGCTCCTGCCTCTGCCTCCCGAGTGCTAGGATTAAAGGTGTGAGCCATCGCCACCCCAGCACAACTGATAATTTCTGACTTGAATCAAGTGCAGTGCTTTGTTCTTCAGAACTTGGAGGCTTCACATTTCTAGAAATTTTGTCCATGTGATGGAGAAAAGGAGGAGGTGATTCTGGTACAGAAACCGGTTCTCTTACTGTGGGCCAAGGTGACCTTTTCATGGTATTCTTTAAAGTGGTTAGCTCTCTCTTTGGGACTAGCCTGGGGTGATGGAGCTAGGACAGGTATGATAAAAGGGATAAAGTAAACTAAAGACAACCTTCAATCAAAACAGAACAGAGGATCTGGTTGGGTTAGGTAAGGAGATGGGAACTTTCTCAGATATGTGAACAGTTTCTCGATTAGAAGTGGAGCATTTCCTAACTATGGCAAGACCTGAAAACGTAAAGGAAAACCTTGTCTTATTCTATTTTGTATTGTTAGAATCTAATACCCAAACCAAGTCAACTCATAATGCAATTTATTTCTTGTAGCTATGGAGGCTAGATCACTAAGAGGCTAACCTCGACATCTGATAAAGTCCTTCTTTGCTCTGTAGTGTCATGTGGACAGAAAGAGCCATCAAGGGTGCTAAGACTCTCCCTCTTTTTACAAAGCAACCCCCATGACAGCGCTCGATTTGAAAAAAGGCCCCAGTTTCAAAGACCATTAATGTATGGTTTTGGGAACATCAAATGAGTTTTTTGGAAACAGAGTCAAATCCTAGCAACTGCTGTGGTCACTGTAAGCAATGACACACAACTAGGAAGTCCAGGATGATGGCACACGCCAGTAATCGCAGCACTCAGGAGGCTGATCAGGAGGCTCAAGATAGGAGGACTTGTCTTAAAAATAAAAGCAAATCTGAAACATAACCAATCAATCGGTCAACTAGAAAAACAAACAGAAACAATTCATCAATTCAGTTTTATTTAAGATGAGTGATTTTTCAGATTGTTCTCAGTTTCCTTTTGGCACAGACAGGTTCATCACGTGTCTGCCACTGAAGTATAAAAGGTGAGTTACAGCTAGCGAGTAAGGAATGGATGGCAATGGCAACTTAACCTAAAATATCCTGGACAGAGAATGTCAGTTCAAAAGCCCAAGAGTAAAAAGGAGTTCATTGCTTTAAGCACTTTGAAGGTAGTTTAGTGTGACACGGGAACAGAAGAGGGATCATAAGAAATAGGTCCATGGAACAGCCTTGTTGGACAGTTTAAAGAACTTTGACAAGGAAGACCTTTAATGAGCTTTAAAAGCAAGAACAGAAGGGCACGCTCTGCTTTGGAATACAGGCAGTCAGCAATAGTGGAGTGGGTGAGAATGGGAGACCTCATGAGAGGCCGTGAAATGATATGGACGAGACATGGTGAATACCTGCGTTAGGACCTGGCTGCAGGCATGCAGGGAATAAGGATTCGTTAAGAGGCACACACCTGGCACGGCCAGACGATTCGAATCCATGAGTCATTTGTGGGAGTGAGGTGATAAAGATGATTGGCTCGGTTTCAGGTTTGGTTTGGGGCAAATTCAAGGAAGACGGTGAAACAATAAAGCATGCTTGGAAAAGCAAGGAGGGGAGGAGGTCGGGAGAAAGAAAGCCACCTGGTTTTAGGCGAGCTAGAAGGAACGCTGTGAGAGAAACAAGGATGAATATCTGCGATACTCTGGAGGGTGGATTGAGGATTTAGGAGATGTCAACTTACTCACATGTGGCCAGCAACAAAGAGAAACGGATGCAGCTACACAGAAACCTGACCTTTCTAATATCCTCATAATGTTTGCAGGGCCAGGGCCCCGAAGATTCATCGGCTCCCCAAATGAAGGGTTTAGCAAGATGTCAACTCAGTTGTCTTGAGTCAGCTCAACGGCTACCATGAGATAGAAGGTAGCAGGCTGCTCCCAATAGCTGAACCCCCCCTCCCCCAGTCCTCAATGCAGCAGCATTATTTGTTTGAAAAAGTGTTTTCCACTTCAAATCGCTGACCCGACTGGATTTTTCTCTTTCCTTTTTGCAGTTCACCTATAAAATTATAGACTGGTACAGAGTTATAGGATCTACACCCAGGGTCTCTGTATGGCCAGACTGGCCATATTTACTTAGAGTTTTTGTGGGTGAGTGTCGAATTTCAGCCAACCTGTGCAGGTCTTGTCTGCTAGACCTGGGATCTGATGACTTGGGAGAATGGGGCGGACTATAGTCTAATGCTGTAAACAAGCTTGCTTCAGTTCTAGTGTACTTTCGACACGAAGGAAACAAAGAAAGCAATGAGCTAAGGAAGATTGCTTGAGTACAGAAAACATGATTAGAAAAACATGTAAATCAGCATCAGTAAGCACACACTAAATACTAACAGAGTAACCCTTTCCCAGAACTTTCTCAGGGCAGACCAGTTTAAACACAACTGCCTGGCATGTACGATAAATTATATCTGGGAAAGGATGAGAGCAAGGTAAAAGACCATATCCAGAGTCAAGATGAGGTTCTTTCTGTGGCTATGATCTGACATCCAACAAGAACAAATACGTCTTATAAATTGAATATCAATGTTCGTCACAGGAGGCTTGAAATCACGTCTAAGAACAATCCAGGGAATGAAATGCACCTGAGGGAAAAAGGCCCTCTGCCTTTTTTCCTGAAGCTTCCCTCGCAGTTCCCCACGGCATCATTCACTCTGCTTTAACTACCGTCTAACAGATGAGAATCACAGTTGTGGACCGGAGACATGGCTCAGCTGGTAAAGGTTAGGCTCCTAACCAAAAATCTAAGCATCATGGTTGTGTACATTTCTTTCTCTGAGGCTTTCGTTTCCAGCACTCTCAAGTATTCAGTGTGTGACACTGGAGGAACCTTCCCAAGTCTGTGTGCATGGATGCCTGTGTCTATTTTTTGGAATCTATCTTTATCTTATTATGGGGACTTGAAGGGATATGGGCTAATAAATGACCTGAAAGCCATGGTCGTGGCTGGAATATCCAGGAGCTACCCTGGGAATCAGCTTGAAAGAGTAGGAGTGTGGACTTTATCCCAGTCAAAGGTATTGCAGGATTTTATGCAAGAGGAGGGCATGGCTTCCACATTTCTTTTGAGCATTAGCTTGAAACTCCATAAGGAAAGTAAAAGCCAGCCTTTTCAACACTGTCTTAGAAAAGACCCGTTTCGCAGTAGGGAAGGACTCCTGCGAGAGTTTGCACGTGACTGCCCAAAGGTGCAGAGTTAGAGGCTTGGTATCCAGGGGGAGTTCTTGGTATCTTTGAGAAGTAGAGCCTGAGAAGGTACTTGGATCATTAAGAATTTGCTTTTGAAAGGGACTCGGGGACCCTACCTCATTCTCTTTCATCTCCTTCTTCCCATTCTTCCTCTTCCTCTCTTGTTTCTTGGCCATAAGATGAACTTTTCTGTTATGTCACATACACTGTACGTTATTGCTGTGTGATCTTTAGCAGTCTCCATGTGGACAGTTGAGTGTGGGCTGGAGTTTCCATATTTGTGAACCCAAATCAACATCTCTTTATAACATGACTGTCTCTGGCACTTAACACAGTGTTAGAAAGCTGACTAGCATGGCTTCTGGACCTCAGGGGTCTAAGCATCCCATCAGCCTTTGTTTTTAAGTCTCTGAACCCTAAGTCTTGGTCAAATTAGGTTTTGTGGCTTTCCTTTTTCTTTGCCTTTTTGTTTATTTGTTTGTTTTGTTTTGTTTTCCGAGACAGGGTTTCTCTGTAGCTTTGGAGCCTTTCTTGGAACTAGCTCTTGTAGACCAGGCTGGTTTTGAACTCACAGAGATCCTCCTGCCTCTGCTTCCTGAGTGCTGGGTTAAAGGTGTGTGCCACCACCGCCTGGCTTGTTTTATTTTCTTAATGATGCTTCCTTTTATTCTCATTCAATATACCCCCGAGGCAAAGTCCAATATCTTCATTCACAGTTTCAAGATTGTGCAAACACTCAGTAACTCAAGGCTTTATTAAAACTTAGTTATATTAATGACAAATACTTTGCAGTCAATAATTATTGAGTGTTTACTGCATGCTGGGAATTATCTTGAGTCCATTACATGCAATATTTTATTCAATGTTTACAATAGCCCCATGAGGTAAGTCTCGTGATTATTCCCATTTTAAAGGTAATGAAGGGAGGCAGAGGAAGAGTAAATAACTGTTCCAAGATTGTTCAGCTAATTAGTGATGGAGTCAGGCTAGAAAGGGAAGCAGCTCGCCACCACAGTCCTTGTTCCTGACTGCTCCGTTACAGAGCACTTTACTAATGCATAAAGAGTAACACATAGCTAAGGAATCTCATGGCCTTATATGGTTCCCTCTATGTACAGCCAGTGCCACATGGGCACTAATTTCTCCCTTTTTGTTCTTTAACTTGTCCCTTGCTCTAAATATCAGCTCAGTACCCACTCCCTGATGTTTTCTGTGTTGGAGCCCCGCCTGTGAGTCTGCTGCGTCTGGGATTGCATCCTTTACTGTGTTGAGTCTACCTCCAGAAAGAAGCAGGTCCCAGTTGTGCATTTCCCTCCGTAGAACAAACCCAAAATTTATACAAGAGTTGCCCACTTCTAACGTCGTGTGGGTGGCCGTGGTAGCTGGATGGATGGTGATTTCTCGGTCCCTCTAGTAGACTCAACATTCTCTTCTTTGTGATCCCTTTCATAGTCATGTTTGGTTTAATAATGAGCCTTGCTCTACTGTCCTCTGACTGACGGGAGGCTCTCCTTGAGAACAGTGACTCATGGACCCACATTACACTTGTTCATTGTGGGATCATGGTAGACAAAAAAATAAGAACATGAGAATTTTTATTGTAGTTAAATCTGTAGTTTTAGCACTTGCTCTCAGGTGCCTCTCTCAAAACTATATCCATTTTTCCCCCCAAAAAACAGGTAACATGATTTAGTAATAACTTAATATATTCTCGTAGAATCTTCGAGTAATTAACTTGGTGATTTAACAACACTGGATTTTATTGTCATTTTATAGTGCTTTGCTAATACTTCATTTTTATTCTCATCTTATTTCCCCACCTCCTAATCTGAAATAATTTTTATTATCTTCCACACAGCACTTTTTAAAAACCCCTCCTAATCAATATTAATTTCATTCCAAGATCATATTTTGAGATGGAGCTGTATGCTTGGTTCAAGTCTGGAGATCAAGAGGTAGTTTGCAGAATCTATGTTTTTCAATGAAATTTTCTTATTAAGATAATTATCTTCTAGGCTGGCAGGTTCTTTGTAGTCATATTGTTGCAGAACCCACTGAGGGGTGTATTGCTGTTTCAAGGTGACTGGGTCATTCTCAGAGAGAGATTGTCACAGCTTGTGGGAGGCCAATAGAGGCTGGAAGGGAGAGAGGTTCTTAGGGCAGGTGGTATAACCCCATTGCCCTGGATTCCTGTACAGTTGGCATGGTTGGGCTTGGCACTGGGAGATAGAAGCCCGTTGCTCCAAGCTCTCAGAAGCATTTGACATGCTGTAGAGTGAAGGTTCTAGGAACAAAGCCATGAGCCGGATGGAGCCAACAGGAGAAAAAGCTAGAGTGAGCAGGTGGCTTGCTACCAAAAAGGAATCATGCAGAAGACATGCAGTGATTGGCAACCCTTCTCAATTTTGGTGGGTTTTGCTCCACATTCCAAGTACTTTGTGAACTCTAGACACTCCATTTGTTCTGAGACTTCAGAAGGATTCAGTAGAATTCATATTAAGAGGAAAAATATTAAGAAAATTAACTTGCTTATCATTTAAAAAGCCAGCAAGTTATGCTATAATAGCAATATGGAACAGTATAAACAATGATTTCTATACCATCTGGAATCAATATTTCTGGATATTTAGATAGTTTCATGACTTTTCCTTCCCACTGTCTTCCTTTATTCCCCCTGCTCTCCCTCCCTTCCTTTCTTTTCTTCGGAGCATGTTAATAGTTGTATAGGTTCATATGGGGGAAATGCAGCAATTGGAGACAGCTCCTTGAAAGGAGAAATAAATAGGTTTGTAGTTTATTTTGAAAGGAGAACTCTGGCACCAATATATCCCTGGGTTGGAGGCAGAAGGAGCATCCAGATGATGGGACTGGCTCTTTGTCTGTTTTCTCCATGTGTATACACTAACCTTTATTTTTCCCATTCTGCTTTATAAAACCGGTTCTAGTATCCCACCTCTTTCTTTCTCTACAACAAACACTTAAAAACTGATTTTTAAAAAAGCATTGATTCCTTTCTTGGGTTTACAATATAACTAAAACCAGTGTAAAAACATGGAATCTCTGTTTTCATTTTGTTGCTGTCTTCTTTACCTTAAGAATTTGTCCCAGGAGCTAGAGAGATGGCTCAGTTAAAATCACTTGCTGTTCACCCAGGGGACCCTAGTTTTGTTCCAAGAACCCATGTGGAAGCTCACAACTATCTACAACTATAGTTCCAGAGGATCTGACACCCCTTCCTGGTGTTTTTGAGTACTAGGCACACCCAGAATATATGCAGGCAAACATTCGTCCTCATAAAATTAAAAATAAATCTTTTAAAAATTCCAAGCCTACTGCTTCTTCCATCCTGACTAGTTCCTCTGTCTCATGTAATAGGCTCTTGCATGCCACTTCCACTGCATGCAATCTGCTTCCCAAGGAAAAGTCAAGTGGGCTTTAAGTAATGAAGGTCTGTCTTATCCAGGATGATGCAAAGGGTTTCACCATGCTCATGAGCTAAAGACCTGGATAGCTCACCAGGTCTTAAGTCGATCCACATGCCTCTCAAGCGTCTTTCCCCCCCTTTGCTTCCCCCTATCTTTCCATCTTGCCCCTTCTGCATGCCATGATCTTCTTTTTCCCTTCACCCTCAGATATTGGCTTATATGATGGTTATTTGGGATGTGACTTTCCTTGGCTCAGGGTCAGATCCATTCTCTACACATTTCACAAATGTTTTCTTAGTGTTTGGCTTATATGAAGCTGTTGTTACCTTCTAATGAATCTATTCCAATATGTTTTTCCAAAGGTATTATTTTATCATAGAATCTGATCATCTAGGGTTCAAGGAAGTAGGATTTTTGCATGTTACTTTTCAAGGGAGGGTATGACTTTGTGACCTGTTCAATTTAACAATAACTTTAGGGATTATATAGAATACCATTGTAAAGCATAAAAATTGAGGAGAGTTCAAGATAATCTCAAAAATGAAGATAAACCTATCAAAATGGTAGTAAATACACATCTAAAGTAGCATGAAATATATTCTATGATGTTGGTGAAGCATTTCCTGATTATCTCAAGCCCTGCTCGGTGTCTCCTGTATTCTTTCTCTTACAACCTTACAGAGTTCTAATTGCTTAAAGGTCCATTTTCAGCTCTGACCCTTACCTATCAGGGCAAGAAATGCATCTTCTTTCTATTGCCTGCCCACTTCTTCATGGTTTCTAACATGGTGGGCGTCTGACTAATATTTGTTGAATGAATGAGTTGTGTTTATAAAGGAAACCCAAGCCATATCTATACATCATCAGAAAGGAATGAGCCATCTACGACAGGGAAGGCACTGTGGATCCCAGCCGGCTGGGAAGGAGCTACAGTCTCCTTCAGTTATGTCGTCCCCTGTGTTACTGAAGGATGGTGAGGCAGGCCTCACGAATCGTATCGATTTTATTGTTAGGGTCTTACATAGATATTTATCACTTCCAAGGACGACTATGGTTATGTCGGGAAATGGTGCCCTTTGTTGTTATACAAATTTCATCTCTAATTTCTATTACTTGTTAGATTTGTGCCCTCAGACTACTCCCCTCGACTTCCGATTTTTCATCTGGGGAAAAAAAAAACAATAATATCTTCTTCTCCAACTTGTCACGCAGCTTGAGACAGGCACGGATTTCTTCACCATGTCGGCGCCCCAGCCCTTCTATTCCCTATCGCACGCGGCCCCAACTCACTGAGGAAAATTTTGTCTTTGTCAGAGGCAGGCACAGCTTTCCTTCCACCTTCCTCCTTCCCCCTAATGAGAATTCAGTCCCTGACAGCTAGTGCTGAGATCTTTGTGATGTAGAATCAAGGGAATGCTTGAAGAGAGCCCTGACTAGAGAGGTGGGTGGGAGGCAACAGAGAAAGGAACAAAGGACCAGAGCCTGGTGGCAGGGGTTCCAGGAGGAGTCTGGGGAGTAGGGGGTGGATCTGAAGAATGGGGTGTGGATAAGACCTCCTACAGGGCAAGAGAGAGCTGGAGCTGAGCATCAAGACTGTTTGCTTGTGTCCATTCTTAGGAAATGTTGTTTTGTCTTATGGGTTAGATTCTCTTTTATGTACTTTAAGATTTAAAATTCCAGTTCCCGTAATATGCGTTTAGGACTCTTAGATGTGCTCTGATCCTTTGGGCAAGGGAAAGCCTACATTTTAACAGGCAGATGAGTCACGTGCATCTCAGTGACAGCTTAGTCGATGATCAGCTACATTTATAACAGTAGTGGAGCCAGTTACTGGTACCTAGTGACATCATAGGCATCATAATGGAAGGTCTTAGCTCCATGAACCACTCATGAGCTTTTGCTGATGTGGAATTAACAGACGGACTCTTCTGTAAATTGTGCCATCATAGAGCATATGTGATTAGGCCCAGTATAGCATACTTGACAATGATAGTGAATGACTACACTCCTGGAATATGTTTGATCTTTATTTTAGAGTATACCACTTTTACACACACACACACACACACACACACACACACACACACACACACACTTGTATTTAATATTTAATGTAAAACGTATCCTGCACAGCCAGTGCGAGATTCAAAACTATGGTTTAAACAGAATGAACGTCTTAGGCTCAGTTGTTTGACTACTTAGTCCCTAGCTGGTGGCTCTGTTTGGGTAAGATGTGGTCTTGCAGGAGGAAATGTGTCACTGGGGGCAGGCTTTGAGGTTTCAAAGGCCACATGCCTTTCCCAGTTCATTCTCTGTCCTCGGCTTGTGGTTTGAGGTAGGAGCTCTTGGCTGCTCGGTTGCCAAGTGCCTGCTGCCCTGCCTTCCCACCCTGAGGATGATGGTCTCTTTTTCTTTGGAACCATAGGCACAAAGGAGTATTTTTCTTCTATCAGTTATCTTGGTCATGATGCTTCATCACAGCAATAGGATAGTAATTAATAGATCTGGCATTCCCCACATCTGATGGCATTAGTGGTCTGTGTTGAGTGACTGACCCAAGCTGTCTGGGTTTGAGGAGGCACATTCCGAGATGCTCCCACCATGATGCCATTGCCTGGTGATGCCTTTGTCAGAATGCATCTCTGTCACTAAGAGAAGCATGACTGTATTTAGATGTTGTAATGTATGCAGAGCCCCTTGAGCGCTGCCTGGCACAAGCAAGCACTTGATAAATGACTGCCCTCGTGAGCCCACACTTATTATGGCCACCATCGGGGCTTAGGTAGGTGGAGAGTGTTGTAACAGATAAAGAATGTATTGATGCAGATCACCCTCAACAACCCCTTGGCTTCAATTACCTGAGTATTTCTAAGGGAAACAGAGTTTGGGGCTTAAATTATTTAGAAAATTGATCCAAATTTTCACTTACTCCCCTCAAGCCAGACAGCACTTGCAGAGATTGTCGAGACGTTCTCTTCTGTGGTTGTTTTGCTTTTCCGGGTTGTTTATTGAAAAAACGGCAAGTGAGACGTGTTCTCAAGCCACCTGCCAGTCATGAGTGAAATCTTTGGGTTCCATTGGCTAGATTTAGGTTGATGGGCAGGCCTGCCACTAGGGGCTTAGCTCCTGGATGATTCCAGCTGCCAGAGCTGAGCCGACCTTTCCAATCGACATTGGCAGGTTCAGGACTCTTCAGATTGGGCTGCAGGTCTGAATGGCAGCTTTGAAAAAAAAAAGAGCGAGAAGAGAAGAAATCAAAATGAAGTAAATAAAATACAAGAAGAGAAAGGACATTTCAGCATCAAAAGAGATTAAGTACTATGAGAGATAGGGACTTTGCTGACTCTCAGCTCTCATTGGTTGCCCCCATTGTCTTTCCCTTGAGACACTGCAGTCTGTGTTCTGGGGGAAACAGAGAGAAACAGTCTCACTGATTTTTGTCAAGAGCAAAATGCTTAATATGGTAATCAGTCCCTTCTGAGGAAGATGACTGTGGAAACTCAGCCCAGCAGCAACGATTATACAGTCCCTAATTGTCTTTGGTGTCAGCCCAGACCAAAAAAGATGAAGGCAAGTGGGGAGGGACCACAGAAGGGGAACTTTTAATCACGCACTATGGGGCATTCCGGATTTCTCAAGTGTGGGGGAGACGAGCTGATGAAGGGGAGCTGTACACAGCTTGGTTGCCACCTTGACACTTAGCAAAAAATGATTTTTCATCTTTGCTGTTGTTTTTAATTTCCACAGCTTGATTCCTTCAGAAGGAATTGGGCATTTGTGCAGAAACCTGCACAGATTCCTAATCTGTCCTGGCTTCCTCCTATGCCCAGTGTGGCTCACGTTAAAGGACAGAAAGCACAGACCCTGGCCTGGAATGACCCTGAAACTTGGCACAGGTGACCTTGGCAGCCAGTGCTCTCTCCTCGGAGGCAATCTGTACCTCAGATGTATTTTGGACTGCTGCCTTTCAGAGCAACATTGGTAAGGAACCCTGGTATCCACTCACCACCCGCTTGAACTGGAAGCAAATTTGAAATGTTAAAAATATGAGCCAAATGCCCTGCTCCGTTACTGGCTCGTTTATGACCTTGGAAGAGGGGGGGAGAATTATCCTCATGGAGGTAGATGTGGGGAATACACACTACAAGTGGGTGTTAGTAGGTAGACACAGGGAGAGAGAGAGAGAGAGATGAGAGAGAGAGAGGGAGTGAGGATCGAGTAGAGAGAGTGAGGAGAGAGAGAGAGAGAGAGAGAGAGAGAGAGAAGAGAGGGAGAGCTGAACTCAATTCCAGGCACATTTAGGATTCAATACAAGGTCATAGCATCTGCCACCCAATGATTATGGGACCAAGACCCTAAGCTAGGTGCTGGGTTAGAAAAAGATGAAAAATAAACATTCCATGTAGAACTGATTGTGAATTAAAGATGATTTTAACTGCTTGCATTAACAAGTGTCACGCCACGTAGTCTTCTTTGGTAGGCTCTCAGCCATGTCTGTAAATTGCCATTCCCATGCAGCAGCAGAAGCAGACGGCATCTTGACATGTTAATGATATTTTCCTACCATCACTGCTTCGGTGCGCCTCTGGGCTGCTTCACATCACTGGTGATTAAGGAAAGGAACACATGGGTTTGCAGTAAACATTGTGAGCTGCCGCCGCCTTAGACTATTCGAAATGTCTTCTGGATGAGAAACAAAAGGGTTGAAGGATTCTCTACCTTTATGGGTCCTAGAAGACTTACAGATGAAGCATGAAGCTCACAAACCCAAGATTCTGTCACAACAATGATTTGCTGTCACAAATACTTTCCTATAAAAAAAGGCCAGTCTCAGCTGAGGAGTGCATACATCCCATGCACCTACAATGGAGCTCATGGAAGGAGATGGTTTAGGGAGGAAAGGGAATTATCGTCTTTAATATGTCCTGTGGATCAGTGCTTGGGAAGTGATCGTGCATAAGGAACTCCCGGGAGCCTTGTTAAAAACGCTGATTTATATGTAGCCAATCTGGGGACGTTTTAATAGCCGTCTCCACCCCACACCTAGGACACACAGCACCCTGTCTGCTCGAACATTCAGCTTCTTCTTCGATAGCCTTTTACACCCCACTTGTCCTGCCTCATCTGAGACTCTCACTCAGATACAGCTGGTGGATTCTTCTCAGCCTCCTGGAGACACAGCTCCCAAGAAGATGATGAACAATGGCCCTTCAAGGCATCCATCCTTCCACAGCGGGTGAGAGACTGCATGGCTTCCATGGATTTACCGGCAAGAATTCTCTCTCGGCTGGCTGCAGTGCGTTCCATGTTCAAACAAAGATGATGAAAGACCTGCCTATTTCCAGCCCTATGCTGGGGATTGGCTGGCGGGCTTGAAAACACCCGCTCTTCTAGAGGTCGGCAAGCTTTGGGGAAATATTTTTCATGCTGAGCGGGACAACGCAAATTGCTCAGCATCTGGAACAAATCGCTGTATGGCTACCTGGATTGCAGAGGAGCGAGCAAAGACTGACAACGGGAAAATGAACAGAGAGTGTGGGAGGGGCAGTCGCAAGGCTGTGGGATGTTTGCTGCCTCCCTTTTCGGTGCTGAGGAGCCTCATTCCCTGCACAGCTGAGAGGCAGGGTGGCTTGAGAGGCTTACTATGGGGTCCTTGGTACAGTCATACATCTCTTCATGTAGGGTTATTTCATCTTTGTGCAAACATCATGGAGCTTGCTTACACTAACTTAGAAAGTATAGCCTAATTAGCATACAGGCTATACTCTCTAGGCTATTCTTTAATCTTATAGACCCAGTGGCATATATGTGGCCCCAAACTCTGCATGAATCACATTAGAGCTTCAATCCCCACTAGGAGACATCTATCAGAGGCATCTAGGCACAAAGACTGCACCTTTGTCTTTATATGGATAACGCTATTGATTCTTTTTCAGAGCAACATTTTGGGGTGGGTGGGCTTTTTCTTAGTCTATTTGATTGTCAGAAATTGAGGTCTGGAGAAGTGGAGTTGATGTGCTGAAGGATGCAGGGCAGTGAGAACAACCTGTGACTGCTGGGGCACTGGCCTGCTGTGCAGTGTGCAGCTTGTGCGGAGCCTGAAGGCCGCTCAGGGAGGCACTAGTAGGTTTCTTCTTGTTGGGCGTGGCCCTCTCTCACCATGCTGACTAGCCTCCCTGGGCAGGCAGCCTGTGGAGATTTCTGCAGCCTGCCTGCAGGCTCCTCTCAACTGCTCACCCTTTTTTTCCCTCTTCCTAGGAGCGCCTCCTTCTTCCTACCTCAATCTACATGGCCCGCTTTCATTGCCCCTGTGATGACAGATGTCCCTTCAGTGACAAAGGTGACAATGGCTCTACTGCTGAGAGTGGGCTAGCTCTAATGACAAACAGGCCCATGAAAGTCTCTTCCGTGGCATGGGGGCATGTTACCGAATTCAAGTCAGGCAATACTCCAATTAGCAAAGCTCAAGTCTTGACAGTTACTAATGCCCTGCCCCTGCTTCCATCCCAGGTCAACAATCAGATGGGAATAACAAGGAATGAAGCAGCAGTAAGGACTTGGGCTGTCCAGTCTTGGTGCCTCTCGTTAGTCTTTCAGGAGCTGGTCTGCATCTTCTGATATTTCTCAGCTCTAACGTTTTGCTCTGCTAGTTCACCCCAATTCATTTCATTAACGTCTTTCCCCTTTCTCACCCTCTCCTATGCCTAGCTGCTCTCCTCTCCTGCTGTCCCTGTGTTGGGCTTAACAAATTTCTTCCCAAAGATATACTCACTTCATAATCCCCAGAAACCACGAGTATCACTTTATATGGAGAAAGAGTGAATGTCACTTTTTATGGGAAAATATGTGATTAAGTTAAATTTTTTGAAAGGAAGAGTTTGTCCTGGGTTGTCAGAGTAGGTCATCTTAGATGACGTTTTTAATCAAGAAGTCGAGGAAGCTTTGAGATGAGCACAGAAAGAAAAGGAAGAGGGCAGGCACTGAGCAGTACAGCCCCAGCCACCAGAAGGAGAAGGCAAGAGACAATTTTTCCCTTGGAATCTGCAGAGGCACTTGGCCTTGTTGAAACATTGATTTTAGACTTTCTAGGTCCCAGGGCCATGAAGAGTCTATTTCTGTTGCTTAAGGACACTGCAAATTTATGGTGGTAGTTCTTAGGGTATTAGCAGAACCTCAGAGCACAGACATCCTCTTTAGACAGACTCTGCTCAATAGTACTGAGGTGCTCACCCTGATCCTACCCTGAGGCCATAGATGGGGAAGAGACAGTCTGTATTACCCAGGGTCTTACTCTAAAGTCATACAGTGGGAGGAGATATTCTATATTAACCAGGATCAGAGCCCAAGGCCCTGTCAAGACAGTAACTATTCTAGAGTGACATCTGTGTCCTTCACTTCAGCTCTGAAATTCAGATGGACTACATAGAAGAAATCATCTTACAGACAACAAACTCTGCAAGGCCTAGAATGGGTGGGGATCTTATAACCCACATCCCGAGAGTCTGTTTTCATTCAGAAAGTAAGAGACTATTTTTTAAAGATTTAGTTTTATAATTGATTATTTTGAAAAGGTTGAACATGCATAAAATGGGTTTGATCATGTTTACTTCTCTTGGCTCATCCTCATCCTGTCGATCCCCTATTCCCAACTAACTCACCCCTTTTCTAAGTTTTTTTAATCTTCCTTTCCTTTTTTTTCTTTCTTTGTGATCAATTGAGTTTAATAAAAGTGGCTTACATGAACATGGGCAAACTGTTATTTGGTGGAACGTGGAGAACTTGCCAATGTCTACACCACTGTAGAAAGTATAACCTCCCTCTCCTCATATGGGGGATTTTTAAGACATTTTCCTTGGCTTCAACTTGAATTTAAAACTCTCTCAATGATAGAGAGAGGAGGCAATCCAGAGCCCAGGTTCCTTTTTTTTTCCAGTTAGGACTGACATGTCCTTCTTAAAATTAAATTTACACCCATTCTAGCCTTGGTCTTAGAGAAATAAATTGAAATGTAAATGCAGACTCACTAAACCCATTTCTAACGTGTACAACTACAAATAAACACAGTGTACTTTACTACTAGACTCTATTTCCTGGGTGTGTTTCTAGACCTGTGTCAAGGAATATGTCTTTCTAATCCTTGTCTCCAAAGGTCTGAGTTCCATTTCCACTTCCTTAAAATCCATGCCATCGGCAATTCTTTGATCTGGTCACTCTATCTTCTTTCTGTTTCACCCTCGAGTAAGGCTGCCTTCCTCTCTGACATCAGCTTGACTGCTGATTGTCTCTTCCTCTGCCCATCTTTGAACGTTGTCACTTTGCTGGTTTGCCGCCTTCCCTACCATCCTCAGAGTCTATACCCATGACTCCTACAGTTAGCCCGGAGCTCCACAGTCACTGGGAAGAACCTCCTGGAGTCCGGGACAGGCAGCAACCCCCAATTCCTCTGCTCCCAACTTCTTCTGTGACCTAGGCCGACTTTTCCTTCTTTGCCTGGGTTAGAATAAAGTGTTACAATCACACTTTGCTACTTACCAAGAAGCATATTAAATTTATCAGCAGCGGTTGTTGACACAGCGGGACTGCCACACACCACCTTTAATCAAGATTCCTGTCTTCAGCTGTCCTGTCTTTTCATACAGCCTTGGGTCTGCACTTTGCCAGCACAGGCAGAGCAGGAAGCAGAGATGAGTACTCAGGCATTTGATTTAGGTATTACTCCAGTCTTAATCAGCCTCTGTACTTGCTATTCCATCAGGATTTTTTTAAAGCTTGTTCATCGATTCTGAAAACGTGTTGTTCTGAAAACATCAGCAGGTACCCAGACACTATTCCTGGCTCATATGAGCAGGCTGCCCACACTCTCTCTATATTGTTTTAATGACTGCAGGTGAGAAGGCAAGGTCCACACGACTGGAACCTGGGAAATTAGGTTGTATTTTTAGTTATTTTCTGTCAAGGTAGAGATCAGAATTACTTTCCTGACTGCCCCTGTATAGGCAAAGGGCAGAATATTGCTATGCCACCATTCAAACAGGTATTTGCTGACTGTGGCTGCTTCCAGGCATGTGTGGAAGATTCCTAGATCTTCACTGCTGAGAATGGCCCTAAGTTTTGGGTCATGGTCATTACCAAAACTATGATCTATAGTTGCCTCAGGCTTAGGCTTTAAGTTAAAACCATGACGTTTCTCCCACTAGACATAAACTGTTTCCCTTGATGTATTTGGTAGCACTTTTCCCAACTTCTGGTTGTTGCTGAACCCTAGGTGGAGGGGATGACTGTCTTCCTCCGCCTACCTACCTTCGCATCCTTTATTATACCCCTTGGCAATCATCTCCATGGTTTCCCCCATCTCTCTAGAATCATTCCCCCTCTGTATCAGTGCTTCACATGGCCTGGCATGGAGTGTGATGCAAATTCATCTCTCTTCTATGACGTAAGAATCTTCGCAGTGCATTCTTACAGAGATACTGTGGACATTAAATACTTAATACTTCCAAGGGATTCAAGGATTGTCTGGTGTACAAAAAACACTGCAGAAATACTGGACCCATCACTATTGTCACTATTCCTCAAGGGCTTAGCATCCTCCTTATACAACACACTGTCTTGTTGACAACTGGGTTCTCTATCCTGCTCAAACCTGTTCTTGTTAGAGTTTCCAGAGAGACGGATGTGTAATACCAAAAGCTAGCCCCATTCTTCTTGATTCTTTCAATGGCTCCTCATTTCTCACAGGCTAAGGTGGAGAGATTTTATTTGTTCAGTTCTGGGACCAGAACCCAGTCTTTGCCCATCCATGCTAAGCAAATGCTACCACTGAGGTACAGCAACCCAGATAGGGTGTCTTATCAAGGTGAATGACATGAGATATGGGCAATAACATTCCAGCTTTGCCTCAAATTTTATGATTTATATTTTATGTCCCACATATACTAAGTCATACATTAATCACTGGAGGAGGGGACAGCCAGGTGCCTGAGCTCATGAGCTTTTCCTATAATGCCACCTTCATCCTCAATGTATTTCTTCAGTCTTGTGGCTATCTGTAATCAGTGTAAGGCTTGTCTCAGGTACAGACCTTCTATTCCTCTCTCATAAAATCTATCTGCTTGGCTAGGCACTCTGGACTTAATGACACAGAAGTCAATCAATTGTGCACTGATTGTGTTTATTTCTCCTGTAATTGTTTTTACTCTGTGTATCTGTATAGAGAGTAGATGATGCCTAAGACATTCTTTTTTCCACTTAAACTTTTTGAAATTAAATTTAATTATAGCATTTCTCCATTTCCTTTTCTCTCTCCAAACCATCCCATATACCTCTCTCCAATTTCCTTCTAATTAGTGGCCTTTTAATTTTATTAATTATTGTCACACACATATATGTACACACACACACACACAAATATATTCCTAAATGTAAACTGTTCAGTCCATATAATGCTATATATATGTTTTCAGAGCTGACCATTTGTCACTGGACAACAAATAGGTTTGCTCTTCCCTGGGGAAGGCTATCTTTCCCTTTCCTGGCCTTCCTCAATTGTTTATATTTCTTTGTGTAAGGCTGAAGTCTCGGGTGTCATGTTCGTTCAGCTCCCACTTGGGCAGTGGTGTGGCATCTGCTATCACTAGGATACACAATCTCATAGTCAACTCCTTGATCTCCTGGCTCTTACAATTTTTCTACAGTCTCTTCTGCTGTGTTCCCTGAGCCTTAAGTTCAGAAGTATTTTGTAGATGTGTTTGTTGAGCCTGGGCTCCACAACTCTGCATTTTGATTGGTTGTAGTTTTCTGCAGTGACTCCATTTGTTGCAGTGAGAAGTTCCCTTGATGTGAGAGTGAAGACTATACTTACCTGTGAGTATAAACCCAACTATTTACAGATTGTTGCTAGGGATTATGTTAGTCCTTACTGCTGAAGACACAATGTACTTCAGAAACAGGGCACAGAGACCCTAGAACTAGAAACTGATCTGAAAGCCCTTTGCTGAGGATTAACTTTTATGATTCCAAAAGGCACCATGCAAGATTCCAAAGGAGTGAGGCATCCAATAGTACTATGCAAATATGACAGTCATGAACTATATCAATGACCAGCATGGCATGATAACACGAAGGTTGTTGCAGTGGTTTGCATGCCTCGTTGATAACCAACAGATCTCTAGTTGAACTTAAGAGCAGCTCATAAAAGGGGGGAGAATTCCTGGTACTGAACACCTACCTAACTATCCAGTGCTAGTGATGTCATGGTTATTGGAGGAGAATCTATAGCCGGTGATTTCCTATACCAGCATACATCTAACAACAATCCATAATATTCTTGTAAGTTGTCTCTTGTGTCCATAATTAGTACTTGCTCACTCATAGGAGCTATTGTCCTGCAACACTGCTGAACTTGGAAGTGAGAGAGCAAGGTCATCACATTCATTCATGGATGCTGAGGATGGCATAATTTCAGGGACAGAATGCAGTATGGACAGTATCTCTTTGAACTCTGAAATGAACATAAATTTTAGAATACTAGTGCTTTGAACCCAACTACATATAACATTTGAGGTTAATTAAGGACACAAGAATGAAGTATTGACCTGCTGGAATCAGAGTGGGAATTCGAAAACATGGGAACAAGATATGCTTTCAGGGACTCAGACAAACAACTATGACCATGCTCCCCAGGAACAAGGTTATAAGAGGCGAGTTTCATCACATAAATGGTCCCTATTCTTCTGGGAAAGGGTTAATTGAGTTTCCTGCTATTCAAAGTAACACATCTTCTCCTGGACAGAGAGACAAGACTTCTGGTCCAAGAAGAAATATAACCCGAGAAACAGGTAGCTACGCCTTTGGTTGCTAGACTATAAAAGGCCAGGAACTCAAGTCCTGACAGCCAAGATAGTCAAGTATAACCAAAGAGAGCTTGTTCAACTCTCAGTTATCTGAACAATCATGGGCAGGAGTGGGAGAAGAGAGCATTGTGCCACAATGCAATGAGCACAGCCAACAGGGAAAGGCAAGGAAAAGCTATTAGGACTGATACCATTATGAGGCTTCAAGGCTAGAAGTCCTGGCCAGGATGTGACCATTCCTAACCTCAGTGGACATTGCTATGACTGTCGACACAGGAATTTCTCATTCTTAGATACCATCAGTGACAGAATGCAGCCTTGTTTTCAAAGCAACCTTCCAGGGAAATCAAGATACATCGCCCCCCCACCTCATGAAATGTGCGCCAAGATCATATAAGGTGTCCAGATTTCAAAGATACTCAAATGTTGGAAATATTATTTTAAGGTGCATGACTTTTGCTTATCTTGCATTTAACTCTGTGAAGTTGCAACACTTTACCTGTCTAAATCACCTGATGGTCTAATAAAGAGCTGAATGGCCAGTAGCAAGGCAGGAGCAAGGATAGGTGGGGCTGAGAAGCAGAGAGTATATAAATAGGAGAAAAATGAGGAAGAGAAGAAACAAGAACAAGGAGAGGAGGACACCAGAGGCCAGTCACTCAGCCACCCAGCCACCCAGTCATTCAGCCACCCAACCACCCAACCACCCAGCTGTTGGATGGAGGGGTCTCTTGTTGGTTTTTGGCTGCTCAGTTCAGAAATAATCACACAGAAAACCATATTATTTAAAACACTGGTTGACCCATTAGCTCTAGCTTATTTGCTAACTCTTACATCTTAATTTAACCCATTTCTATTCATCTGTCTATCACCACGAGGTTGTGACCTACCAGCAAAGTTTCAGCATACCTATCTCTGGCGTCTCTCTCCACCTTCCTTCTCCCAGCATTCAGTCCAGTTTTCCCTGCCTACCTAAGTTCTGCCCTATCAACAGGCCAAGGCAGTTTCTTTATTCATTAACCAATAAGAGCAACACATAAACAGAAGGACCTCCCACACCACGCAGCCACCTACCCAGGCACAGAGTAAGAGTGAAAGTAAGATATATAGAAGTAAGAAAAAGGAAAAGCCCAGAGGCAAAAGGTAGATGGGATAATTTAAGATAAGGAAAGCTAAGAAACAAACCAAGTTTAAGGCTAGGCTTTCATAAATAATAACCAAGCCTCTAAGTGGGATCTATTTGGAAGCAGGGTGGCACATCCCCCCAAAGACAAAAGAGTAAAACAAGCCACCTACAGCACTCAAATGAGTGGTTCCGGAAGAGGGCAGACAATTCCACTTGAGAGAGAGATCGAGACATCAACCTTGAACGCTGTAGTCATAGCAAGGCTGCAGAAGGTCCTAGGAGTTCATGGTGGACAACAAGAGGCTGGGCATGGAGCTTTCCCATTTCCTCCCAGCTTCAACTCTGAAGCTTTTCTTTGTGAGTCTGCAAGACCCTGGAGTGACTCTGCTCTCCTCCTTCTCCCAATCAAATCTGGCCTTGCTTGCTAAGTACAATCCCCAAGGTTTCCCTCAAAGGGCTTATTCCGGGGCTTTGAGTCGTTCTTTGCTAAAGACAGATGTCCTCATTTTTCAGGACTGGAGGTTAGTGGTAGAACCCCAGTCTGTCTTTCTTTGGAGTTCTTTCATGATGGCTCTCTATTCTCTCCTGGATTGATTGCTCCAGAGGACAGATATTCCAGAACATCCCCTTTCTCCTCTTGTGCTCGGTCAGGAGAGCAGTTTATCAATGCATTAAAAAAAATCCTCATTAAGGCAAATTAAGGCAGCAGAGCGAGCAACAGAGGGATTTTTGGAAAAAAATAGTGTTCATGAAATATTTATTAAAACAGCCATTGTAATAAATATTTGAAAAGCAGTTATTAACGTTAAATCATATCAGTGTCAAGCATACGTTACATGCGGCCTGTTCTGCTAATTGAGTGTCAGGGTCAGGAGCTCCCTCTCCCGACAGGTCATCTGAAACAATGAGTCCATGGGCTGGGAGGATTCCTCCAAGTGTCCGTTGAACACCATTCCAGAACTGGAACCAGCACTGGGGAGCCCAGAGTTCCAGAAACACAGGTTCTCAGAGCCTCCCCACCCAGCTAAGGACAGCAGGAAAAACCCCACACAGCAGATGGAGGACTCTGAGCTCCAGCAGTTTGAAATCTTCTGGAGATGAAAATATCAGATGCCAGAATGACATAATTCTAGAAAACACTAGAATCAGTCCATATTTACCCAGACTAGTGTCTTAGTCTTTATACCTCACTGACTTCTGTTTCTGTTTTCTTCCCTCTTTCTGATAAATACAATGCGTCTGTTCACAGCTGCAGTATGCCATGGCACCTGCATGGCAGCCCGCGTCTGCCTATGGAGGGTCACAAAAGATCCACATTCAACCTGCCTGTCCAGTCATGACTCAGATTACCCTCCCCCCACACTCACACAGTCTGAACCCCGCTTCTTCTCCCCACACAGTCACCTGCTGCTGTCCTGGTGACATATGGCTTCATTTGCATCTTACCCTCTTGGCTTGGATTATTCAGCCTTCCTTTAATGCAGAGAGGTCATAAAACTGGTAACACAAATGATGCTCATGCGTCACTGAGCACAAACATGGTTGCTTGCCATCTTACCATGGTCAACTTCCCAAACTGCCACCTGGCTTTGTCCTGGCCCTTGTGCTCTGTGTTCTCTCTTGGTGGGGCCATTTGTCAGCTGCTTGTATTTTGTATACTGCTGCCAGGTCAGGCTACTGCCCACGCTATTCCCATAGCCTGAATTGCTCTTTGATCAGCCTTCACAACTGGCTACACCTCTTGCTTCCCCAAGACTTTGGCCCAGGTGCTATTTGCTAGGATGGCATCTTTGGTATGGACTTTCACTTGAAGGTATCATTTCAGCTGCTGTCTGACACTGTTGGAACCTAGACCAGTGTACATTGATTTCAACTATGTGTAAAGTGCAAGAAAAATGTCCCCTTTTAATTCCAGCACCTCACACAAAGCCTGACATATAGCAGGTGCTTAGTAAGTATGCATTGCGTGAATAAGTGAGTGGATGGATTTCTTGGATATTATGCTTATAGCTCTTACCATATAAATGCATATTTATATGTGACTTTGCATTCATCAAGACTATTCATGGTACTGCTTAACTCGTGCACAAATCCAAAGACTATAACAACCTCACATTATTATTCCTCCTAATTTGGTCCTTTGGGGTTCAGGAAGTTTAAGTAATTTGCTTAGGGTAGGTTATCCAGCTAGCAAAGGGTTCAATTCCAACTCCATTGGCTTCTTCATTTACGCTCTTTGCAAGTATGTCATGCAGCTTCCTCTGACTGGACTACTTGTGACTCTACTGCAAAGTCATCATGCACATACAAATCCAGCTGCCCCAGCATCCACCAGCTGTAAGTCCAGGGTCCTCAGTGGCAGCTGAATCCGCAGATGCTCCTGAGTTCTGCGTATGCCGAACTAACATACAGGCAGAGTTTAATTTATTAACTAGGCGAAAAAGAGACTAACAGGCATAACTGATAATCAAATCTGATTATTATAGCAATGCATGGTGATAAAATCAGCAGCATCACCACTCTTGTGCTTTGGAGTCTTTCTTTTTTTAAAAAAACTGTTTCATCCATTTATTTATTTATTTATTATGTATACAATATTCTTTGTGTCTGCCTACAGGCCAGAAGAGGGCATCAGATCTCATTTCAGATGGTTGTGAGTCACCATGTAGTTGCTAGGAATTGAACTCAGGACCTTTGGAAGAGCAGGCAATGCCCTTAACTGCTGAGCCATCTCTCCAGCCCCTGGAGTCATTCTTAAGTGGATAATTTCAGATGAACACCAGCACTGGTACAACAGTTCCTGATTATCAGGGCAGCTTCTGTCCAATGCACGAGTAGTATCCACAGTGTGGATACACCGCAGGCAGGCAGGATAGCTCGCCTCCTGAGCAGGAGGTGCAGGATGGCAGGGATTCCCTTCATGCTGTCCCATTTCAAATGTAAGAATTGTTTCTTTGGGGAATTTTCTGTTCCAAATTTTCAGATCACAATTGACTGTGGGTGATAGAAACTGCAGGGAAAAAATGCAGACGAAGCAGGACAAGAGTGGGAAAGATAAGTTCTATTGGGTCTGTTTCTTCATAGCCACTACTCCCCTGTTTATATTGTACAGACTTCCCTGATATACCTTAAATCTGGACCTATGGCATGCTCCTGGATCTACAAAAACAGGCAAAATCCACCATAGAAACCGGGTCTGCAAAGAAGGCCACCTACGAGCTTTGTACCGTTCAGTCAAGGAAGTTCTGAGGTAGCTGAGAAGGAAGAACTGGGGCCGCCGCTGTGAGCTCAGGTTTCCAGGCCCCTAACAGTTCTAAAGCTGGCAAAGATGTTATCACAACACACCAGCAACGATAAGGCTAATAAAGCTGTTCAAACCTGATGAGGGGCAAAGCCAATTATTATTTTTCAATACAACATAAGCCGAATGATTTGCCAATGGGGCAAGATAATTATCCCAGGAGCCTTCCCAAAAGAAAAGAATAAATGCGCCTTCTGTAAACTACAGTCTCACACAGAGCAAATCTGGGAAATAAATCTTGATGTCAGGGCGATAACAGATCGCATAAAATCAATATTGATTATTTGGAGAAAAGGCAGTAAAAGCGTTAAGTTCCAACGCTAAAATTATACTAAAAAGCTGGGGTTTAAACACAGGGCATGGCTCTGGAATGCATATAAAGCATTTCCTGAGTGCCAGTGTCGGTGTTTTATTTCCAGTGTCAACCACTCTACTTTATGGGGCAGAGTGCTGCGTTTAGAGGCCTCGGAAGCAGAAGGCGGCGATGGTCCCGACGGCTTCTATTAATTGGGATCTCACAGGGTCTATAAATCTCTTACCTTTGTTTTGGACCCTGTCATATTTCTCTGTGGCGGTGGCAACAAGGATGGAGATATATGCATCCTTCACGCTGATCTAAATGAGAAGAAACAAAGAGCAGAAACTGGCAGAAAACCCAAAGGTAAACTCAGCTGCTCTAGATGTCCAGCTCTCTTCTAAGAAATGGGGACACCTCTGCAACTAGGAAAGAGGTCTGCTTTTCCACGAAGCCTCCCCGGCCCAAAGACAAAGGAAACAGAGACCAAGCAGGAGGATAACAGAAGACAATACATTTATTCTGAAAGAGAAAAATGACCTGAAAGAGACTGACCATAAATATGCTAAGGAGGAGACGTACCCGGGTTCAGGACAGAGTATGGGGTCTAGAGTGTGTGTGGCATGCATTGCTTTCTGGTGCAGCCGAGGCAAGGGGAGGGAGAGAAAGAAGGGAGCTCATTGAGCGTATACTGCACAGGAAGGGCAAGGCTGGCGGGAAAGGAGAAGATGGTCGCATAGGCAGTGACACAGGGAAGTATGCAGAAAGCCCATCCAGCTCTTGCTGCCAACCTGGGTTGCCTTACATCTTAAATTTTTAAATTTATTTAGCATGTATTTCTCTGTCTGTCTCTGTCTCTCTCTGTCTCTCTCTCTCTCTCTCTCTCTCTCTCTCTCTGTGTGTGTGTGTGAATGTGTGCATGTCATGGCGTACACGTGGAGTTTCGAGGACGACTTGCAACAGTTGATTTCTTCTCTTCTCCATGTGTAACATTTAGCCATTATGCCATCTCACTGGTTTCTATTCTAGTTTTAATCAACAAGTAATAATTGTACATATGGCATAGAGTGTAAGATTTCGAGATGTGTGTTCATTCTGGAGAACTCAAATCAAGTTAATTAACATATCTTATTTTTCATCCTTCGTGACGGGCACATTTACCTTCCTCCCAGTTAGCAGATTCGAAAGGTACCGTGTGGTATTATTAAGTGTCACCGCAGTGCAGTGCCGCGGATCACCAGGGTTTATCCCTCCTGTGTAATGAAATTTTACCCTCGGGAAAACATCTGTCTTTGTCCATCCCAGGCCCCTGGAAACCACTATGATGCTCTGCTTCAGGAGGCAGCGTCTTGCTCTGTCTGGATCACGTCACTTTTTGTGATGATCTACAGGCTCTTCCTTGTTGTTGCAAATGACAGAATCTCTAGCTGGATGCTGTTGGGGAAGATTATTTTCACATGTGTGATTTTGTTTACGCTGCATTTGTTTCACTCTGTGAAGCTGTGTTACTGTGCCTGTCTAAAACACCTGATGGTCCAAATAAAGAGATGAACGGCCAATAGCAAGGCAGGAGCAAGGACAGGTTGGGATGGCAGGCAGAGACTATAAATAGAAGGAGAAATGAGGAAGAAGAGGAGCAACAAGAGAGCAAGAAGAGGAGGACATCAGGGACCAGCCACCCAGCTACACAGCAAGTCTTGGAGAAAGAAGTAAAGAAAGGTATACAGAAATAGAGCAAGATAAAAGCCCCGAGGCGAAAGGTAGTGGGAATAATTTAAGATAAAAACAGCTGGCTAGAAACAAGCGAAACTGTGGCTGGGAATTTATAACTAAGAATAAGCCTTCGTGTGTGATTTATTTGGGAACTAGGTGGTGGACCCCTCAAAAGACCAGACGAGTAAAATATCACACAATAGGATTATGTGTAGTATTCCAATGTGCACATATTGCCGTTTCTCCGGTATCTAAGGTCCCAGTTTTCTAAAACAACCTTGGAGTTTATAACACTCACAGACCACAGACTTCTCACCCTAACCGTGTGACTCAGTGATGTTTCCAACGACCAGTTCTAGCTATGGTTTTAAGATACATTCTAATCAAGATATCGCAGTTGGGTACAGTCACGTGGTATGAAGCAACTGATACAAGCTGCTGAATCCCTGGGCTCAATTCATACGCTCCTCTAGCCCTAGGCAGCTTTTTTTTTTCTTCAGGGAAGTGATTCTGTCCTGATAGTACATTCCAGTCACCTCTGAAAAACCACACTACTGGGCCAGAGAGATGGCTGAAGGGGCAAAGACACTTGCCACTCACACCTGGTGACTGGAATTGGAATTCTCATGAAGGCAGAAGGTGAAGAGCAACTCCACAAAGTCAGAAGACTCTGACTTTTGCCTGTGTGCTGTGGCATGCATTGCTACCGGCCATCATGTGTACATATGCACAGTAACAACAAATAAAATATAAAAACATCAGTGTGCTGTAGGATCTTCCACAACGAGTAATTAGTAACTTTGGGTGGGATACAAACACCAGTGTTCTTAGAGCCCTTGAAGGTGCATCCGGGACTGACACAATATTCTAATCTAGTGCCCAACTAGACAATTTACACTTAGTATTTATTTGCTTCTTTATCAATTTGAGTCAATCTTAATATGAATGGTCAGAGGGCAGCTTATTAGTGATCTTATTTTACACACACACACACACACACACACACACACACATACACACATTCTCAATACTTGAACAATTTTTTTAATACTTGAAAGTACCTGTTTGTTTACTTCTTAAAACCATACCCTCAGATATACTTAAGCCCTTACTTTTAAAGCATCAACCCTCAGTGGTATTTACTCATTTATTGACTTTTCTATAGATATGACGAAACCGTGAAAGCCCTAACTCCTCACTCATCCCTTCTCCCCCTCTTCGTACACAATGTTCTTTCCGCTCACATTGTCAAGGCTGATAAATCATGTACATTCTAGTCTGGAGCTACAAACAAGGCTCTGTTCTTTTTCTGCAGATCTTTGAAAGCCAAATGTTGATCAACAGTCTTCCCATGCTGTGGCCATAGAAGATATTGAGTCTCCAGCTGAGGGGGGCCAGGCCTGAGGCTATTTTCTTCTTTCTGGGAGTCCCCGTGGGACTAGTCCTGGAAACAGGCGTTTGTCTCCACTTGTTTTCTCTTCCCTCTTCTCATAGTTCCCTTTTAGGGTGTAAATTTTCGATGCACCCCTCCCGCAGGAGAAACAGCTTTCATCCTCTGGCACACCCTGCCTTGCTTATGCCTGGGGTTCTTTCCTCCCACTCCCACTTGTCCCATCTGTTCCCCGAGTTCCTCCTTTTCCTACCCACCTCACCTCGGAGCTCTGCCCTCTTCCAGCCTCCGTGGCTTCCACTCTGTAGGCATCGCAGACATCCGTGCTGCTAGAACGCCGTCTGCAGCCCACCTAGGAATCCGCTGTGTTTCTTGGATCACACGTCTTTTTTTTTTTTTTTTTTTTTTTTTTTCATTCAGGTTTTGACTTTATGGTAAAAATCTATCTCCAAACAAGTTTTCAAGAAAGAAGTCTTGTTAAATAAAACGTTTCACCCTAAGGATGTTTCTAATCTACTGGTAGGGTTGGTCAGTTGTCCACGCGAGCGCAGAATTTGGGATTAAGAGATTGCTTTCTAACCTGAGTCTGGGCACCATCACTTTGCTATTTCCCTACATCCCATTGCACATGGGTAATAGGTAAATTACAGGATTCGTCCCCATTCTCTGGAAGTCATTTGTTTCTTACCCCATTGGGACCCTTCTCTAAAGGTTTATTTATTTGTTTGCTTATTTTAATTCTACTTTTTTGTGTCTTGGGGCCAACGTTTTGTTTATTCAGTGTAGGCTGGCTGGCCTGGAACTCATTACGCCACCCCAGCTTGTCTCAGCTTTGCAGCGGATTCTTCTGCCTTAGCTTTCCAAGTACTGGGATTGAAAATGTGCATCCCCCCCCCCCCCGCTTGTGATGCTGTTTTGAAGGCATGAGTCTTTCTGGGTTATGCTGGTCACTTGGAGAGCATTTTAAGTGTAAAGACTCATATCCTTCAGCATGGGACGTTGTAATACAGCTTCCTTTTGGATTCTATCCTGTTTCCTTCCCGTTCCTCTGGGATTTACATGCTTTGGCTGGTAGAACTCTGGGGCCGATCTCTGGCTCTCGGGTCTCATCACAGTTTACTTCCCCTCTTTGGCTCTTTGCTTCCTAATCTGGGAACATCTTTCATAGTGCTTCAACATTTCCGTGTGTGTTTAGTGTTTATGTACTGGCCACTCTCCTATGGGTATCATCTTGAGTATATGCTCACGTCCCTCCCTGACACCAAAATGATACTGGCCACAAAACCTTCCCTTCTAGTCTCTAAGTCATGCATTTACTTTTCTAAGTCCCTCTGTCCCTTTTCTGGAAAAATTAATTTAACACGTTTTTCTTCCCTCTGCGTGGTTCTCCACATGAGCCTTTTCATAGTTCAATAGAGGAAGGGGATAGGGAAGAACCAGAATGAAGGAAGAGCACCGTAGGCGTAAATAAAAACATATACTTTCCACCTCTTTATTTCCATCTTTGCTGCTATTCTCTCTCTGCCATGCCTACTCCTCTCAGCTCAGAGCCTTCAGGGTACCACGGGGACACCCTGGGCCTCCCCTCACCTGCTGACCGATGTAGCCGATGACACTGTATACTTGCTTCATTAGTCAGCCTCACCGACCGCTCCTTTAAATAAGATCCTTTATTTGTTGGCGGTGTCCATATATTGACACTCCTCTCTACTTCACCATTAAGTACATGTTGGCCAATTCCCATTTGTATATCTATACTTTGATTTTGGTTGCTCCTTGGGAGATATCAGAGGTGAATGGGTTGGTATCGCCCCATTCTACCCCGCTAAAACTGTTGCTGGACAGACACTCTTCAGATCTGATTTAATTTTATTTTCTTGAATATCTCTTCTAGACAGATCATATGTCAACAAAGGAAACAATTTCAAGGTTTCATTGCTAGATCCAAGCCCAGTGAAACCCTATGATGATGAGCAGTGTTCTTCTTCTTCCTCCTGCTCCTCTTCTTCTTCTTTTGGTCTTTTGAGACAAGGTTTCTCTGTGTAGCTTTGATGCCTGTCCAGAAACTAGTCTTGTAGACCAGGCTGGCCTCGAACTCACAGAGATCTATCTGCCTCTGCCTCTGCCTCCTGAGTGCTGAGATTAAAGGCACGTGCCATCACTGCCCAACGAGATGTTCTTTTTCTGGGGGGGGGGGGAACCTATCAACTAGAAAGAAGGACATAGACTCAGAGAATTCTAGAGTTAGGTGGAACTTGGCAAGAGTTTGTCATTTAGAAACAAGGGAACCATTGTCCAAAAAACCACGAGCCCACTTGCCCCAAACTTATCACCAAGAGCTCTGTTTTCTGACTTCCTGCTGCCTAGCTATTTCCACTTAGCAGCCTTCATCAAGTTAAGTTACCATTGGTTGATTAACATATAATTCCCTGGGATGGGAATCTGGCTCAGTGAGTAAAGGACTTGCCATGCAGTCATGAAGACCTAGCGAAGATTCCCAGAACCCATGGAAAACTGGGTTTTTAGAGTGTGCGTGTAAGCCCAGTATTTCTGAGAGGAGGCAGGGACAAGAGAATCCCCTCTGAAACTTCTGACTGACTATCCTGGCATATGCAGTAGTGAACAAGAGATCTCATCTCAAAAAAGAGGAAGGCAAGGACCAACATCCTAGTTTGTCCTTTAACATGCATGCTGAAAATGTACCTGCTTTCACTTACACACATGAACTTACATACACATACAAAGGATTAAAATGCATACATATGCATATATGTATTCCAGTTCTTTAACTGTGGGTAAAAGGGCTAAACTTGAGCAGGCACATTTTACATTTAAGCATGATCCTATTTGAGAAGAGAATTGAAACTTTTTTTTTTTTAGACAAGGTTTCTCTGTGTAGCTCTGTCTATCCTAGAACTCACTCTTTAGACCAGGCTGGCCTCAAACTCAGAGATTAGTTTACCTCTGCCTCCTGAATGTCATGGTCAAAGGCATATGCCACCACCGCTTGGCTGAGAATTGAAATTCTTAATAATTAAAATAAAATCAGAACATGGTTAGTAGGGTTCTGTGGAGATCTCACAGAAGACTTGAGATACAGACAATTAAACTCTTTCCTGTGGTATAAACACAGGGATTTTAAGTACCTACCACGGCAGAGTCAAGGCCATCCGATAGTCCTTAAGAGCAAAGCGCTGAGGGCCAGAGACTTCGGCATTATACAGAGCATGAAGACGGCCTAAGAAAGGTTACCTCCCCAAACCAAAGGCATCAACCATAGTAACAAATCCAAGTCCAAGGGTCCTAGGCTTCCCAAGAGATTTCTTTGTGCTCAAGTGAGCGCAAGCTATTTACAAAGCGAATCAGCCAAGTTAGCTGGAGACTACTTATTATTATTTTTAGCTGAGAAGAAGAAAAGATAATGAAGCCCAGCCCAGGCCTGACTCACATAAAAGCTGATGTAAAACAGATTTACAGCAGTGCACTGCGGTGCTTTTATGTGAGACTGAGCTCAGGGGGGCTCATCCATCTCTGAGGAAGCTGAGGTGGGTGAGATTTAAAAGGCGGCCTTTCTTTGTTCCATAATGGGTTGGACACTTCAGAGCAAAAAGAATCAAAAGGTGTTAAGGATGATATTTATAACAGCAACATTGCACACCTATTTTGGTAATAGGCTTTAAGTACTTAAGACGGGGGAATCATCTTATATTTCATGTGCTTGGCTGTGTCTCTCCTTTTGTAAATTTGTCACATAGGACTGATGACAGCACAACCCGCAAAGAAATGGTGGTTAAACCAGAGTTGATGTCCAGGCTTTAGCTGGCTTACCCATCTAAAGGTCTTAAATTCCTATGTGAGCTCAGGCGGCACTCGAATGCATTGTTCGGGAAGAGAGGGGCTAGCCTACACAATGCAAAAACCCTGCCAAGTAATCGTGGCTTTTATTTGGCTCCTCATACGTTTAGTCTATTAATCATGAAATACTGAGAAATTCGACACTCTCCACATAGCCCCTTCTCTGTATTGCCTAAGGATGCAGACCTAATTATCAACTTTAGCAGTAGTTTTTGCAAAATGGTCTTTGTGTTCTATGGTGGGACAGAGTCTACAGAATCTTGCTAAAGTCTAGTCAAAGCTGTACCTAACATCTAGGTGATGGGGGGAGGGGCAGTGGGGTGAGGAGAGGTCACCCAAAAGTTGTTCTAGGGAGATAAAGCGGGGGGGGGGGGAAGAGCTAGGCTGCCAAGTGGGGAAGAGAAGGAGCCAAGAACTGTCCTCATTCCGTGCTCTGAAGGAAATGCTGCAGAAGTCAGAAGCAGGTCGCTCCCTGTCAGAGAACATGGGCTCCTGAGTCACTTCAGGGCACCCAAGCTTTGTAGGAAAAGTTGAAATGAGAACAACACCAGTCCAGGTTGAGTGTGCAGCAGTTAGGTGAGACACAGAAGAAGACACAGAGAGGGGAAAAGTTGATGCGTTCCCCCTCCTCTGGTGTGAAAAGTTCATCAGGTGAGAACCCGAGAGAGCATGCGAGTAATGAATGCATCTGGCTGTCACACTAGCTCCCTTAATTCATTCCTCCCCCACCTACCCCTCGCTCCTGTCTTAGGTTTATGATGTGAATGTACATCTTTTAGTATCTGCTTGGATCTTCAATTCTTCTCATGAACTCTCTGTGAGGGTCCAAAGCAAGTTTTCTTTGGAAGAGTGTTAAGAATGAAGCAGATTCTGAGATCAAACTTTTCTGGACCTCTGATGCCCAAGAACCCGTGGAAACTCTTCTAAGGGTGTTAAGACCCCCATAGCTTTGGTAATCTCTTCACACCCAAAGAAGGATCATCAGTTAGGGTTTTCCCTTTTGCGGTAAGTGTTTTCATAAAGTTCGATGCACCGAGCTTTCAGCTTTTGACACAGCCCCGCAAATGTGCATTAATAAATACATTTCACAGTTTGCAAATGCTTCACACCATCTTCCTTCCTTGTCACTCATGGAACCAGTAATAGCAGCAAAGAAGATAGGAATGACGTATGCATTCATACACAGTCCCATCCTCTTGTCTGGAAGATTTCTGAGGAGACAAGAGAGCTATTAACCTAGCAATTTATGTGTATATCTCTCCAGGGTGAACTGAGACCAGATGTTCCTAACACCAAATGAAGTACACACTTGTCAATTATCTGGCAGCTTTTGTTCAGTAGGGACAGCCTAGGATCCTCCTATCTAAGGAATGTGAGCTGTTTTGATCTAGCTTTATTCAGGTTTGGTCCCAAATTTTTCACCTGAGCTGCCCTTGGGACCTAAACGTGTCCCCTGGTGGCTCAACTCTGCTTTGTTCTGTGCTACACAGATGACCCCTGCTTTGGGCCATCTTCCTCTCAGCCTCATGAAGGCTTCATGAACAATCCCTGCAGTATGACAGGGGGACTTCATTAGAGTGATCGAATTTAATTATCCATTTTTAGAACTGAGGGAGGGTGCAAGGCTAACAGCCCAACCCTGGCCCACAGTGCTCGGGGATGCCTTCTCTGAAGCGCGGTGTGCTTGGTGTGTTCAGAGCCTGGTTTTCATGTTCCTTCTGCAAACACACAGAGATACTGCTCCTCTCCCCACTGCCAAGCTCACTTCAAACCCTGCTGGGTGGTGAGCCTGAATCCCAGGCAGTGAATCCCAACCATTAGATCTCACAAAAGCGCTGTATTTTGATCAGACTTCCATTTATCTTGTTTTTGTCACCTACACCTTTATTCCCTGTCCCATAGATGACCAGGTCACCATATTGCCATCTTCAATAACTTAGCTCTATTTCTCTTTGAGTTATTTTTTTTTTAAGGTTGGATTTGCTAGTTTCGGGAGGAAAATAGAATCCTTTCAGTTTTGCCCCTATTTGAACTTAACTTTGTGCCTACGCACCTCCCACTGAAAGCCGGGGGATGCGCAACTGATGACATTCTGAATGACCTTGTATAGATGGAGAGCTTATGACAGTGTCACCCTTGCAAGACTTTGAATAAGTATATGATATGAAAGCGCCAGGACACTTAAACACAAAACTGGTTCTAGGGATCTTGGGTTATTTGTTTTTCCCCAATATCCTGCTTCATTTATCTACTGTGCAGTGCCTCTGGAATTTTAGGAGATAGGAAAAAGAGAAACCTGACAATTTCTATAATCTTCACACACTTTTTTTCTCCATCCTTTAAAAAGCGTAGTCTTCCATGCCAGGTGGTGGCGCATAGCTTTAGTCCTAGCATTGACGAGGCAGGCCAGCATCTGAGTTCAAGGACATCCTGGTCTACAAAGAGAGTTCCAGGACAGCTGGAATGGCACAGAGAAACCTGTCTCAAACAAGCAAAAAGAAAACAAAGTCTTCTTTGTCTTTTTCACACCTTGGATAATGGATAACCTTATGGTACAAAATTATCAGGCCTGCCTTCAGTCCCTGATCTGGTTTTCCAAATTTCTAGGTGACATGCTCAACAAACTACACCTAATTGCTTAAACAAAGATGGAGGATACATGCCTTGCTTATTTTAGTTTTTTCGTTATTGGATCCTCATGAACATAAATCTAATGACAAGTTCTGTCAATCATACCTCAGAAATCCATCTCAAACCCATCTCTTCATCTCTATGATTGTTCTGATTTCAGCTCTGCCAACTTCGATTTGGACCTCTGTAAGAGTTGCTCCCTCTCTTGGACTCTATCATCAGTCTACCCCTTAGGCCTCTATCCATCTATCCAGTATCTGTCTGTCTATCTATCTATCTATCTATCTATCTATCTATCTATCTATCTATCATCTATCTATCTATCATCTATCCTTCATCTATCATCTATTAATCAATCATCTACCTGGCTCTCTAACTAAAAATAACTTAACAAAAGACAATGCTTTACGTTTTAACAAAGTCTGGAAGTCATATGCTAAAAGCTATATCTCATCATTCTGTACCTCATCTAGTTTCTGAAAGTGCTTATCAAATGAAAAATAGAAATAGTGAGGAGAAATCTCATGAAATTGGCAATTTTCACAACCATTTAACCTTCATAAATCACAGCTGAATATTGTTTGAGCCTTCATTTCTTAAAATCTCTATCAGGTAATGTGTAATGTGTACACAATCAAGTATTAGAAAAGTATAGTTTGCTTCTCTGCTTTTCTGGTTTGCACAAAAATAACAGCACCATCTAGGTTCAGTTGGACCAATTTTACCTTTGCTAATATGTTGGGGTTGTTTTCTTAATAGCAAGTCAGGAATGTCTTCACTTTTTCAACAGCTACTGAGCAGAGCCATTCTGTGACTACACCATTATGAATTTACTTTCTCTCTTATTGATGGGCATTCAGGCTGTTTCCAATATTTTGACATTGCACTGTTGCAATGAATAATTTTTACATACATTGCTTTATAAGCATTCCATTCTTAGCTCCTTTCTTCTCTGTCACTCTTCCTCCAATCTATTCTGCAACAATCAAAGCAGTCTCTCAAGACACGAGTCAAGCTAAATTCAATGCTGTTCATATACTTAGGAGTGCGCAGTGCATTGTATCACATTTAAATAAAAACCCTAATGACCCACTCCAGGCCTGCACAGCTCCAGATGCCCATGCTTCTGTCCAATTCTGTCCCCACCCCAGGTATCTCTCTTCTCCATCACCACACACCAGCCTTTTGTGTTTAGCAAACCTGCAAGATTATTGTCCTTCTCGGGATAATGCGCCAGCTTTTGGGGGTATTTTCTCCTTGTGCTTCACACTGATGTCTTTCTGTCCTTCAGACTGATTGTATTGCAGTGGTGCGCTGGTACATGTTTAACTACCAGCTCTCTGGGAAAAGGAAGCCATGGCTTATAGCATTTGCCGACTTGTCTAAATACAATGCTGTGGACTATTTAAAGTCACCACTGTGATATCATGTAGCTCCCAAACTTGAGTCAATTTTTGACAATCTGTTCTTTGAAGTTGGTAGCTGGCTCTAGTTTAACAGAGCTTTAAATGTTAATTTCTCTGAATACCCAACTTAAAGTAACCGTCAATCAATATGAAACCTGTTCCTTTTATATTCATGGGAGCCATATCAACAGCAATCGAATATTTCCTCGTTGACTTATTTACTTGACTATTGAGTCATTCTTGGCCCCCCTCCCACCCAGCACACATACTAATAAGAATTAAAGTTCCATCAGGAACCTTGTCTAATTTTTCTTTCAGACCTTCTGTTTCCTATGTTTAGATTGGCAACCTGGCACATAATATGTGCATGGAGAGTGTTTATAGAATCAGTATTTGAATGCATTTCAATCAGAGTTGAATTCTCCAATCTAATTCTGACCCCAAACCTTCAAACATTGTTCTTTATAGTTCACAGAACGTGTTTTAAAATTTTTTTACAGAACTCTTAAAAATCCAGAGTCTTAATTTTTCCTAAAATGAGGATGCCGTATCTCTGATAGTTTGAATTGCTGTATCTCTGTACTCGGCCACTGTGAGACGTGTTCAGCTTATTTTATGCTCTGAAATACAACACAGAATCACAGCCTGCCATCTCTACTCAGTTAGAACCACACTAAAGGTCATGTGGACTGCCATTCTGTGTGCTTGTGTGTGCGTGGTCACTTACTTCTACTGAGCATGCTCTCTCTTCCTCCTTTTTATTGCTTTCCCAAGCCCTGTTAAAATCACCAGTTCTTCCTTGAAGAGTTCCCTTTGGTTTTAATCACTACAGATTATTTCTTTCTCCAAACTTGTACTGTATCTATAGATGAGAAAATTTCATCTCTTGGTCTAAACACATGAGCATATACCTTAGATGTAGACAAGATATTCTGATGATATTATGAAACTGCTATTCATTTCCTCAGGGGTGGTTGTGGTAATGGGATTATGTAGGAGACTGTCTTTATTCTTAGATAATAAGTGCTGCAGTATTAAAGAAGGAAGTGTCATGATGTCTACACCATACTTGCAAATTATTTTTGATATAGGAGGAGCCAGAGAATGAGAAACAAAAATGCAGCAAAATGTTCATAATTGGTATGTCTAGATGAAGAGTGTGTAGGTGTTCATCATTATTTCATTCTTTCATTATTCCCATAAGTTTGAAGTTTTCCAAATAAAAAGTTAAGAAATAACCTGGTATATTTGAAATACCTATTTGGCTTTTAAATGTATGGTCATGTGGTCCCCAACCTCCAAAATCTATAGTCTCATGTTCAGTAAGTCTGGCTGTTTAAATGCCCAGTAGTAAGTCCTTCTGTAAAGCTTCACTGATGGTTCTTGTGTGTAGTGTTTTCAACTGAGATTCCTGGCCTTAGCCTGAGATGTGATTACTAGAGGTTAATTCTCAGGAGAGCAGCAAGAAAAGTGGAATGGGAGGTGAAAGATGCCATAGCGGGAGACTTGCTTCAGGCTGATCCTGGGGGAGCGTTCTGAAGTAAAGCCATGATTCTGGTTCAGTTCCATCCCTAGGCGAGTGCCGTGGTTCGGGTACAGGGTCTTTCCACTCCCTGTCATGTGTGGAAGCCTTGGTCAATGCGATGTTCAGAGTGAAAGCGTTTGGAGATGATTTCTACAACAGAGTTCCAGCCAGATCAGTGCATTAATCCTTTGACATACCTAGGATTTGATGACATGACCCGGAGGTGGTAGAAGCTAGGAAACAGATCGCAGTAGGATAAAATAGATGCTTGAGGGTTTGCTCTGAAAAACATACTTCCTTCCTGGTCCCTTCCTCCATTTCTTCTTCCCAACTTCCATGAAGTGTGCAGCGTCCTCTGTCACACACTCTTTCTGTCATGATGTCCTGTTTCATCACAGGCCCAGCTGACCATAGACTGTAATATTTAAAATCTGAACCAAAATAAATTTGTATACTTTAAATTAATTAAGTTAAAATTCATATACTTTGCCAAAGTGGCATAAAGGGGCTAACACATCAATAGACTGGTCTCCTGAATGTTCAACACGGTGTGAATTGTTGAGATATCATTTATTGAGGTATCTCTGTGGTAGGGGATGGCATGATATGAAACAGCCGTGAAGATAAAAGGTTTCGGCAAGGACAGTTCTCCCCAGTCTGCTATGAGTTGCCCACTGACGCTTTAGAGGGCTCAGAGGCTTCATCTAGACAGGAGGACCAGGTCACCATCTCAACAGGCTTTATAACGTATGGTCAAGAGTTGAAAAGAATTACTTCTGTCCAAGGGACATGGGTTAGAACCTAATTGTCCCATTTTCCCCATGTCTTATCTCTCTAACTTGAGCGCAGGGACAGCAATTTAACAGTGAATGTCCTCTGCAGAGGTTGGGACAGTACTGGAAACCCAAACAATTGAAAATTCTCTCTGGCCTACTGACTTGACTTATTTCATATTCTTAACAGAATGCTATCATCCATAAAAGAAACAGGCAATGATATTCCCTGAGGCTGCTTTTGTGAAGAGGAGGGTGTGAGAAGAATTGTAGAGGGCTTAGAAGTACGGCCTTCCATGGCTCAAGAATTGCATGAGGCAACTGTGAGCACCCTTTCTTCCATGAGATTTCCTTTGTTTCAAAATTGTACCTAGAGAAATGATAATTGGTCTCTTCAGGAAAACCCGAAATGATCTCAGTAGTGTTTTTGGGAGATGAGTCTGGGCATCCTAGCAGCTGAATGGGAGTTGAGAGCAGAAGGGCACCTATACAAAGTACAACACCAAATTCTCACTGTGAGTGTCCGGAGCTCTGTCTCTCAGGACATGATGGGCTTAGGTTGGAGTTAGTGCTTATATTTGATCACACTCAAGAGGCTGGGGAGCTGTGGCATTTATGCCAATCAAGTCAAACATTGCTTGAGGGCAGGTTCTGTGGGATTGGGGGGGGGCTTTAATTTTCAACGTTCTGGCTGGTATCATGTCATAGCAAAACCCTCTCTGGCCATCACCTTTGGGAGACATGTCATAGAAACAGCACAATGGTGTCAAGCCATGTTGGCAATGCCATGCCATTTTCATCTGATCTGTACTAGATTTCTCTAAGCGACTCGATTGGCCCATTTCACAGACTAGGATAATGGCCCCTTCCTAGTGAAAGCTATTTAGTGGCTGGCAAAGCATGACCTCACCTTTGTTATATCCTGCCCCCGAAGTCTGTGCTTGTGCTTCTAATTCAAGTGGTTCCCTAGAAAGCTGCTGCAAAGGGGAAGCCACTGGACCAGATGCTGGAGGCGACTATTGCAGCCTTTACTGGTGAAAAAATAAGTAGCCTGGGGTAGTGCTCAATGAACACAACACCATGTGTCTGGAATTTGGAAATAGGATTAGAAGTAGGGTATATTCTACTAAATAGTAACGGTCCAGAGGATTGTCCTCCTAACTACAGGATCACTCACGCAGGAGCTAGAGAGCTGGGGTGCTTTTTCTGGACTACCTTCACCCTCAAAGACACCCCTCATTCTGCCACTCTCGGTTCCAGTTGTGTGGGTCCCGGTGATCACCCACCCTCAAGTCAGTGGGAAGCTCCTCTCATTGTCATCTCACTGGCTGCCTGTCAGGGTCCGATAGTCCTTTTCTGCAGGATCTTTGGTTCTGTTCGATTGACTGAAGATGTTTGCAATCCATAAACACAAAAAGAGAAGTTGGCGGAAGATGCTGAGGTCAGAAGGGATGCACGCTGGAGAGGCCATCACTAGGCTGCAGGCTCCAGAGTGCACACTTTAGCTACTGCAAAGGTTGTGTGTGACCACTGGAGGAAGCAATCTGGGGCCAAGCTGTTGCCCACTACATTGTATATGTTCTCGGTTGACAGGGCCAGAGGGATGAAGAGAACTGGTTTGTGTAGACCAAAGTCTTAGGAAAGACTCCGTGGCTATGAAACAGCAGCAATGGAAACTTCTTGGAAAGCTGCACATTCACAATGCTTGCAAGAATCCTTGATGCTAACCCTAGGACGTACAGCCAGGGTTGTGGGAAGCAGGACATCACATTAGACAAGCTTTAATCTCCTTGCCCAAATCTCACATCAGACAATTCTTTATCTCAAGATGTAGAATAGCCCTGATTCCTGCCTGTAAGATTAAGTTTGAGAAAGCTTCCCACATGTACATCTGTAAATGAGAAGCATATTAACTTACTAATATTTGCATTATGAACCTCACATGTACACACTCTTAAAGAATGGCATTAAACTTAACTAGACATGCTAACCTTTTTTTTTTTTTCGAGGTTCCTGATAGATGGACCATACTCCTCTTGAGGAGTAAACCTTGGTTTAGATGACATCACTGTAGATACAACTTCATTCTTCCTAGTTTTATAATCCTACTCTACAGCACTGTCAAGACTTAAAACTAAGGAAGACTTCTAGTTGGGAACTTTACTGACCCATTCTGGGGGAGCCAGAGAGACCATGTTTAAATCCTAGCTTCATGAAGTTTGGACCCACGACTTCTCACTTATTGAGCCTTAGGTTTCTTTCTTTCTTTCTTTTTCTCACCTGTAAAGCAGAGCTAATTATAATCACAGCTCCCATCTTACAAGATTGTTGAGACAATGGAGATCAACCATGTGGAGTGCTTAGTATTATGCCCGGCACACAATAAGGATACAATAGATGGCAGCTACCACTGAAATTTTAAAATTAATGTCTGCCTTCCCTGTCAAACGTCACTTTCCCCCCGGCGTGCAGGATTAATTGTTGCTCAAGTTCAAAGATCCAAGCCTCTTGCTGAGCATAGGAGCCAACATCCTTAAAGCTGACTCTGCAGGAGATCAAGTCTCACTGCTTCCCAAAGGCCTTCCTGACCCTGAAGGATGTCGCTTGGGGCCCCAGAACACTGCCTGATTGCCTGCAGGTGTGACCTTAGTCTGTTAGAGGTCACGATGTGAGACTGGGTGCTGTAGGAAAGAGATGAGAAAGTCCTAAGATACACGGAGGAGGGAGAAACAGTGCCCTGACGATGGAGGGATTCCCCTCCACCTCTTACATGCCTCCCCATGCCCTGGCTTCTACTCTCTTTAGGCACACAGTGCATTGCAATTGTTCTGGAAAGTTCGATTCCTTCTGTCCCAGGAGGTTGACACACAACCTCTCCCTGGTTACTTCACATCCTGAGCCACTAGGAAGGAGAACCGGGAGCCTGCCCCTTACTGCCTGGCCCTGTAATATCGAAGGGATTGTGATTCAAAGTATTTGTGTATTCATCTGTAATTTGGGGATACAACAGGATAGAAACACAGACGATCTAAGAAAATGTGCATTTGTATACATTTCCATACATAAGGAAAGGTTTATTTTGGGTTCTTCCGCCGAAGGGAAGTGGTATGGTAAAATTGTGAACAAAACAGAAACTATTTTGATATTTCATGCCTCAATGAATTCTGACGTTAGGGAAAGAAAAACAAAAGGAAGCGCTAGACAGGGTGAAAAGGAGGGAGAAAGAGAGAAAAGGAGGGAGGGGAAAGGAAAGAGGAAAGAAAGAAGTGGGCAGAGAAAGTTCTCAGTATAATTTAAGGAAGCCCGCTTTAGAATTAGAGAGAACAAAATGAAGGGTGAGGAATGTAACGATTATAATTCTCATCTATTGCACCATCGAAAAAGACATCTATTTGAACTCCTGTACAAGCAGCAATTACCTGGAAAATAAATGTAATAAGAAACTCCTAAGTTGGCAGTAAAATTAGCGTCACTGAATTTTAATTAATAGTCCAGCTCAGAAGGAATATACTTCTCCCTTTGATGGAAAAAAAATGAGCCTCATCTAGAGAGCAACCCCCCATAGGTCAGTGGATTCAATGGCTGTGTTTTCCCTTTAATTTCCTGGAGATTTTTGTCCCTGCAGGGTCTCTGGGAGAGCCACGATGATAAGAGTATCACAGCTGTTCATGTAAGGAAAGATGCTCGTCACCAGCCTCCTCCATGGGCCTTGGTTTCCTCATTTGAATGGTGGTCAAATAGTGTGCTAGAAGTGGGAAGATTTGGAGCCAGAGCTTCTTGCGATTATTTGAGCTTTAATATTCTTTGTATTTGGCACTGGACACAGTGCTAAATGTTTCTGTAATGATTACCATAGCTTTGAATGGAAGGAGAGGAGAAGGAGAGCCTAGGACAAGCCAAACACTGCTTGAGGAGCTTGATAAGCTTTCTGTTTTGTGGCGCCTCTTTGAGGTAGCTCCCGTTGATCCTCTGCCATGTAGATAGCAGGACAGGGCTCAGTAGAACATTGCCAGAGGCCATACAGGGGAGAATGAAATGATACATTTCAAATGAATCCTATTGTTTCTATAGACAAGTAATGATGTGTCCTGCCACTGGACTCGGGATCAAGTCTCATTTGATTTACTAACTTAGGACCAATAAGATGACTTACAGGCCAAGCCTGTTCAAGTGCCTGAGTTTGATCCCTGAGACCAACATGGCAGAGAGAGAACCAAATGTTAAAAATTGTTGTCCTCTGACCCCCATATGTGCAAGGTGGGAGGGAGATTTATTATCTCTGAATCTTGAAAGTCCTTCAGGGGATCCCCGACCCTGTACCCCATTAAAAAGCACAGCTTAGAATTGTTTTAGATCTCTGGTAACTTTTATTTATTCTTTATTTTTCACATTCATGAACTCAACAAATTCTGTTCTTTTATTACTTTATTAATTCGTTATTAGTGTGTCAGATACTGCATGAGAAACTTAATAATTGTTCCTTAATTTGCATTGTGCTTGAGAGTTCTCAAAGGGCATCGGTGTGCATTATCTTAGTTAATCCTTGCTGTGGCCTCTGAAATTGATGATTTGCCCTTTACAGATGGAGAGATGAAAGCTCAGATAATCAGACAGCTAGCAGGAAGACTATCTGAAACCCACTCTGCTGCATTTTCTGTTGTGCGAATACCCAGGATTGGGTAATTAACAAAGAAAATAATTTGGTGCAGGAGAATTGTCTGTATTCTGTCAATCATGTTTTAAGTAAACGCTAATTGGCCAGGCAGAAAGTATAGGTGGGACAACCAGACAGGAAGTAAAGGTGGGGCAATGAGAACAGGAGAATGCTGGGAAGGAGGAAGCCCATTCCTCCCCAGTCCTGCCCAGATCACAGAAGAAGCAAGATGTGACCTGCCCCACTGAAAAAGGTACCAAGCCATGTGGCTGACATATACTAGAATAGTGGGCTAATATATGTCATAAGAGCTAAAATGAAGCCTGAGCTAACGGGCCATTCAGTTTATAACTTATGGAGACCTCTGTGTGATTTTCCTTGGGACTTGTCGGCTGTGGGAACTGGGCAGGACAGAAACCCCAACAAGCAGGCCCTCATGTTACAATAATTTATTTATTAAATGGTCCTGGAGGTCTGGAATTCAAGATCAGGCCTCTGAATCTGGGAGGAGATCATACTCTCTAGAAAGATGAAGGGGAAGTGGACACATGGGCAAGGGACACATGGTAAGTGTGAAAGGGTTCATTCTGTACCAACATGAGCTTGCAAAGTCAAACCAGTGTTCCAGGACACACATCCCCAGAGCCTCCTATGTCTCTTTCTTTCTTCCCTCCCATGCAATCTGCCAAAGGCCTGGTCCTAATTGCCTTACCTCTGCCTTCTACACCAACCTCAGTCTCTGTCTCTTCCTTCTGCTCAGGGTGACATGCTGACTGCTCATTTTTAAAGTTTCAGGGGATACCTATTATCTTGGATCAAAGTTATATTCCTCAGTAAATCTTCCAAGGTTCTCCATCTTCTCTTTCATTAGCACTTGCAAATGCATGTAATTTTTCTTCATTGTCTTCCACCTTCCACATGTATTTGTTTGAACATGTGCTCCCAGAACACCTGGGTCATGACATGTGTATGGTGAGCGCTTGCCACCTTAAACACATCTATTTAATACTCATAGCTTTTACTATTGTTATTTAAAGTACGAACTAGTATAGTCTCAAAGCGTGTGAGAAATATGACATCTCAGACATATCAAGATTGGCATATTACAGCAACCTGAGACAGCAAACTCCACAGGAGCAGGTACAGGGGGGCAACTGCTGAGCAAGTGGACCAGAGCCAGAGACTGCTGCCGTTAGGGGGTGAATCTGGGACCTTTGAGGGAGTAGACCTGAGCCAGGACCCATGCAGGTCTGGGACCTCCAGAGGAGCTAGGTCTGAGCCAGGACTTCTGTGAATCTCATAGAAGAGAAAGTGGGAAGTACACTTGAACTTACTGGCCCAGAAGACCACTTGCTAAATATAATCCCAGTAGCACAGACACTGAGAGAAACAATTAATAAACGAGACCTCCTGAAACTGAAAAGCTTCTGAAAAGCGAAGAACATGGTAAACAAGACAAAATGACAGCCTACAGAATGGGAAAAGAGTTTCACCAACCCTACATCAGACTGAGGTCTGATCTCTAAAATATGCAAAGAACTCAAGAGATTGGTCATCAAAAGAACAAATAATCCAATAAAAAATGGAGTACAGACCTAAACAGAGAACTCTCAACAGAGGAATCTAAAATGGCCGAAAGACACTTAAGGAAATGCTCAGCATCCTTAGCCATCAGAGACATGCAAATCAAAACAACTCTGAGATTCCAATTTACACCTGTAAGAATGGCCAAAATCAAAAACACTGATGACAACTTATGCTGGAGAGGCTGGAGAGGTTGTGGGGTAAAGGGATCACTCCTACATTGCTGGTGGTAATGCAAGCTGGTACAGCCCCTTTGGATATCAGTATGGAGATTTCTCAAAAAATTAGCAAACAACCTTCCTCAAGACCCAGCAATACCACTTTTGGATGCTCAATTGTGCCACAAGGACATGTGCTCCACTATTTTCATAGCAGCATTATTTGTCATAGCCAGGACCTGGAAACAGCCTAAATGCCCCTAGACTGAAGAATGGATAAGGAAAATGTGGTATATTTACACAGTGGAGTACTAGACAGCAGAAAAACAGCAACATCTTGAAATTTGTAGGCAAATGGATGGATCTAGAAAACATCATATTGAATGAGGTAACTCATACCCAGAAAGACAATTATTATATGTACTGACTCATAAGTGGTTTTTAAACATAAAGCAAAGAATACCAGTCCACAAATCACAATCCCAGAGAACCTAGACAACAATGACGACTCTAAGAGAGACATGGGAAGTAGAGAAAACAAGATCTCCTCAGTAAATTAGGAGCATTGGGGACTTTGGGGAGGGTTGAAGGGGAGAGGCGAGGCAGGGAGTGGAGCAGAGAAAAATGTAGAGCTCAATAAAAAATAAAATAAAAAAAATCGGCATATTTTTTTGTTTTTTTTTTTTCTTTTTTCTTTTTTTCGAGGCAGGGTTTCCCTGTAGTTTCTAAAGCCTGTCCTGGAACTAGCTCTTGTAGACCAGGCTGGCCTCGAACTCAGAGATCTGCCTGCCTCTGCCTCCCGAGTGCTGGGATTAAAGGCGCTTCAAGGCGTGCGCCACCACCGCCCGGCTAAGATAGGCATATTAACAAGACCTCAGTGATTCCTATGTACGTTTAGATCAGAGAATTGAAGACTCACCGGCGAGCTGCGCAGATGGTGGCGCGCCTCTGCTCTGAGGTGGTGAGAGAAGGCCCGACACCGGACGGTCCTCTCTCCTAGCTTTCTCTAATTCCCCGAACAGCGGCAGAGATTCTGAGCTTCTCACCTCAGCGGCCAATTAGTGGGAGTAGCCGCCTTCGAAGGCTCGGCCGTAGAACCACGGAGAGGACAACTGCGTGTCATCCCGCTGGAGATGAGCAGCTCTCAAAAAAGGCACAAACAACAGAAGAATGGATACAGTTTTATATGTTAAAAGAATGTTAAAAGGAAAATAAGGAAACTGGGAGTTTCAGCATGAATCCATCTAGATCTAGATCAAGTGGTAGTGGAGAAGAAACCCCATTTCAAGAAAATGAGAGACAATGGCAACAAGAGCGTCTCCACAGAGAAGAAGCCTATTATTAGTTTATTAATGAGCTCAATGATGAAGATTATCGGCTAATGAGAGACCATAACCTTTCAGGCACCCCTGGAGAAATAACATCAACGGAGCTACAGCAGCGCTAAGATAGAGCGAAGGAACAACTGGCATCCCAGCCTGGCTCGAGGAGTGGGACAAGTGACGGAGACTCAGAAAACCTTAGAGAAAATTCAGATGAAGATTCTCTGCTACGATGGTTGAACACTTTTTGGCGCACTGGAACTGTGACTCGAACTGGACAGAATGGAAACCAAAGTTGGACAGCTGACAGGGAGGAGTTCAAGATGGATTCCAAAAGGAAAACATGATCTCTGCTCTGCATAAACATCAGGGCTATCTGTGGTGGTTGAAGAAGCACATTGAGAAGCTGTGAATGAGCCAGGAATCACAGAGCAAAATAGAACACATTCAGGACAGTAGTATTTTATATATGCAAAACACCTTTGTCTTCATATGTCGTGAATTCTTTATATATACATCTTCATTAGCATTGGGTAGTGACACTAGTCTACCTGTTCCTGCAATAAAGCCATTTCAGAGTAAAAAAAAGATCAGAGAATTGAATGGAGATGATGATCATGATGTCATGATTCAGGTAAAGGCATTACTGGGTGATTGGCTGAATTTGCATGTGTAAACTGCCCTCACTGATTGTATGACCTTGAATAAACTTGAATAAACTTGTAAAATTCCTGTAGCCTATATATACATACACATACATGTATACATACACACATATACATACATACACACATATAGGCATGGGCCAAGCAGTATATATACATTATTATTAATTATATAAATACATTTGAGATCATGATAAATAACTGGGAGATGAGAACCCCAAGACAGCACAGTGCTGACCCACTGGGATGCACATGCAATGGCTGACACATTGTGGTAGCTGGCACAGCTGTGATTCAAGCTCACTCACTTCTGTTTGGTAATAAAGGCCATTTTACCTGCTTGCTTCCCCACTATGCCTGTGCCGCATTGTTGGACTTGATCACATATTATTGTGAAGCTCAAATGAAATTTAAGTTGTTCTGGGCTCGGGGCTCTGCAAAGCTGTGTACAAATGTTATTAGTTACTAATAGGTTCGCCAGCTCCAATTGTTCTCTAATTGCCTTAAGTGTTTTACTTTGTTTCCTCGCTGCTAATAGCAGCTTTCTTTGTTGCCAGAGCACTGGAGGAATTTGAGGTGCTGCTTTTTAGTGCAAACAAGAAATATGAAATATGCACCGAATGTACATGCAGATGCTTGCTGCTGGCTGATTAGTGATGAGCCGGAGATGGAATGAAAGGAGACAGAGAATCGGGGAGAGGAAGATAAATTGGCCTTTGATTTATCTGGGGGACAGGAATGTGTGAAAGGAAATTGATTAGAAGTAGGACCAGGGAAGGAAAAAGATGAACCCGAAGTGTTTTGGATTACTCAAGGAGGAAGTTGCAATTCTTGAGAATGATTTACGCAAAAAAAAAAAAAAAAAAAAAAAAAAAAAAAAAAAAAAGTCTAGGAAAGGAATGGGTTTGGGGGTTTTAGATGCGGCTTTCTCTAAGGTGTGAGAAGAACACACTGCCCCCTCCCACCCCCCCCCCCGATACACAATAAGTTGAACTTTCTTGAGCCATGCCGTTTACATATAAATATATTATTCACCCATCACTGATGCAGTGGGGATTTTAAAATGTGGAAAAATTATGTGATCAAAGTATGATCTTAACACATAAAAATCAGAGAATCTAAGCATTGCTTTCAAAGGATGATTTTAATTTGAAATCCCTCCCAAAGCATCTCCTCTGATGTTAGACCTTCCCAGTAGAAAGGAGTGGCCACCGCCTGTGGAGGATACAGCTCTCAGAAGAGGACTGACTTTTACATTCTTTACCATACCTTCTGAAGGTCACTGCACTGTTCTCAGTCATAGAAAGGAAAGGAAGGTGTGTGTGTGTGTGTGTGCGTGTGTGTGTGTGTGTGTGTGTGTAAAACCTGGGAAAAGAGATGTCAACCAGCTAGAGATGTCCAAATCCTGAAAGACCTTTGTCCCAATCCAAGCATTGCATATAAAAAAAAAGATAAGAAATTAAGAACTAGATAGTGGCTTAAGAACTAGATACTGGGAAAGAGTCTAATGACAGGACATAGTGAAGCCCCATGGAACTAAGGGGTTTATGGTTTTTCTAACCGGATCAAATGGCCTCACATCTACATCATGTGCCTATAATTTGAATACTGGTAAACCAACAGTATGATTAGATTTTCACACAGCCTATAACTAGTTAAAGAATATCCTGTGACTAAAGAGAAGTCAGGGCAGACCTTACTTGTTCCAAAGTTTACAGAAAAAAAATAGCATCCCACACTATGGTTTGGGAATTCAGTCTCCTACTAGGATAATAATCACTAGTGGTAAAGTTCGGGACAACCGAAATATAATTAGAAACTCACTGATATAAGGTGAAAACGTTCTTAGTCAAGTTCCACACTTTGATATTTAATTGCAGAATGCTCTGTAAATGTATTTAACCTTCCTCTGTGAAATAGAATAATAATAGAGCTCACGGTTGTACACTTGTTAGGTACAGTAATATATTAAAAGATGTTTATATCTGTTGGCTTGACTGTTTTTACATTTGACGTAGCAGACACAGAAACTTACAACATTAGTAATAATAATTGCTATGTAGCACATTCTTACTGAGGATCTTGTAAACATTGTCTAATACTTAGGCTATCTTTTTCATGTAGATAATATTTTTGTTCATACTTTACAGATGAATATACTAAGGCTTAAATAAATTAACAGTTTGACCCAAGGTAGCATAGCTTCCATATGGTAGAACCACGACTTGAATTTCTGTATGGTTATGTCTCTCTAAAGCCTGTATCATTTTGAATTTTCAGTGTTACCAGCACAGGAGACAATTGATCAGAATTCTTAAGAACATTTGATTAGGTTTATCACAGTCTGACTGAGCAATAGAACTACTGGTGGGTAGAGGCTTATGCGGTAAAAATTCACCAGCCAGTATCCTTGGGAGCTCAGTTAAGGTTGTATTTTAGATAAACAAAGAATAATTTTCCACATGCACATACTCCATTCAGCAATTAGCACATGCAGGTACCACCAGTTATTTGTTCTGTTTTCTGCCTACAAAGCATGGCAACAACAACAACAACAACAACAATAATAATAATAATAATAATAATAATAACTGAACTCAAAATGCTCTAGAGTCCATGGGAACCTAAACCTGGGCTACCAGCCTAGGGTTTGGCTAGAATCTGAGCAGTGACTCTGGAAGAAAGGGAGAGGAAGGTCAATGAGCTACGCTGGGACAAGGCTGAATTGGCCTCAAGACATCTTTATTTTTGGCCCAGTTCCACCCTGCTTGGATGGGCTGCCAGCATCCTCTGCCTGGGGTCACGAGGTACCCACTGTCCTCCCAGGTCTTACAGCCTTACCTCTTGTAACTGGGCGTGTGAGCAGAGGGCAGCAGAGGCATTGCTGCCTAAAGGGCCGCTCTCACCAGGAAACAAAGGTTGGGACAGAGAAGAGGTCCCCAAACTGAGACTGGCCCCCAACTATCTGTAGGAGAAAGGGTACAGGGACAATTTGCATGTGAAAACTGAAAACCAATTCATCCAGAGCCAATTTCAGCTCAGACCAGGGGGAAATTGCTGTTCCAATTGTTATTTCCATTGCCAAGTTTATTGACAAAAAAATGAAATAAAAAAGCCTCTTTGTTTTATGAATTTGTTGTCAATTACAAGAAAAATAAATAAATAAAAAGATAGATAGGGGGATTTGTCCTCCTCAGTTGGTGGCATACTGGGTTTTGACAAGTCTTTTATAAATATGAAAGTGTGTATCCTTGAGCCAAGATACAGCCTCCCTCCATGGAGGGTAGCATGGCTCTGGGCCTTTGGATGGAATATTTCATCAGCGACATCTTTGCTTCTCCCGAGAGACTTGTCTCCATTTCATAAGTCAGGAAAGTAGGAGCCTGGTATGGGAAATGACTTTTCCAAGGGTAAAGACAGACAAAGGTGCTAGCTTCTGACTGAGCAGAATTTCAAACCCTTTTATAGCTGACTGAGATCTTTCTTCTCACAGAATCCACAAGCTCCTCTCCTACATGAAGCAGGAAGCCCACGCTGCAGAACCTTTCTGAAAATACTGGCCCCTTCCTTCTCTCTTCCTTACACAGTTACAGTTTCCTTCTGCCGTGTTAAGTCTGCTCCCTTCATGGGTCCCTGACTCTTCCTGTCCTGTCTCACTAGGGTCTGCAATCCTCCACCACGTCCCTACTTCTGCACTGGGTAGTGATTGTCAGTTGTGGGCTCTTACAAGAACCCAGAAGCCCTCCCACAACTGCCTCTGACATGGAAATAGAGGAGCAATTGAGTAGTAACTCGTGTGGCGCTGCATGATAGAACAAAACGCTCTACTGAGGAATTGATTCACAACTGTCCTACATGGCTTCTACGTGTGAGCTTGCTCACGACATCTGGAGCGGCAGCTACTTGGAAACGCTTGGCCGTCAGCATGCTGTCTGCCATGCTGGCTGAAGTTGAAGCCTCAGGAGCAGAAGGACAAGGGGAGTTGTGGAGTACGGCTTACTCTGTCAATGACAACTGGAGACACACACACACACACACACACACACACACACACACACACATTTCTTATCCCTAAGTGACCTCTGTGCCTGAGTAGCTCACTCATGCCTGCTCTGCTCCTACCAATCCTGCTTGTGACTAAAACTCCCGTCCCTTCCAGAGGCAAGAGGCATCAGCAGGGATGTGGCTGCCTCCCATCTGTTTGACAACAATGTGAGAGCTCCGAGTTTGTGCTCCTGGAGGGAAAAGTGCCTTGGGCTGAGAAGAGCTGAGAAGGGGCAGCTTGGGGCAGCCCACAGGCTGTGTCAGGACATGTTCCAGCAGGCTGCCAAGACGGTGGAAACATGCAGAAAGAGCAGGAGAAATCCAAGCCACCACCTGCCGACGTGGGGACTGTTACTAACGGGCCATCTTTTGGCAGATGTTCACTATTTGAGGAGGTGGGGGAGGGACCGTTGCTGGCAGTGATTGCGTAGGAAGCAGCTGGTAAGGTGCAATTCTCCCATCGGCGAGGGAATTCCCAGGCTTGATGCAGCTTTGCTGGAACCGTAAGTATGTGCTGAATGAAATGATTCCTTAGCTACTCAGGAAAATTGCACAATGCCTTTAGGGACAGGAGGCTGCACACCAACAGGGAGTGTTTCACCTTTACTTTCTCTGGGGCTGTTGGCTCACACATGCCCAAACAGCTGAGTCCCTGGACATAGGCCAAACCTATTTATTCAGCCTTGGGCATGGTAGCAGTGGCTGTCATTGGAAACTCCCCCTTTGCCTTTCATCTTAGGTTTCCGATTTGCAGAATGGGGAGAACAATGTGAGCTTCTTGTCTTAGTTCATTTGGGTTACTCTAAGAAAATCCCTTAGACTAGGTAGCTTACAAAGCAATGGAGTTAATTTCTTACAGTTCTGGAGGCTGAAAAGTTCACAACCAAGGTTCTGACAGGCACAGTGTCTAGAGAAGATCCAGTTCCCAAGTCACCTGTGGACTTCACTGCCCTGTGTTACCTATGATGGAAAAGATGGCCTTCTTTGTACAGACACTAATCCCTTTTATGAAGTCTCTCTCTTCAGTCCCAGTCATTTGTCAGGAGCTCCATTTGCTCACGTCATCTCCATGAGACTCACACTTTTGTTTGGTACCCAAGAGAGTGTCCTGGGAGCAGAGATTAAAGATCTAGAAAGTTGCCTTAATCTTGCCGTGTACCCGAGTAAGTTTGGTCTCTGTGTTTCTGTGTGGAACTGATCAAAGTGGCAATGAGAAAGGCAGACAGGAGCCCTTTCCTCCCCACCATAACTTAAAGATGCCACCGAGAATGTGATCCTTCCATGAATATGTCATTTATAAGAGGTTTTAAAATTAGAGGTAAAAACAAACACTAGACAAAACACAGGTTGTACTATTTTCAAAAAAAGAACAAAGAGGTAGACATTCATCCCAGGGCTCTCCCATTACTGACTGTCATGTGGCTTATATCTTTTTCCTCACAGGAGAATATCTGATGTGAATATATACACTGACAATCAGAGCAGACAAACAGGTTCTCAAGTTAACATTCTCTGCAGGGAAGTCTTGTGCTACTAATACCAAATCATGGCAGGATGGGTGGATTCTGGCTTTGGGCGCCCTATCACTGTCTTAGAATGAGCTGGCCCAATTTCTTCTTCACAACAGTTTCACATGTTGCCTTCAGAGTCTGTAAATTTTCTCACTGTCTATGGATATATTTATTTTGATTTGATAAATAAAATTATGTGTATGTGTGATGCCTTGAAGCACATGTACGTTGTAAAATGGTTAAATATGGTTAATAAACTGATGCATCATCTCATGTAGTTATTTCTGTGGTGAGCACCACTGACTTCCATTACTCCAGTTCCCCAAGAATAGGATATATTGCCAGTGACAATAGCTACCATTCTACACTACACATTGCACTTATTCCTCCCACGTCAGGGGCGTTTTGTGCCCTTTGAGGAACACCTCCCCACTTTCTCTGGCTCTGGTAGCCACCATGCCACCTCTGCCTCTGTGCTCAACTTTCCTTAGCTTTTGCCTATGCGAGATCATATTTTTTCCAATCTGGTCTCTTTTACTTGATATGATATTCTATAGCTTCATTCATATCTTCCACAAATGACAAGATTGCCTTATATTTTAGGCTAAATAATATCTACATTATTCCCTGTGTGTTCCTTTTTGCACACATACATTTTTAATTTCTTCTTTTCCTATACATCAGTTGGTGGACACTTTGTGTGGCTGGACTATCTGCAATGAGCAGACTGGCACAAGGCATGTCTTCAACATATCAATTTTGTTCCCTTCTCTGTCTACCCAGTAGTGGGATTTCTGGGTCATATGCCAGAACCAGACTTGAGAATTTGATGAATCTCTGTCCTTTCTTCTCCATGTACTGATTTATATTCTCAACAATAAGGGTGCCCTTTACACTACATCTTTCCCAACATTTGTTAGCTTTTGAATTTTCATCAAAACAGGCCAGTAAGGAACGATGAGCATAGAAAGACCCAGAAAGCAGTTTCAACTCCAAACCCCGATCTGTTCACCAACAGTGTGACTAGAAACAAAATTTCCCTCTCTGAACCCTTTTGCCTGTTGCAGTGGAATGAGAATCCCAACATCACGGGAAGGGCAAGAATGCCACACGGTGTCCTTTGCTCGGCACGTGCCAGGCACTGAGTAATCCTGTGCCTGTAATCCCAGCAGTAATTGGCACCTTTCCATTAAAGGGTAGAGAGAAAGAACCTGGAAACATAAGCTAATTTTCTATTTAGTTTTGCAAAAGTAGATAGTTGTTTTTAGCCCTGCCATGCCTGAATTGCAGCCTGAGAAAGTTAGTACATTTGCTGAAGAAGCTAAAATTAATACATCTGCCCCCATTGGGCACCTGGGACATGGAAAAGAATTTATTCGATAAGAATCAGCCTTCAAATGAAAAGTCAAATGTTTGGAGAAACCTATGAGTTATGAAATCTGAGACACAGTTTTTGGGACGTAAAGATTACATAAATATGAAAATGGTTTTTACGTCCTTTAAAAATATTTGGAAATTCCTCATAAAGACACTTAAGCTAGAAGAGTATAATCCTATCTCATCAAATACCAAGTGAAGGGAGAAAAGGGCTTATGCGGTATATTTGCTAATATGATAGACTCTTTTTCGGAATGAGTCAAGATAAGTGGGTGACTTCAGGCTCAGAAGCATGTGGTGATGTAGATCATCATTCAAGAGGAAGCGTTTCACTGGATGCTGTTTCTTTTGAATCTTGACATGTCTGAATGTATTGACTAACTATTCAAAGCAAAAATAAATAAAATTAAACCTTAAAATAGAAATTGTATCTAGTGAAAATCAATGCAGTTTCTACTCATTTCTGAGAACTTATTTAAATATGTGCAAAGCTATGCCATGCTGAAAGTACTTCAAAAATGTAACGTCGACTCAAGTTAATACCCTAAGAAAGTCTTTTTATTATAATCATTACTATGCAGTCACACCAGCCATTTGACTCCCGGGGGGGAGGGGCATTACCTGGGTGGATTTGGTGTGTTTATTTGGGTAGTAGCTCACATGGCTAGAGCTCAACTCTAAGGAGGCTAAGCTCTGAAATATGTCCCACAGTTGATAAGATAGCATCTTTCTGTTCGAGGGCACCCCAAGATTAGATCCCTATAAGTTCATTTCTGAGTAGGAAAACAGGTGGAACATCAGAGAGTTCTCAGGTAATGGTGATGTTTGATTAAGCAGGGAGATCAGTGGCAATGACAATGATGTAAAGAATTCAAGCTATATACCAAGTCAGTGTTCCTCTGTGGCAGAAGCAGTCTGACCAGGGGTGGGAGACACGGCAGGTTTTGTCAGCAATAAGCCATCCTCCGATTCTCTTTTCTGCCCAGAGTTTTTCCCCAGTCACATTCTTCAAATCTCAGATTTTGTGAGCAGAGCTGATGCAAACATGAAAGTAATTGGATGGGGCAGAGGCATGCCTAACATGCCGACAAGGGTTCAAACCCAGAACCTAAACACATCTCAGTGTCTTCAGACATTTACCTTTCTGCATTCATAGGCTAAGAGCTTGTGGTATTTTAAGCAGGAGAAGATCTTCAAAGAGTGGCAGGTGGTGAGGGGAATGCGGAGGAGAGAATGCAGCGGGGTATTTGTGTGCAAGGGATACACAACACAAAGGCATGGCCCTCTTTCTTAAGAGCTTAGCTAGTACTAAGGCTGGGAGTGGAATGAGTGGTGTTTTAATTCCTGCCGAACTGTAGATATGTCTTCTATAATTTCCTACATAAGATTCCCAGGCCTCCATGGTGTCAGCTAGGTTGGAGTAATAGTTTTAATAACATGCATTTGTGGAACGTTCTATATTTTTAACCTAGGTCCCATGCTAATTGTTCTAACCAATAGACAAAACAAACTGGTGGGACAATCGTATCTCCATTTTTTACATGAAGAGATTGGATCTAGCCTCAAGTGTCTCCCTCAACATTACATACTGAGAGTCTTATGACTTCTCATCCATGAATAACATTTTTGGGATGTGCGGTGTTTATGTTTCCAGGTCTGATTTAAAAAGTAGAGGGGCTTAATGTTGGAAGGGACTTTTTCACAAATTGAATCATATGCCTTGAAGAAAGTTTTCACTGCCGCTCACACTGAAGCCAGTGCTGAAGCCGGTCCTCATGCCATCCAAAGCCAGTGCTAATAGCTACCTGTTAATTTCATTGGTGCTTACCTAGCAGGAAGTTATTGGCAAATATCATGTGTTTACCCAGTAATTACACACCCATGCAGATTACTCACTAATTATGCTCAGCAGGTGCAAAAGTCATTAGCACAACACAACTCTGGCACTGGGGGTAAAAAAAAAATAAAAGAAGGTAAACCATTCTGTATTGGTTTACAGTAATTCTGTATCATCTGGTAATTGTATATTATTCCCCATATCTGGGCTTATTTTGCTTCAAAACAATAATGAAGTTCTATCAAGCATCTACAGAAGAACACTTGCTACGATAAGCCAAGAGCAACACCAGGCACATGGCGGCATAACTGTTCCCCTTTGCTCTGCATGAAGTCTGGGAATAGCCACACTTGGAGAGATTCTTGGAGGTCTTAAGCCAGACCTACTGGCAGAAGAGCTTGCTCTGAACTGCCAGTGTGCTGTTTACCGAGTATGTCTACCATGAGCAAAGTTAAAATCCTAGACCAGCCTTCCCAACTCCCAGCATGTTCCTGAGCTGCTGTGTGTTCAGGGAATTAAAACTAATTTTAATATTAGCCCTAAGCAAAGAATAATTAGAAAGATAAATCTTTGCAACTCTCTCCTGCTAGGCCTCTCCACCACCACCTCCGCCCCATCCCACCTTCTCCCATAATGTGTTAGAAAGCCAGATATGAATGCCTTGAAGATTGTTTGTGACAACGCTAAACACATTTGTTCAGCTAATTAGAAGCTGATTCTGGTGTCAAGCAACCACCAGAAGGGTGACACTCTTAGCTGATGCTAAGAGAAGGGGGCAGCTCCTTCTAATCTGCCCCTGCTTGTTTCTGCAGACTAAATACAAGTCCCTCCTTCGTTCATAAGCAGTCCCTGACTTGCATGACCGTGAGAACATACAAAGCCAACGATAAGACAGTCCTTCACTGACTAATGCTCCCATTGCTTCAACGACCCATCGTCATCTCTAGAAGTAACTGCCAATCTCAAGGAGCTTTAAGCTGTCCGTCAGGTAAGAAGACAAGTGTCAGGAGTGGAGCAAAGAGGGACCATGGAGGCAGTATGGTGGACATTCCTAAAGGCAGAGAAGAGGTCTGCAGTCGACCAGGGACTGTGTTCCTATCTAACCATCTCCAACTATAGGTTATGGTGATGTTTTATTAAGAGGGGGTATTAGTGAGAACTTAGTTAAATGAGTAGGCAGGAAGGTAGAGATGGGCTTTTAGCCGTCGACATAAGAAGTTTGAGATTTTGTTGAATCTTGCCCTGTGCATTGGATCACTTGGAACCTTCTTTTTCACGGTTGGAACTGAGCTCAACTCACAACAGGCTCTTTTAGTTCCTACTTCGTGTTCTTTAAGGAATCAGTGGACAATCAGCACAGTCTTGCCTTCCAGTTCACTTGGCTCCCTGATCCTCCTTCAGTCTTATGGACGGCTTTCTCCTCTTCAAAGCGCTAAGCTCTCCACTGTCAGGCTCATGCTCACAGGCTCTGCAGCTGATGCTGGAGAGAAAGGAAAAGACAAAACAAGAGCAAACAGCGGACAAGCCTGCAGCCACAGGACATGTTGTGACAGGTAGGGCCATCTGCTGCCTCCCGGGTCAGACATAAAAGGACCGTGTCAAAATTTGCTGCAGACTCTGACCCCCATTTCTCCTAGCTCCAGTGTCTCCGTGTCCTCAAGCCTCATGCCCAGCTATTGTGCTTCTGTGCGGACACCTCATGAGCTATTGACAGCAGAGCAGAATCCAGAGCCTTCTGTTCCTCACTTATTTCCCACAGCTTTCCTACCCTACAACTGTCATCTTTGGCTTTCTTTTTAGGAGTCTGCTCTTTATTTTGCAAGGTGTTAAAAATGGGGAGGAGAGGGTGGGCGGGTGGCTCTCAGCTCAATTAAGGAACTATGAAGCAGGCTCGCTCCTTGTGGCAACACCTACCCATTCTCAGCCTTGTCCCAAGTTCAAGTTCTAAACCTGGAGAGCATGGCCAATCCAAGCCAACCTTCTCCTTGGCTTGCTCTTGGTGTTCAGCCCCAGGCTTTTTGTCCTGGGACTCTCTGTTATCTGCAATGTTTCTGATCTGTATGCAACATTCTGAAGATGTGCAGGAACTCTCTGACTCCATGGTCCTAGAGATGGAGCCTTTGGTGTCTCAGACAAGGAACTCTGCACAGGGCATGCCTGCACACAAGCTGGAGGCAGAAGGAGGGGTGCATATAAACACTTTTATGCCAGCTCGCTGAGCTTCAAGCACTTCCAAAGTATTTGCAAGTATGATGTGTAGATTCATTCATTCCTTGTGCTTTTTACATGCTTTCCTTGCCTTGAATGTCTTTTTCCATTTTCTTTTAATGGTGAAGAAATCTCGGTCCTCATTCATGGATCAGCTTCACTGTTAAATCTATTTTTGGACACTTTCTCCTATGACCTCAGTTGGCTCAATTCTTCCCTGTGATTCTCTGTTGTCCTTAGCCACGGATGAAACAATAGCAGGGTGATTATTCTGTGAATTTTCAGGCTTCTTTGAAGATCTGAGACCCATTTCTTTTAACATCATTAACACTAAGGTTCATAGCAAGACATCGAGGAAGCTTGAGTATACCCATCTCCTATAGTAAGCCAAATTCTTCCCATTTATCAGAGCAGCCATACCATTCCTAAGTAATACAGGCATCACTTGGGAAAGGACTGGAATCTGATAGGATCCACTATGTATCAAATGCTGCCACCTGTTTCTTACTTTTTCCTTTTGGGTGCTGTAGAGGCACGTGCTCAGTCTGTGCTCTACTGCTAGGAGATGAGGAAAGGCGTAGGCAAGTGAGGGTGGCTTAGATGACAGATTTCAGAATCCCATGCAAAGCTCTGCTCCTCTGGCTATAAATCACATGCATTCCCCAGGCTCTGTGGCTTGCCTGTGGCTGCCGTGAGAAAGTTTTGTTCTGTTGCGCGTGCGAGTGTACGTGTGCGTGTGCGTGTGCGTGTGTGTGTGTGTGTGTGTGTGTGTGTGTGTGTGTGTGTTAGGAGCAGCACTGGAGGGAGTCTTGTTTTCCAGGAGTACCCTTTCAGATTTTTCTGCTACTTTCCATCCTCGAGGGGGAATTTGTCCCTCTCCTGTGCAGAGGCAGCCTGACCCGGAGGGGTCGAAGCAAGTCTGTTTTCTTCACGTGTTATCTCTTCTAAGTGTTTGATTTCACCCAACAGTTTCAGACTAAGTTTCAGCCTCCCCATGGTGTGTCATCTTCGGTTTTCTGAGAGAGCTTGCAATCTGTTCCACAGGACAAGTCCTCCTGGCTTGGATGACACCGTGTGCGCATTTCAGTAGGGAGCATTCACAATGGCTGCCTGAAAACAGCTTCATTTTCCAAGCACTTCTGAGCCGGCCCACCGCTCTTCTCTCTTGTTAAAATGGCACTTGCTTGGCTTTTCGGCCATACAAAGGTTTGATACGATCTATTATGGGATGCTTTAATTACTGTTGTTTATTTATTATGATTGCATTTGAATGGCCACTGAGAGCCAACGGTGACTTGGCAAAGGGCATCCCAATAGTGTTAGCGGAAAGGCAGCAGGCCTGCATTGCAAAGTGGAAGCTGTGGAGTAGCCCGAGGCAAGGGACCATGCTCTGGACCACCGTGACTGGCTTGTTCAGTCATATCTTTGTTAAGAGAAGGGGCTCTAGAATGGAAGCTGCTTAAGAACCTTCTCAAGTGTTTCAGAGCACTGGGTGGGGTTGGCTGAAGGAAAATATGCTGTACAAACTTCCTATACAAAAATAGCACCAGGCCCATTCCCTATATGCTCTCCAGCAATGATGCTGGCTAGGCTGGGATCCAGCTACACACCCAGTCGCCCAGTCCCCACTGTGATCATGGCCAAGGACCTGGTGAAGTGAGATGTCCCACCAAGGCATCGCTGTTCTCCACCGGACCACACATCTAAGCAGCCTTGACACATAGGACTCATGGACTGTAAAATTCAAGACTTTGCAAAAGTTTCTGTTAGAAATTAGATGGGCTGGGCTACCATGGTTCAGACACCATCAATGAGCCTAAAAGTCTTCAGCCCTACGCTGAGTACAGCTGCCCCAGCCCTTCTTTGGCTAATGAGGCTTGGGAGGAGGCAATATTAGCTGCATGGGATTTTAAGATCTAGTTTCTATCTTTGTAGAGCTCAGAGTCAAGTGGGGAGAGACAGGGCCGCAGAGAAGGCAGAAGCAACCCTTGATAAGTGTTCAGAATTTGACTGCACCCTCCTTGGTGCTCCGATAACACGATGCCATTAACAAATGGTCCATGATAATATTCTGAGGTAGAGAAACAAAATGTCAGTGCCTCCCCTGCTGTTGGAATCGTGTGTTTGTTATCAGAAAGGAAGAACTGACAATCAGCTCTTTGAGGGAGCAATAGCTCCATTTGTTCCCTGCTTCCCTGTTTCAGGGCTTGCTCGAGTCTCTCTTCCGTCAGAGAAGCCATAGCGTTTCTTGGTTCAGTGTTGCGGGCTTTGATGGAGCGATACTGTGGCGGGGTGGGGGAGGGGGGAGTAACTCTGCCACAAAGGAAGAACACATCACTGACAGAGAGGACGGTGAGGAGCAAAGACAGAGCAGCAGTCTTGGATGAGCAGATTGGCAGCTCTGGTTGGAAGAGAGCAGCCTCCGGGAAACGGGATTGGGCCTGGAGCAGAATGCTGGGGTGATGGGCGGGCGATGGGGAGAACAAGGGCAGGGTCTGCTCCATGGAGGAAGGGAGGAAGCTGGCCTTCTGTATGCAAAATGGCCAGGAGCCAGGCCAGCACGGGGAATCTTCAAGGGGATAAATACTCAGAGATTTCCAACCCTTTTGGGACAAGTGCCCGGGAAAAAGGCCAAGATTCCAGGGAACACAGCCAGGATGGGGTTATTATAATCCCCAGGAGGATTCATTTGCCAGCTACTAAAGCAAACGCAAGCAGCACCCTGAAATGGAGACTAGCTATTTTGGAGCAATTAGCCATTGGTGCCTGCTGCTGCCTTTGGAGAAAATCCAGTAGCCAGAGCGGGAGTGAGGAGAGCAGGAAGTCCAGTCAGCTGTGGGGAGACGACTTTCTCCTCCATACCTCTCCTCACCTGACACCTCCAGCAAATACAATGCTGCTTTGCAATGCCCTGGGCTTCCGCTCCTAGATGCCCTCAGGATGACAGGGAGCCACCGCAGGCCACACAGCTAGAGAAGACTCCAGAGCGGCCACACACAGGAGGTCCAGGCCAAGCCAAGCCAGATGACTCTCTCCTTCAGTATTCGACCCCATCTGGGGGATGCTTTAGGCCATCTGCCTTTGGGGGACGGGAAATCACCTGCTATTATAAAATTTTCTTGTATATGTGCATTTTTTTTTCTGGTGACAAGTTCTAAATAGTTATGAGAATTTTGAGGGTCTACAACTTTTAGTTTTCTGTGGCTTTGTTTTATTTTTTTAATTATTGGTTTGTCCCATTCTTAGGTGCTTACCACCCTGTTCCTATTAGTGATATCAAAATGAATTTTATTTGCAGGGCTTCTTTAAAAGCAGTACAGTTAGAATCTTGAAGCTAGTTGGCAGTTGCGCACACCTGTAATTCCAGCACCGGGAGGCAGAGGCAGGTGGATCTCTGTGAGTTCAAGGCCAGTCTGGTCTACAAAGCAAGTTCCAGGACAGCCAGAGATGCTACACAGAGAAACTGGGTCTTGAAAAACCATAAAAAAAGAATCTTGACACTGCCAGGCTCTTCCCACGATGGTGATGCCACTCAGACTCCGCCCCCAACCAAGGCTGACATCTCGAGATGTTCTGGCTCAAAGTAAAGAAGGGATGCACTCCACTCCATGGTTTTCCAGGTATGTTGAGATGTAGCCACTGAGGTGGGTCCACACTTACTAGGCTGACCATGAACCTCAGCTGCCCTTTGAGGAGTCTCCATGGTCCTTCGCCAGAACTACATGAAGACGCGTACTTCAGGAAGCAGACCCAGCCAGCTCTGTGATGGATGTTGAAAGAGACTAGAAGGGAGGCGGTCTTGGGATTTCACAGGGAGGTTTTCAGGGCTTTACGTGGAAGTCTCCACTCCAGAGACCAAAGAAGAGGCAGAGCTCCTCTTGCTGGGAGTCAGATCCATAGGAGGAGGGAGACGTTCATCCTCAGGGTGGGTGCTGTGTGCTATGTGATAGGTGTTTCGGAATACTGTGAGGTCTCTCTGAGAAGAGAAAGACGGGTGTGAGAAAGGGAGAATGGCCTAGCTGTATCATTGTGCCGTGATTCCACAAGAAGCACTCTGTGGCCCCACCCGCCCAGTCAAGAGTAGGTGTGCATTTTATCACACTCCTGATTGTGCACTCGGTGGCCCCACCCGCCCAGTCATGCGTAGGTGTGTATTTCTTCACGCTCCTGATTGGGCTTCCTGAGGACTCCCGAGAGGTGGGTATTTCTGAAGTACATATGTGGTGGTTTGAAAGAAAATGGCTCCCAAAGTGAGCAGCACTATTAGAAGGTGCGGCTTTATTGGAGTAGGTATGGCCTTAGGGCTTTGAGGGCTCATATATGTTCAAGCCACGCCCATTGTCTCATACCCCTTCCTGTTGCCTGCAAGATAAGATGTAGGACACTTGGCTACATCTCTAGCACCATGTCTGCCTGCACACCACCATGTCGCTCCATATGACAACAGACTAAAAACATCTGAAGATGTGAGCCACCCCAATGAAATGTTTTTCCTTTCTAAGCGTTACCAAGGTCATGGTGTCTCTTCACAGCAATAGAAACCCTAAGACAACGTTGCTCTTGGGAGACAACACCAGTTTGTTTTAAACGTGTTTCCTCCAAACTCTGACTGAGCTGAGACCTCTGGCTGGGGGTGTTCACCCTCCAGAGAGGTCCCCTATTCTGAGAGTCAGGAAATGATCCGCCATTCCTACACACATCCTGCCGTGTTGTCCTTTTCTTTGGGGAGTCATTGAACCTAGAAACTCACAAAGAAGTGCTTTATTATTGTGCTCCACCCTACATTGTCCCTCCGCTCATGGTTGTGTGTGAACCTTGCTCCCCTCCATCCTCTGCGCCTAGGGGCTGGTTTGTGTGCTGGATCCCTGCATACAATGTACCTGACATAGGTCCCTTGAGTCTATCACAGAATGGGTATCACTGGACTAAGTCAGTGACTACTTAGTATCACTCTCTTTCCCAATGTTCTGCTCTTTCCATAGACATTCAGCAATTGTACAGAGAAGACAGAGACTGGTGCTCATAGTCTGTGCAAGGAACAGTCAGGGTCGTGCCGTTCTGTGCTCTGAAATTGAGAAGCCTATCACATCAAGTGATTTCGGGGTTATCTATTTGCTAGTTACAGATGGGGATATGCTTATTCCTCCCTAAGGTCGCCTCCGGTACTTTCTCTGCCAAATTCCTAATCAGAATAAGACTCTGGCCTCAGATCATGCCCAAGACTAACTATCACCTATTGATGCTGGGGCTGCATAGTTAGATGTCAAAGTTATCCTGTTCACCCACGTTTAAGTGCCAGATGCTAGCCGGTCAGTGGAGGGATGGGTTGGCTCAGGCCAGCCCTGAGAACCCAGGCTTCCTGCCTGCACTGCCTCAATCCGCCAGCAGGGGGCGTCTACTAATGAGAGGGGACTTGTTGGCAGGCTCAGCTGAGCCCTGCAGCTCCCAGGGCCAGGTGCTGACAGCGCGCAGGACCAGAGCCAGAGGGGAAGGACTCTGATCCAGAGAGGAGTCTGGCGCGCCACAAAGAGGCCTGCGAGGTTGACAGGAAGTTGGTAGCTAGCACAGGAGCAATCTGCCGCCCTCGCTAGTTGGGGGTGGGGAGGCTGGCTTACTACTGATGCTTTCCGGTTACATCTGAACATCTCGATTTGCTGCTAATTGAGCAGCCTGACACCAGCAACGTCATGTGATCCTTAGCCTAGATCAGAGACTCTGCTCCCCTGGCTCACTGGAAAGCCAGGAGGACCAACTGCAAGCTGGTGGTGCCAAAGAGAGCTGCCTGGGCAGGGCCTCCAGTGAGTGGAAATCCGAGGCCTTGGCGGCTGGCCTGAATAAGGCTTGGCTCTCTGCTGGGTTCCACGGGAGCGCTCCAGCTGGCTGATCTGATCTTCTGAGACTCAATGATGATCAGGGCATCAGCCAGGTGCCGCTTAGCCTAGGCTTGCTCCTAGGTTGTCTGGCCTAGTATCCGGGCGGTTTCACGGGTGGGCGTGGTTCCTCAGTTCATGAATGGTGAAGCTCAAGTCTCCAGGAGAGGTTGCCAGGTGACAGGTAAAAAGAGGTAAAACTGGGATGTGATTTCTGTGGCGTTTGACTATGGAGTCAGCTTGACAGCTTCTAACACAGTATTAAACTAAAAGAAACCACCCAACCTCCCCTCCCCCCATGCCCTTCTGTGTTTGCTTATTTAAACTTAGCCTAAGGTGCATCTCTGTAGTCCCAGGTGGCGGCATTTACCTCCTTTTAAGATTGAAAATATCCCATTGTGTGCAGGCACTGCGGTTTCTTCATCCACTCATCCATCCAGGTACTGACATTGTTTCTGTGTCGAGTCTGTTGAGGACGCCATTACTTGCCCCGGGAGGTCCTTATTTAAACTCTTGTAGGAGAAACCCTCAGGAAAGGGCTTCCAGGAGCACAGTATGGCTATGACTCCATTTAAATGAGGACTATCTGAAAGCGTCCTACACACAGAAGCAAAGAGCAGAATGGGGTTGCCAAGGCAGAGGGAGGACGCGGGACGGCTTCTGGTGCGCCTGCCGCCTGACGAATAAGCACTAGAGGTCGGCTGTGGCCCACGGCACCTTCAGATCATGGCGACATGTTCCACACTTGACAGTCAACTAAGAGGGTGATGCGTGCGGATTATCCTCACCACAACTGAGAGCAGTTTTAAAAAAGGAAAGACGGAAGGAAGGAGTAGAGGATGGCCCATCAGCCGTGCCATTCATAGATTTCCTTAAAGCTTTTTTTTTTTTTTCTAAATATAAGGAGGGAAGATTTAGAACCCCGGAGTAGTAATTATCTAGTACTCATCAGATGCTTCGAAGTCTAAAACCACACTTTTACATCTATTCCTTCTGGTGATCGTAGCTATTCTCATGAGGGAGGCGCTTTGCAACTTTGCAGAGGAATATAAGCTACAGCCTAAGGGTTAGGAGGCTCCTCGGGTGACCGGGATGTCCCAGGTCAGATCCAAGCATTAGGAGGCTCTCTGGGCGAGACAGCTGTATCCAAAGTCAAAGTCTCCTAAGCGCTCTCACAATACCAGATGGCACCATTTGCAATGGGTGCTGGGATGGGGCACCCATCGGATCTTGGGTTCTGCTTTGAAATTAAACCACTTGCTCCCCTAATTTGATCTGTCAGGAACTGGCAAGTCTGTTCCAGTCACTGTGCTTGCTGCTCTAGTGTCAATCTTCAAATCCATTTGTTCCATTATCTGATTAATCCAGTGGATTAAGGCAGTGTGTGGATGCTTTGATGTAGCTTGAGTCTCTCTCTCTCTCTCTCTCTCTCTCTCTCTCTCTCTCTCTCTCTCTCTCTCTCTCTCTCTCTCTTTCTCTCTCCCCCTTCCTTCTGGCAGTGCTGAGAACAGAGAGGCAGGGCACACAGGTGAGGCAGAGCTTGCATCCCTGCAGAAAAAAAGATGAGAAAGGCTGCAGAAGTGAAGGCAAAGGGCTAGAGTCTTTCACTTTTTTTTTTTACGTTCAGTTAAAAAAAAATCAATCCATGACCTTAAAGAAGTTTATGAATTCCTAGCTTAGGAATCAATGCACATTGATTTTTGTGCCTCTGCATGAGCTGCACATGTACACTATCAAGTGATGAAAGCTGTATTTTGTTGGGCTTCTAGTGAGGATAAGCAGGTGCCATTTCTACCGGATTGCTAAGAGTAGAAGTGGAAACAACAAGGAGGAAGGAATGAAGGAAAGGAGGGAGGGAGGGAGGGAAAGAGGGAGGAAGAAAAGAAGGAGGGAAGGAAGGAAGGAGGGAAGGAAGGAAGGAAGGAAGGAAGGAAGGAAGAAAAGAAGGAGGGAAGGAAGGAAGGAGGGAAGGAGGGAAGGAAGGAAGGAAGGAAAGGAGGAAGGAGACTCCAGTGTATTCTGTGCTGGTCTTGGTCTAGAGCCTGAGGTTTCTGAAGGCTGCAACTGCTAAGCCAGAATTCTAGACATAGCCAGGCATGGAATACACTCATTCCTGCAGGCTGCATCCTGATCCTGTCTCTTGGATCCCCATTTCCATAGCACCAAGCACCTTCCACACTCCCCTTTCCTGAAGCAACTGCTTTGCGAAGCACAGAGTTGTAGAGATTGTTAAGAGAAAGAAAGGGGAGGCTCAAGACTCAGACCCAGAACTGCAGTGTGAAGGCACCAACTAAGGCACAGTAGAACAGCACCCATCCCCTATAGAACAACATCCATCCCCTATAGAAGAGCATCCATCCCCTATAAAACAGCATTTATTCCCTATAGAAGAGCAGCCATCCCCCATAGAACAGCATCCATCCCCTATAAAACAGCATCCATCCCCTATAGAAGAGCATCCATTCCCTATAGAACAACATCCACCACCTATAGAACAGCATCCATTCCCTATAGAACAGCATCCATCCCCTATAGAACAGTATCCATCCCTTATAGAAGAGCATCCGTCCCCTATTAAGTATACTTTTCCAAGCGTCACTCCACTGGACCATTGCCACTGAAACCAGTCAACATGTGCATTCTCATTCTCATCTACAAAGGAGTAAGTGCTCAGAAAATCTGTCATTTGCTTAGGACAAGTCCGTGTGGACACCAGCAGTACTGCCATCTTCTTCACTCCTAGTCTATTCTAGGGTGGCTCGTTTAGTATCAAGAGGACAGAACAGTTCTGTTTGTTGTATGCTCTTTTGATTTCATTCTGAAAATAAAGCTTGCTTTGAGTCAGAGGGCGGGGCCAGCCTCTGGTTGACCAAAATTAATCATAGATGTTTGGGGGGGCTGTGGACAGATAGGAGATAGAAAGTAGTAGGGTGGGGTTGAGAGACAGGATCTCAGCCCTTTTGGAGAAAGGAATGGAAAAGGAAGGAAGTGGCTGTCTCCCTGATTCTCTGATCTTTCAGATTCTTACCCCAATATCTGACTCCCAATTTTTTAATTGATAAATAATAATTAGAAAAACGCTTCATCTGTTGAGACCCATCCTGTGGGATAAAGGAGAATAGCATTTCATATATAGAGGCTATGTGTGCCCATGCCTATGAAACACTTGATAGTACACCTGAGTCAATGGGAAGAATACATATACCTGCGCAGAAGACACTGGAGTGGAGACACAAAGCAGCAGAAAAATGAACAGCATAGTTTGAAATGCTGCTGAGGTCAGGAACTTGGCCAGTACCAGAACTGCCAGCCCTGAACAGAGGTCACAAGGTCACACCTGGAGAAGCAGCTCAGCCTCTGGGGAAGGAGGTTGGCAGATGACTCCTGAGCATCACACGCTCCTCTGTCCTCAGATGATCTTGTCATCTCTACACCCACTCCCAATTCCTGCTCCTGATGAAATTTCTAGCTCCTATGCTGCCAGTGCAATTTTCCAGGTCTGGAAGCCTAGAGACTTCCTCCCCCCCATCTTCTCCATCGTTCATCTGGCAGCCGCTCTGAGATGTTTTTTTTTTTTTTTTCCAATTGCAGCAACTTTATTAAGAGCGATTAGACCCATGGTTACCAGTTGTCTGCAATCTTTCCTTTCTTTTGAAATTTGTATTGTGGTCAAAAGATGAGGGGCCCTCCCTTAACAAGTGTTTGGGTGTGCACTGCATCATTCTATTTATTATACAGTAACTTTGCTAAGCATAGTGTCATTCAGGGAGCCTCTAGAAGTTTCTCCACAGTGCATGACTACAGCTGTACGCATACTGAGCAGCAGCCCTCTTAGGCTTTTTTTGGTAACCATGGCAACTACTACTCCACTCTGACTCTGTGAATTTGACTTCTTTTGGTACCTCACTTTAGATAACTGAGAGCACACAGTATTTGTCCTCTGTATGACTTATTCCAATTAACATAATGTCCTCTAGGCTCATTCATGTTGTCAAATGCTGTAAAAATTTCCTGCTTTTTAGGGAGGCCAAAGAACGTCCTGGGATGTGTGTATCTACCTTATTTTTCTGTGTCCATTTGTCTGTCTGTGGACACACAGGCTGCTTCTATATCTTGGATGCTATGAATAATGCTGAGATAGGCATGGTAGTGCGGATAGCTCTCGCAGACTTTGATTTAAATTTCTTCGGATATATAGCCAGAAGTGGGATTACTGGATCATATGGTAGTTCTATTTTTAATTATTTGAGGATCTTACATATTCTCGAATCTTGATTCAAGCCCCTTCTCCTATTTCCACCACCTGTCTCCTACATTGTTCTATAAGCATTGGCATGCCTTCCCTAGAACTTGGATTTCTTTTTTCAAAACGTTCATTTTTTCCTGTAGTTACCTATTTGGAGTATTGACTGTGACTTCCCCACTTCCCCTCTGTGAACTAGCAAGAACCATGGACTTGGGGATGTGATCTCGTGAAATGTGGTTCTCCTCCCGTTCCTAATTGCTTAGTGCTCCCGAAACCACACACAGCCTGGTGGGTGGAACTAGCTCAAAATGATTAGCATCTGTAGCAACTTGATTAGATAGGAAGCTTGAACAAGGATTCAAAGGGACTTGTAAACAGGCATACACAATACACACCTCAATCAGTGGACTTCAATTCCAAGACACTAGCCTGATGAGTTGCCAATAAACCTTTGAAACATTGAAATGTCATACAGAAGTAGAGAGTTGATTCATTCCTCTCCCTATGGCTGCCCTCCCCTCCCCTGTCCTACCCACAGGGATAGCCAGAGCTGCTTTCTGGAATGTGTTCCTGGTCCTTATAGTTCTTAACTGAACATACTTCAGATCCTCTCACATGTGAAGGTTCAAGGTCACATATTTGTGAGGTCCAAAGTGATCTGTGCCACAGTCATTCTCAATGACAGTTCTGTGTTCAAGTCCCTAGTCACAAATACAATTTCAACTCAACCTTAAACCTCTCTGCTTGAACATCAATTCTTCTAAAGATCTCTACCCAAATCCCCAGGCTGATATCGAGCTATTCTGGATTCATAGCACTTTCCTGGGCTTGGCATTCAGCACATCAGGTTATGTGCCAATGCCATGATTTCCTTGGGAAAGGATGGTGGATGGTTGTCTACCAGGTGAACTCTGTCTGTTCCTCTCTGCTTCACATGGGGCACGTGGATGCTACATCATGTTGTGGTTTAGAAATGAAATGTCCCTTATAGGCTCCTGTATTTGAACACTTGTCACCAGCTGGTAGTGCTGTTCAGGCCTTGTAGAACCTTCTGGAGGTGGAGCTTGCTGAAGAAAGCACATCACGTGGAGTGGGTTTTGAAGTCTAAAACTTGGCTCCATTTTCTGTTTTTTGTTTTGTTTAGAGGCTGCGCTCTGAAGCTGCCGATTTCACACCAGTGGATTTAATCAACTGAAGATTGGAAATATTTGAAGACAATAGCACAGGATTTTTTCCTCTTTCCATCATTCCCTAAACAATGCAGCATAACAACTATTTACATATAATTTACATTGTATTAGGTAGAATAAGGAATATAAAGATGATTCAAAGTATATGGGAAGTGTGTATAAACTCCCACAGTATGCAAATACTGTTCCATTTCATATCAGAAATTTGAGCATTGCAGATTTTGGTGTCTATAGGGAGTGTCCTAGAAACAATCCTCCATGGGTGGACACTTGATGGACCTGTCCCTTAACCTCTTCCTGAAATTGTCTGGCATTGTCACAGTTGCTAGAGCCAGCACTGGGACACAGGAATGGGAAGTCTTAAACTAGAGACTCTTGAGCTGAGAACCATCAGGCGACCTGAGGAGTGTTAATCTTCACGCTAGCTTTATTTGAAGGACAGATTAGAAAGGGTAAGCATGAGGCTGCTCAGAGCTATGCTGGAGCTGTAGTTATAGATACCAAGTGTCTATAGTGTAGTGTAGATACCAAGTGGCCAGTACCCTGGAAGGAGTAGCAATGGGCTCTTGAGTGCCCATCTTCCATGTATAGGCAGAATACAGCGAATAATCAGGCCTGGGGTTTCCTATGGCTGGAAACCAGATGGCCCATAGTGCTGGCATTGCTTCGGAGCAACCTTCTTCCACTGCTTGATTTTTAATTTTGCATATGAATAGATCCATAAGAAAGTCTGTATGGATAATGTGTGTGTTTGAGTAATGTATGCGTACCTGTGTATTTTCTGTCTGTTTCTCTGTGTGTGTGTGTTTGTTTATTGTCTGTCTCTGTGTAGATAGGTATGTGTGTGCTTGCATATTGTATGTCTGTCTGCCTCTCTTTGTATGTGTGTGTGGAGGTATGTGTGTGTTTGTATATTGTATGTCTCTGTGTGTTTGTATATTGTATGTCTGTGTGTGTGTTTGTGTATTATCCGTCTGTCTCTCTACTTATCTGTGTATGTGTGTTTGTGTATTATCTGTCTGTCTCTCTATTTCTCTCTGTGTGTTTATGTATTGTCTGTCTGCCCGTCTCTTTCTCCCTCTCTCTTTGCATGTGTGTGAACAAAGAGACGGTGACTGTTTCCTGTCTTCACTAGGACATGTGTGCTTTGTTTTGACTAGAAGGAAGCGTCAATTGGAGAATGGCTCAGACCAGATACATCTTTCCAGAATAAGCCTGAATATATAGAGGAGATCAGGGAGGGGCTCACACAAAATCTGCCAAGCCAATTCTTAATCACAATATCCCGCTACATAAGATGGTCTATAAATACGGGGCAGGGGATCCCTAACAATTCTTGGCAATATTTACAGAGAGCACACACCTGAAGGGCAAACAGTCATCTTTGGGTCAGCAGGGGATGAGATGGTGAAGAAGATGAAAGACAAAACGTAAGGGTTGTGGCTGGAGGTGAGCAAAAGTCGTGTAGTGTGGACAAGAGGGAATTCTAGAAAGATGTCAGGGGTTCTAGCCTTATTCTGTGGAAAATAAAATTCACTCAAAAGTGCATTAACTATGAAAACAAGTAGCTTAAATTCTGAATGACTGAGTGTCTTGTAAACTAGTTGTTCTGTGGATGATGGGCAAGGCAGCTGGAGGAATCATCAAAGGCAAATCTCCCAAGTCAACAGCTGGAAGCTGTCCCACGAGGCACATGTCTCTGTTGGGAATATTCTTTTTAATTTTTATTCCTGGGGGAGTAGTTAAAGGATGGTGAACACGAGGCACTAAAAGAACTATTTATTGGTCTAAGCTTAGGAGCTTCTCACGCTTAGAAATTTCAAAATTTTGGTCTGAGTAATCTTTATTATGAGGTCATCTTGAGAGTTTTAATGGCCACCAGCAACCCCATTCTGTACCCTCTCGATGCCTGCAGTGCTCTTGTCCTCACTGTAGGAGCCAAATATGTCTCAGGTCACCAAGGATCCCTGGGGGACCAAAGCAAGACTGGTTGGGAGCCAGACTCTTGAGGACACCTCATACATACTACTGGCTTAATTGCCACGGTACCAGGAGTTTCTCTGCCTTTGCAAACAAGAATGCAGGCTAGGACAAGTTCTCGGCTTGGTCCACATCCTCAGAGCCTGCTTCTACTGGAACTGTAGTCTCCCCGATTCTCTGAGTGGTCTATCTTCTGAATGACAGTCACTGTTCATGGCAAATAAGGAAGAGGGCTGGACAGTAGAGCTCTCCTGCAGGTCTGATTGACTGCTGTTGTGAATTCAGGAACTTCTGCAAGCCCCACGCCATCTCTCTAACTCCCGGCAAACCAGGTCATCTGTAATTGGTGTTTCTAGTTTTACGTCACGTCACAGTCTTCTGTGGGTGGACGAGGAGTCAGTGTGGAACTGAAAGAGAAGAAGCTTAGGAAATGATCCTTAAGTTGATTTAAATCTTAATAGGAATGTATTCAGTAGATCCAAAGTGGAAGTGCCTATCCTTACCAGCCTCCATTTCAGACGAACAGTAACAGGGTAGACTTGGCAAGCAAAGGCCATCTGGATACCCCATCTTGCCAGTATCAGAAAAGACACTTAGTATTAGTTAGACTTCCAATTGCATTCACGATTGAATACGTGGATAAGTAGTATTACTATGTTAAAATTATCACCACGAGTAGCATTCAATGTTTCTGTCTCTAAATAAAGGAAACCAGGCCTAAGAATTTAAGTATGTCTAAATGGCCATTATGGGTATATGTATTTCTATTTTACCAGATGAATGCCTTATCTACTGTTACTTCCAAGTGTGGAGTGGTCTCTAGGTAGGTCCTGCAGCCTCCATACCTCTGTATTCATTCACCCAGGTGGCACCCTCCACGTTTCTCCATGTGAGGCTGATCTTTCTGTGTTGTAAATCCACCCAAGCCTCTCTCCCTTTAGTGCTGCAAAGGCTCCTGCTCTGAGCCTCAAGAGAGAGTTCAAGTTCCTTGGCACAACTTGTAATTATTTTCTTATTAGGAGTTGCTGCTCTTCTTTGTCACTTCCATAGTAAGCTGATATTCTAATCATGTAAGAATCTCTCCTTTCTCGAAAATGTCCCTAATTTCCCCTTCTACTGTCTACTCTGATTGTGTCTCAGGACATCCTGCACAGTCTACAGAAGCACCCTGCATCCTACCCTACGATAACGACTTCTTCACTAACCTTTGGTCTCTCAAGGACAAGTCTTCAATTTGCTCTCACTTCAATGCCTGGTACAGGGGACATGGAAGAAAAAGTCAGTGAACAAGTATATAGCAGCTGTCTAGCTGGTTGTATCCAGTAAGCATGCTGGTTTTGGTCACTTAATTTTTCTCTTTATACTCTAACTTAGATATTAACCTTGTTTTCTACCAGAAATTTCCTCAATCAGATCTTCAGAAATGAGGCCACCATTTTTTATGTTTGTCACTTAATTTTTATTACTTTCCTATGGAGAACTGATTTATTTGATTGGGTCCTTCATGGTCAATGTTCTCTCCCCATTCAAATGTTCAAAACTCAGAAGGAGTAAAGTGTGAAAACACAGTGGGTCCTGGGATTAAAGCTGAGGCATCGCTTCCGCCCTTGCCGGAGCTGAAGGCCTGCTCCGATTCTTCGCCATCCATGGTGTGCCCCAGGAGCTCTAACTGTTGAAATCTTGTTGCCGTGGTGTCTCAATCAAACCTCTTCCCAGTTATCCACTGCCTGTTTTACATGCGGAGCATCACTGTGGCTATGGATTTGCTGCTAGACTGACAGTGGCAAGTGTGTCCTCCCACAGGAGGGCAGGGAAGACAAAGAAACCTAATTCGGTTGCCTTGCCTGAGGATGGGTCATGGTAGGATTTCAAGCTGTGCTGAGCTGGGCATCCTACAATGGGAATGACTTATTTATTAATTTACTTCCTCTCCCCACCCTCCTGGCTTCACAGCTGCAAATGCCTTTTGATAACAACTGTGGATTGCAAAAGGTGTTAGAAACATGGTCGGAACAGAAGGTTTGGCATTCTGCTTAGCTGTGAATGACTCGCCGGTGGTGTCAGCAACACAACAACAGAAGCCTAGAAGGCATGAGAGCACCGCCTCTGGACCCTCAGTCTCTTCGTCCTGCTTTCCGCGAGGGCTATCAGTGACACTGTCAGTGCTGAGGGGATGGATGCTAGGATCTCAGGAGAAAGTATCTGAATAAGGAAGTAAGCATTCCTTTTCTTGCCTATAGAGGATTTGTTAACCAAATGGTGGTCCAAATGCCGAAGGTATCAGGGAATTAACGAGATTGTACAGCAGTACAAATGAATCCATCACGGATGCTAAAAGTAATAGGTTGAGAATATTTTTTTTTAAATAATCCAATTTAGTATACTTCATCTCCAGCCTAGCCTTAGGAGAAAAGAATGGGATAGTGTGAGCAGGTTTTATTGAGGAAGATGGTGCTGGCTAACCCCAAAGAAGAGTATGCTCACATTGCTGAAATGCAAGCTGTGTTGATGTTTTTCCACGGTCAAGAGAAGGGGGGTTGTTTTTCAGCACACTTCAGGTAGGAAGCCCCAGTTTTACAAGGCAGGCTGCAGTGGAGTGCATATATAAGCCTGCTTCTCAGAGAATACCCTAAAGGTAGGTGGCAGATGACAAGTAACAAGGGCTGGGCAGAGATGGAAACAGCTGTCTTTAGTCACAAGAAAGAAAAAAGGTAGGAGCCATCTACGAGGGAGAAAGGAAAGAGAAGGGAGAAGGGAAGAGGGGGGAGGTGGAAGGGAGAGACAAGGGAACAAACTCTAAATTATTGAGATTGGTAGCTGGGAGCTTTTGAGAAATCAAGTGACATTTATTAGACTCGAGTAGCATATCAACTATACATTCTTGGAGAGGCTAGGGACCTTATAGAGAACAAAAATAAACAGATCATTGATTAAATCACAATGACTGAGCACAATATTTGGAGCTGGCATTATGAGAGATTCTCATGCTCCATGTTTGCAGTCTAGAATTCACTGCTACTCCCTTTGGGGTGCAAATAAATTTGCAGGCCATTCTTATTTTTATATTTAATGCCTAATCTTGGTATTGTCCCCCTGTCACCACAAAGACCAGATGATGTACTAGAATGCCAGCTTGGCTCTCAGAGATGAGTTTGAGCTTCTGCTGGCCCTGCGATTTGTACTCTAGACCGTGGTACAGTCCCTAGGTCCCCGTCATTTGTGTCTCTCCTTGTGTAACACAGTTTCTGTAACATCTGCTGTACAGAGCTATAAGGACTCAAATACATGGAATTTGCACTTTATGAAGGAGAAAGGAAATGCTTCTCCTGCATTTTGTTAGGTAAGAAGAGAAAAAAATCCATATTGGTTTAAACAAAGAAATATGTGCCATGGTGTCAAATAGTGGTACTAACTGTACCAGAGTCCTAAATTCAGAGAATCTGACCCAAGACGAAGTCCTGCTCTGAACGTTTAGCCTGGTCGCAGAGATTTTAACTATCTTCCTTGTATCCACTTCTGAGTCTGCATGTATATAGAGATGTAATTGTCTACCTGGAAGATGATTTAGCTATCAAGGCACTACTCTTGAAAGACGGGGCAGGCAGACGTAAAGTATGAGATGTAAGAGAAACAAGAGAATATACACAGGGTAGATAAGAAGAAAGCAAGAAGAAACGTGTGTGCCTGTGAATGTGCTCCTGTACATACACGTGTGTATGTGAAAGAGAGACAGAGACTTGAGAAGAAAGGGAAGATAACAGGGAAATGAGATAAGGCATAGAAATAAAGAAATGCTTTACAATTTTCTTCTTTTGTCGAACAAAGGACATACTCTGAGTTAATGGTTTTCAGTGGATTCCCAGTGGGTGTTTGAGCCCTGAGTTTCTTGCAATGCATTAGCCAGACTGTATAAGGAATTGGCTCCCAGAAAGGCATGGTCATTTGTTCTCAATTCTGTGTGCTCCCTACCCTCCTACTGCTCTGATGTCAACTTTTGACATTTTCCATTGGGCAATTTATACACTGTCACCTGCCAGCTTTCCCATAGTACTCATGTTTGTTTGATCTCATACAAACTCCCCTCTCCTGTCTGTTGATGAAATAATAAATCTGGGGACCTTTGAAGATAGTGCACTGTAGGAGAGCACAAATGGAAATGTTTTCCCCATACTTAAGCATTCTGAATGCTGAGTTCCCAGGGATGATGTGGTCCACACTGTGCATGTCCTTTGCGCACATCCATCAGGCAGGAGTCCCTGAAAGCCTATAATTTCCCAGGCAATGTGGGACAGACCACATCGGTAATGGAAGATTCTTGTAAAGCAGTGTGATCCCAAGCAAAGCTATCTATTTATTTGATTTAAACTGTTTTAAGCACTTTTGATTGCCTGGTGTGATATCAAGAACCTCACATAATTTAACTTGAAGACATAAACCTGACCTTCAAAGAACTCCAAGTCCCAAATAGCACGCTTATTTGGAATATTAATATGGCTAAAACACTTTTTGGATATCTCATCGCTCTAGTTGAAAACCTCCAGGGACTCAATGAGATGATGAATACATTTAGATGCTCGAGCCTGGTCTTCAAGGTCTTCCCCAACTTGAAGCCAGAGACCTCCCAGCCTGACACCTGATGCTATCTTTGTTCAAAAGAAAAATCATCTATTCTGACACCCTGGGCAAACGGGCAGCTCTTGAACTTTCGACTCCCTTGCAAATGCAGCCTCTCTAATCACATACAATTGACTTTCGACTTAATCTCAAATCCTACTTCTTTCAGGCATCCTGTCATCGTTCTTTTTATTTGTTTGCTTGATTTGCTTGATTATATTTGTCCGCAGGGCAAATTTAGCTCATCAAATTTGAACTCAAGTTAAAGAGACATCCCATATACCATGGACCCTGGAGTGGCTGTATGAGAAATGTCCCTGATAGGCTCAAATATTTGGAAACACAGTTCCTGGTCGGTGGTGTTGTTTGAGGAGGTGGACGCCCTGCTGGAGGATGCCAGTCACTGGGGGAGGGCTTTGAATGTTTGTAGACTCACCTTAGTTCCAGTTCGCTCTCTCTGCTTCACATTTGTGACTGGAGATGTGATCTCTCAGCTTTCTGCTCTGGCTCTCTGCCGTCATGTCCCCACCCCACCACATTAGGGGTTCTCCCTTTGGAATGATAAGCCCGGATAAACTCTTTCTTCCATAAGCTGCTTTTGGTCATGGCATATGATTATAGCAACCAAAAATACCTCACACATGTCCCCACCTGTGTAAACTCTCTCCATTGTTGGTAGCTCTCCCACGTGTTGAACAAATAGTGATATGTCTTCATTTCCTAAAGGTTATAATCTGCCTTAAGAGTTCACTCTTGCAACTGTACATTCTATTGTTGGACAATTCTAGGCACGTGCCCAGCATCATGGCACAAAACTGAGACTTTTCATTGCTCTAGAAATCCTGTCCTCTGCCTATTGCCCACTGTCCTGGTTCCTGGCAGCTACTATTTTTTTTCATTGTCCCTAGTTTTACCTTTCTCAAAATGTCATATAGTCACAACTATACAGGATACAGATATAGACTGCTTTATTTAGTAAGGTGCATTTAACTTTTTTTCCCCATGTCTTTATCAGACCTTGTGAGCTCATTTCCTTTTAGTGCTGAACAATATTCTATTGTCTGGATATGACACACCTCATGGCTCTTTTCAAACTTCTGGCAATTCTTAGTGTCCACGGTTGCTCTGTGTAAGCAGCAGCTGGTAGGTGTGAATCACTATTTATGCATAAAATAATTATACTAAAGTGAAAATTTGGTTGCTCCTTCACACTAGCCCCAATTAAACTGCTCAGGAGTCTGTGTAGCTAGTGGTTGCTGTGTCAGACCATTGGGGTTTGGAATTTCCCCAGTTATCATAGAAAATTCTTATTAGATCATTTTGTCCTAGACTTGATCTTATCATTTAATGAGCTCGTCTGTTGAGAGTCTGTCATAGGAAGGCATGTGGTGGTCTGTGTTGGTTGTCAGTATTAGGAGATCCTCGGTGAAGCAACAGAGAGGACTGACAGGCAAGACAGAGTCTGCAGGGAAAAGTCTGCACTGGATGTGAGCTGCACCAATCAATGGGTCAGATGCTGGGCAGAGAAACACTAAAAGCAGAACCAGCCAATACATGTGTACATGGCTGTCGTTGCTTCTGAGTGGGTGTGGCTCCTGCTGCTGCTGTGGCCAAACGGTGCCAGGCTCTACCTTCTTCAGCCTTTCAATAACCTAGTCTCAGTACCAGAGGTACTTCAGAGAACTTTCAGGTCTTCAGAGCTGACCGGGACTATTGGGATTTCCAGTTCCTTCCAATGAGCAGCTGAGTCTCACTCCCCAGTATCCAGGTGGCCATTGGTGGAGCACCAGCACGCAAGCCAATATAAAAAAAATCCATTATGATTTATCATATATCAAGTATATTTCTAGAGACTAGAGAATTCTGGTTACTACACATACCATGATATATATATATATATATATATATATATATATATATATATATTCCACTTAATACCCTATGAAGATGGTGCTATTCCAAAGCCCATCATGACTCCAGGAATCAGCTCTTGTATGACTTAATTTTCTACCTCTCATTTGCTCAGTGAAATCTTTCAGATTGTTGCCTTAGGCTGTACTTTTCTTCTAGTCATTAAATGTATAAGTTGAGAAGGACCTGCAGAACTTCCCTCCCAGGTGACAAAGCAGAGACACAAAAATGTGGCTCTTGTGTCTGTAGAGGTGAAGGTAAAGGCGCAGAGGTGATGGACAGTCCCAGTCACCTAACTGCTGGTGAAGGGCAGCTTCGTTGTTTTGGAGAAATTAGTATAAAGCCTTTAAATTAGAATGTAACTAAACTCGGTGTGTGTGTGTGTGTGTGTGTGTGTGTGTGTGTGTGTTCCAGTTTATGAGAATCAAATTATATATCTACATGAATCAAAGGGTGAGCAGAGGTCGTTGTCCATCTTCCCATGGAGCTGTGAAAGGTTTATAAGACAAGCTAAGACAAGCCAGGCATTCACGTACGTTCCTGAACCACAATTTGGCCTGTTCTGAGAAAGACACAGGGCAGATAAGAAGTGTTGCTAGAAGAACAAGGCTGCTCACAAATCAATATCAATAACTTATTCATTCAGCAATATTCAACAGCAATTTATGGAGCATAACTCTATTCCAAATGCCGAGATGGGCAACAGGGGTCCAGAGGTGAGAAAGAAAACCTGGAGGAAGGTGTGCAAACCCAAACTTAGCACTAGGAGGTTGAGGGCAAGCTGGGGAGAAGTCGCCAGGTGGCTGGGGAGAGAGGAGGCGAAGCAAGGTGTCATCTTGAGCAAAGGAAACTCATGAAGCTGGAAAAGCAGCTTCCTCTGAGAATTCCTGGTAAATGCCAAGTCCAAGATCAATTTCTGACTTTTTCTATGTACGGGAGAAACCTCCTGACCTCAGGGGAAGGCTCCCTTGATGTACAACCAACTGTGGTTTCATATTTGCTGCTGAAATTTACACACGGCTATGACCTCCCAACCCTCTTAGACAGCCAGTGTTCCCTTCCAGTACCTATTGGAGCACATCGCCTGATTTTCTGTTCCCCTGAAGGAGAAGGAAGAAAATGAAAGCATTGGCAGGATCATGGTGGAAAAAGTGACAGACTTTAGTTTACAGGGATGGGGAGGGGATACTTCAGTTAAGACTAGTGAGGATACCTAGTAGGCTGCTTGTTTGTCCCCCAAACCATGGTAACTGGGAGCATAGCAGTTGCCTGCATTTCCCATATTCTCTACCTATGCCCCCAGGAATTCATGCCCTAACGTCACAGGGATGGCCTGAATGACCAAGTCCCCAGTATCGTTGACTACTGAATACCGGGATGGCTTGAATGCTCTTCCACATGGGCTGAGCACCTCCTGGCACATATTGTGACATCTGTGTGCAGATGGAGCACCAGCCTTTCCGGTTCCTAACTATGATGGTAACTGGCCTCTGGTGCATCTTTCCTACCTGGGCCCCATAAGAATTCACTGATTTCCCTTCCTGGCATCTTCCTTCCTGTGTCCTCTCCACAGTGACAGTGCCTGCCTGGTCCACTCTTATCTTTCCTTATACCAGCCACCACCCTATTCCAGGTTTTTTTTGGTTTTTTTCCCCCAATGACCTGGTGCCTAAGCAGAGGACAGAATCTTTTTAATCGCAATGATTGAGCCTGACCAACATGGCTTTTTATTGTTCCCTGGTTCACTTCCTGGCTCTCTACCCGTGTCCTGCTCTGTCTATTCTCAGCACTATGACCAAGTGACCCTTTTAAACGTAAGTTGCATCAAGTCATTCTTAGCTCAGAACTCTCTAATGGCTCCCCTTCGTTCAGAGAGTAGCAGCCTTTTACAGAAAGACAAGGCTTTACACAGCCTGACCTCTGACCTATTGCATTCCCTCTTGCTCAGCTGGCTGTTGCCAAAATGGCCTTCTACAGGGGCCTCAGACATACTGAGTGAACTCAGCCCAGGGCTTTGCTCTTGCTGTTCCTATGACGGACACCCCCGTGTCCTTCCATGTACATCAACCAGGTTAGACATAGAGCTTGCAGGGAAATAGATGGGGAAGATGCGCAATGTCATCTTCTCAGAGTGGCCATCTCTGGCCACCCTTCTCCTTCTTTCTGGCTGTTCCCAGTCTATTCACTAGGTTTGACTCTTTAGAAGATCTCCAGACATATACAGCAGGCACAGCTGAATCCTCACGTTCCAGCACTAGAAATCTCACTTGCAATCATCCATTGGCTTCTTCTCATATTTCAGTTTTATTCAACTTCCCACAGTGTTATCAAAATGGCCGCCAACCGCTCTACGCTTAGCCTCCAATTGGCTGCGATGCTAAGAGTATGCATGATTTGCAATGATTTTTTTGGAAGGTGCAAGCTCTGTCTCTCAAAGAACCCCCTCGAGAAGTAGTTTGTTTTACATCACTCTCTGTGGTGAAGAAAAAGATCGCTTGGCATGGCCAGACCATTCATGTATCTCTCTGGAAAGGAAATGGGCTGCAGTCAGTCCCTCTCAAAACTCAGGGCCTGTGACTACTGAGAAATGTTTTCCAAGGAAAACTCCCGAGGAGGTGAAAAGCTATATTTCCTGGACTCTTGCAGCCCTTCCCATGTTTGTTTCTGATTCTCTCTACCTTGAGGCCATCTTGTCTGTGTCTTACAATCACTTTGAGCTCAGAAAATATATCTGTGATCTGTTGCCCTTCTGTCTGTAAATATTTAGAGCTTAGATGCTAATGTTCAAACTTCATGGACTAGCATCCAAAGCTCACCACAAACGGGCTTGACCTTATCTTTTCCACCTGCTCCCTGTAAGCTCCGTACCTGCCTCCAGGCCCAACACTGCCTAATCCCGCCTTCCACGCTTTTCAGCCTGTGCTGTCCTCATCTTCCAAAGCAAAGTTTATTTTCTCTCCTATTTGAGAACTTCCTTCCATGCCTCGACACACTTTTGTGGAAGCCTTTAGTAATAGGCACTCTCTGTATTTGCTCATTGGAGAAGCTCCATTGTCACAACACTACTGCAGGCCTTCTGAAGGTAGACTATTTTGCATATTCCTTGGCATCAAAAACAAAGGCTAAGGAAGCAGGAAGCAATAAATCATTATTGATTGTGCCTATGCCACTTTGTCTAAATTTCTTTCATATTCCAAAGAGCTTGCTTCCTTCGCTAAGACGACAAGAAACACAGTGAGTTTTTTTGTTTGTTTTTTAACAAGGAGTAGTCAATGAGTCAAAGAATCCTCACACAGTTTACTCACACACACACACACACACAGACACACATACACAATTTCCATCTTCCCTGTCTCCTTTCTTACAATTGGGGTTTCTGTCCCTGTAGGACAGGTGTTAACTTCCTAAGTGTTTCTGTTTCCTTCCATTCTCTAAAGACAAGTTCTGTGGCTCCCATTTAACTTCTTAGGCCCAGAGGAAGCGTGTGACTCTTTAGAGATGCTGAAGGGTCTGCTGTCTACATCCTTCAGTCCCAGACTACCTCCAGCTCTGAGTTGGTTCCTACTTTCTCACTCTGTTGGATGCTACTGCACTGTAGTGATTATTGCCATTCAGCCAGAAGAGCTCCCCAGGTCACTTACCAGCTACGTGATCTTCAGCTGCTCTGTGAACTATGGCAGCCTCTTCCCTCTCTTCCAGTAAAATAAGGTCCTAATCTGCTTTTCAGTAATTGTGCAACTAAAACAGATAGGGAATGGACAGAGCTGGATACGTACTAGGTGCTCAGTATACAGAGAACCAACCAATTTCCAGTTTCGGCCTGACCTAGACTTCACCTCTTTCCTTGTAGCTGACAAGTGTTTCCATTTAGTGCTCCTTGGGTGACAGCTGGGAGGGGCTGAGCATGATGGGCAGCTGGTAAGGGTCCAGTCCTGCCCTGCTCCTGAAGAGCAGAACCAGGGTGTTTGCTCTGATGCATCCATCATCTCTCTGTGTGATCCCACAGCTCCATCCCCACACATTATCTGTCCTGCATCTCCATGGCTCCTAAGGGCAGAACAGTAATTCTAGTCACATCTTGCCAGGTCCTTGGTCACTATTCCTACCAACTCCTGTTTTGGCTTGGAGATTTTCAGTCTGATCAAGCTTTGCCCCATTCCCATGTTGAGCAATTTTCTAGACTGCTGGTTCGAATGGATGTGTTAAAGGGGACAGAACTAGTATTCCTATAGAAAACAGTATCATTAATAGCACAGGCACATTTTATAGACACATAAAATGATTGGTTCTTTGGGGGTGAAATTCTATCACCAGGACAAACCTGAGACCTGAGCTATAAAATCTTGAAAACTGGAGGACATAGAATACAAAGGATTAACTACAGGGAGACCTCATGTGGGAAGCCTGGTACGTCTGAGAACATTACTGTGGATGTCTCTCCAAAACTTAGGTTGTATGAAAGCCACTGAGAAACTCTCTCTGGGATGTCTATGTCCTAGAGCATCATAACACAACATGCTGACATGTAACAAGGTCTCAGAAACCCTGAAGTCAAAACTGTTCGACTTTACTTAGCAATGGTTCCTTCCTGCACAATTAACAACATTCCATGGAGCTGTTGCTTCTCAGTCACACTATAAACAATACCACTAAATGCAGTGCTATGCTAGATTCTGTGTAAAGATATGGCTCATTGCTCAAAAACATATTTGAACATCATTGTTATGCAATGATACAGATCCTTAGGAAGCAATGTATAGAAACACAGAATCTAATCCCATCCATGTTCTAGTGGAGAGACACAGAACATATAAGTACACAGGTAAATATTCACCAAATCAGATGGGTGTGAGCATGGTGTGCAGAGAGAGCTGCCGAGAGAGAACGGGTAACACAAGTATCATTCAACTGTCTTTTTACCAGAGGAGAATCTGCCAGGGGCCATTCTCCAGCGCAGTTTACATAGAACCAAGAAACTCTTCTCTGTGGTCCATACACACTTTCCTTTTGTGAAACATTTGCTCCCAATCCACACTCAGGAGATATCAGTTGGGCACTGCCATGTATTATAGTTTGACAACAGACTAAGAACAGTTAGCTGTCTGAGGCCTTCCAATAGATCAACTCTTGGAGGAAGTAGAATCAACAAAGAGCGACAGAATTCTTCTTTCGATGCTGAATGTGACTCATTTTCAAAGGCTATCCAAGCAGTCTTCCTTTAATTTTTAATTGTCGTAAGACAGATACACATAATGTGGAATTTACCATCTTACTCATCTTTAAATACACAGTTCAATAGTGTTAAGTACATTCATATTGTTATGCAAATACTTTCCAGAAGTCTTTTCTTCTCATTGAACTGAAGCTCTATACTCAATTAATTATTCTCCATCTCCCTAGCCCAACCTCTGGTGACCCTGCCATTCTACCTGTTGTCTCTAGGAATTTAGACTCAAGGGCCACATTGAAGCAGACTCACATGGGATTTGTCTTCTCATGACTATCTTTGTACAATGGCCTCAAAGATGTATTAGAAGCAATTATACCAATTCTTTTTTTAAAAGCTAAATAATATTCCATTTTATTAATGAACTCTTCTTTTTTATTTTCTCATTGACCTGGGCATGAGTAGATAGATTGATTCTACTTCTTGACTTGTGAGAGAAATGCTGCTCTGTTGTGCTCTCAGAACTGGAACTACTAGATTATACCATTGGATAATACTTTCTGGGGAACTTCCATACTGTTTTCTGGTCCAATGCCACATGCCCATTGACAAGACCTGTTGGGTTTTCATTTGGCTGGCTGCTTTGTTTGTTCTTTTCATATTCATACCCAAGATTATTTTCTGCTCTTTAAAAATATTTACATTACTCTCATCTCTGTCCTTCCTCCATATCGACTATCCCATTCCCTCAAGTTCTCTTCACCCCTCCCCTTCCTCTTCCCCTTCCATCCTCTTTTTTCTCCCCACCCCCATGCTCCCAATTTTGTCAGAAAATCTTGTCTATTTCAACTTTCCAAGTGGATCTATATATGTTTTTCTTAGGGTTCACCTTATTACTTAGCTTCTCTATGATCATGAGCTATAGGCTCAATATCCTTTGTTTATAGCTAGTATCCACTTATGAGTGAGTGCAAATCATATTCATCTTTTTGGGTCTGGGTTAACTTACTCAGGATAGTGTTTTCCAGTTCCATTCATTTGCATGCAAAATTCAAGATGTCATTACTTTTTACCACTGAGTAGTACTCTAGTGTGTAAATGTGCCACATTTTCTTTAGCCATTCTTCAGTTGAGGGGCATCTAGGTTGTTTCCGGGTGCTGGCTATTACAAATAATGCCGCTATGAACATAGTTGAACAAATGTCCTTGTAGTATGATTGAGCATCGTTTGGGTATATGCACAAGAGTGGTATTGCTGGATCCTGAGGTAGAGATATCTTGATTGAGGGAGTCATTATAGGGTTTGCAAGAAACCTGGCTCTAGAGAATTCCTAGGAATCCACAAGGATGACCCCAGCTAAGACCCTAACCAATAGAGGAGAGGGGGCCCAAACTGGTTTTGCCCTGTAGTCAGACTGATGACTATCTTAAATATCACCATAAAACCTTCATCCAGCAACTGATGGAAAAAGAGGTAGAGACCCACATGGGAGCACTGAACTGAGCTCCCAAAACCCAGTTGAAGAGTGGGAGGAATGAGAATATGAGCAAAGAGGTCAAGACCATGATGGGTACACCCACTGAACCAGTTTACCTAACCTAATGGGAGCTCACCAACACCAGTCAAACTGGGAAGGAACAAGCATAGGCCCAAACTAATACCACTAAATATAGTTGACAGTTGCATGGCTGGGGCAGACTTAGGGGCTGGCTACTGGCAGTGGCTTTTTATGAACCTGTTCTCTTTAGATGGATACCTTGTTCAGCCTAGATATAGTAGGGAGGGTCTTGCACCTTCCCCAAAACAATGTGCCTTACGCTCTAGGAGGAGTGGATGGGGGTTGGGCAGGGGGATATGTGGAGGAAATGGGAGGAAAGGGGGAAGTGGGAACTTGGACTGGTATGTTTAATGAAAAAGGATAGTTTGTTTTCTTTTTTAAAAAAAAATAAAAGAAACAAACAAACAAAAAAGAAAATATCCCCATTCACCATCATCATAGGTGTGAGCTCTTATTCCCCTGGAGGAGGTTGAGTTGCATTTTCCAAATGGCGAGTGGAGATGACAGCTTTCGTGGGCGCATTGGCTACTCTTATATCTTTTTGGCGAAACGTCTATTGGAGCCCTTTGCCTAATTCTTTTTTAATTGGCTGGTGGTTTGCCAGCCTAGCATTTTCAACAATCACAAAACTAAGATAATACCTACTCTCCCCCCCCCCTTTTGTTTATTTTCTTTTTTTTGACAGGGTTTTTCTGTAGCTTTGGAGCCTGTCATGGAGCTTGCTCTGTAGACCAGGCTGGCCTTGAACTCACAGAGATCTGCCTGTCTCTGCCTCCCGAGTGCTGGAATATCTACTTTTTAAAAAGGCCCATCTGGGCTAGGTGTTTACCTGCTCAGGCTTCAGAGTTACAGCTGGCCAATGTCAGTCCTCACCTGCTCTGTGTGTGACCAGGTTTTACAGCCAGACTTGCAGGTGGCTCCAACAGTGCTGTCACCCACAGAGTGGCGGTGAGAATGAGAGCTGGCTTTGAGCTCCATCTCTTACCAAAAGTTGAGCTGGAGACATAATTACATTTATAAAAACACAGACAGAAGTGTATTCTTTGCCTTTTAATGTTCAATCTGAAAGCCCATCTACTGGAACAACCAGAACTCTTAGTGTCCCCTGCCCTCCGACTGTCATTGTCATGCGTACCAGCGATGATCCAAGGCTCACTGCAGGCCGCACGTGCACCCAAGTGTTACCACATCTGGTGCCCTGAGGCTAGAATTCATCTGTATTCATATCCTGTTGGGGAAAAATAACCAGCCATTCAAGTCATCTGGTTGGTTAAATGTCCTAAGTGTTTGAAAATGAGAAGAAAAATGTGGGTGTTTCTTTCTCTCTTTTTATTTACTTTTTCATCTAAAACAGAGAACAATGAGGCTTGTGGCTAAGAATGTTAAGCAACAGCTCCAGTCAGGCTGGGTGGTTTGACAGATTAACTTACCCCCTCGGAGTGTTCAGCAGCCAGCAAGAAGCCTCTCCCAAGCCAAGCAATTTTATAATTAAGTGATAATTGTTTTTGGGGGAGGATTTTTCTCCACCTAAATAGCCCAGGGAAAGATAAACAGCTGCAAGAATCAATAAGCATCAAGGTCATAGGCTGAATTATTTACTGATTCTCTGCTATTTACCTCAAACTTTCATCTCAACAAGGAAAAATTGTGTCTACTTCACAGATGATGTAGAACGCACCTGCTTTGGTGCCACGGTTATTGTTGCCATCCTTGCCCCTTGATAGATGGAACAACATTGCACCCCTCTAAGACAGCCTGCAGAATGCCACAGTCTGCTGAGAAGGCTCATTTGTGACTGGTAGGGCTGGGGGGAGATCTACCAGTTCCCTGATCTATAGAAAGAAGGAAGATGAGAGGGATTTGGATGGCAAAGACTGAGCCATGTGCCCTAGGTACTCTATTAGCCCTTGTCGCATGGCCACAGATATCCCTAAATATTGCTTCTCATGGCATGGACTCTTTGCTACGCTAGGGACCTTTTTCTCTATCAGACATGTTATCTCCCCAGCTCTCAAATATGTGACTTCACCTTAGAGAAGTCTTCTCGATTTCCTATGCTATTTCATTGAGGAATATGCACATTGATTTGCTTCCCCACGAGTGCCGAGTCCTCTAGTTGCTCTTCTCCCTAAACCTTCCAGTGGGAAATCCTGCTGCTCTATGCCTTTCCCTTCAAACACTTGCCAGTATGCATCCATGTTCCTCAAACATTCTCTCTCCTATCAGGTTAAACTTAGCAGTGGGTACTACTAATAGAGTCTCCATCTGCTTCCAGAATGATCTACCCTCTCCACCTGTTAAGTTTTACAGGTGGAATGTCTCCCACAAGCTCCCGATTCTTGACCTCCTGATTCCTAGCTAGTGGTGTTGTTTTGGTGGGTTATGGGAACTTTAGGAGGTGGAGTCTTATTAGGAACTGGGTCATTGGATCTGGGTCTTGAAGTTATAACCCAGGCCCACTCTCTTCTTCTTGATGGGGGAAACAATATGACCAGCTACCTCATGCTGCCGCCACCATGATTTTGCCACTATAGCTGACTGTATCCTCTAAAACTAGAAGCTAAAAGAAACATGTCTTAAGTTATTTTTGTCAAGTGTTTTATCACAGCAAAGAGAAAAATAACTCATGGAAGAACATAGTAGCCAATACGTTTAAGGCCCAGCAATTCTAAATCTCTGAGTCCTTTCAGTGGCCACAAGACACTAAATTCCTAAGTTATTTGAGATTAAGACTCAAGCTTAAATGGCATCATAGTAATCATTGATTGCCTAGACAATAACATAATAAGTTTTTGTGTAGTGGCAAATGTACCTCATGAGTTACCTTGGTCTCCTGAGAAGGAAAGAGTCTCACAGAGCATGCCATTCAGTAGAATGTCGCCATGAAATTGTAACTGAGCCTGTCTCAAAAGTGTCTTATTTTCCTCTGTTTGAATTTCATACATACAAGAAATAACTGTGCTGCTTGTGGAAAAATCACCCTGTGTGTGTGTTGTGTGTAATTTAAGTGGTGTTTAAAACATGGTATGCTAGGAAATGGTTATCTACTTAGAAAGGTATTTCTTTAAGCAAAGCTGTCCATTTCCATGTATTATACTATGAATCAATTTGTATTCAATCCATTTATACAACTTGTTCATATAACATTTATACTCAGAATATCCACTTTTTTGATGGGTCCTCATTTTTGGCTGTCAGCATAGCAGGTACTAGAAGAAAACAAATGTTTACAAAGATCTATTTTACATTTTCTTGTCCTCTATCAGCTCTAAACCACGTTGAGTTTTATTTAATGACCTTTCAAGGTCAAGTTGATTGGTAACACTGAGTTGGTTAGCACATACCTATAAAGATAAATGGTGTCAAACATTGAGGTAGAAACATACTTGAAAAGATGTGGATAAAATATCTGAATACAGAACAGATTTACTCTGTCCATTTGGAGGCTGGATTTCTGTAGGGAAATGCAGAAGCCCCTGGTTTCTTCTTCAGAGGTCTATTGCTTGCCCTTAGGGCTTAGGTGTTGGTGGTGGCTATGATTCCAAGACCAGATATCTAGACCAGCATTCTCTAGGTCCTCTCCAAGAGTGGCCTTGAAAGTGTATCTTGATCTCAACTGAGGGTACAAATCCCAATGATTCATTCATTGTCTCTCCTCCTCCTCCTCCAGCATCTACTAATGAACTCAAAATCAATCTGTCTGATTTCTGGAGGAGTCTGAGGACTTTTCACTAGTCTTACAAGTGTTCATAGGAAACCAGACACGCTGATGAGTTCATTGTGAACTCTCTTGCTCCCTCCTTGCATCTCTGCTATTGATTAAATGATGCCATCCCGGGGCTTGTTCTTGATAAGGCAGCTTCACAGAATGCCAAGTGTTAGGTCTCCTCACCCTCCCAGCTGTTATTCTCCAACCAGGAACCAGAACAGGGCTTAACAAAAGGAAGGCAGCCTGGTGATGGTAAGTAGCCTCTCCAGAGATTTCTGCCTCTAATCTAGTTAGTATTTATCTTTAAAAAAAAAGATTTTCTAGGCTGGAGAGATGGCTCAGAGGTTAAGAGCATTGTCTGCTCTTCCAAAGGTCCTGAGTTCAATTCCACATGGTGGCTCACAACCATCTGTAATGGGATCTGGTGCCCTCTTCTGGCCTGCAGACATACACACAGACAGAATATTGTATACATAATAAAAATAAATAAATAAATATTAGGAAAAAAAACATTTTCTAGAGATTGGGTAGTGCCTGTGAGATCCCGTAGACTGGCTGTTTTGAAAGACTCAAATAACCCTGTAAGAATCCTGTTTGGCCATGCTGAGGATTTCAAACTCTGGTCTTTCACAAGACCTTTGTTGATCTAATCCTAGCACACACGGACTGTGGGGCTGTAATGTCTTTATGTTGACTCCTGGGAAAAAGAAGCCAGAGACGAGCAAGAAAGAGCTAGAAACAGAAGCAGAGAAAGCTGGGTGGATCAGAGACACAAAGTCTGAACTCCAGGGAAACCTGGACAGGGGACTGGGGAAGTGGTTAGGCGATTTTCTATAACATCCATCTTCTTATTCCGGCCACCAACAGAGGCCTAGGGAGATGCATAACTTGACACATGCCTCTATCCTGTTCTCTTTTAAACACACTTAGCACTATGGTTATAGCTCAGGTGGTAGAGGGCATGAGGTCCTTGGCTCATTCTCCAAGACTACTGAAAAAAAAAAGACAAAATCAATAACAAAACCCAAATGGAAGAACCCTATTTAGTTGTTTGAAGAGGTTCTCTATTGAGACTGTCAAGAGACTACTATATTTTAAAACAAGAATTTGACTCTTTCATTGACCATGTTAACGAAAGTAGATTTTGCTTGTCTCAAGGTTTAAAAAGTCAAGATTTTAAATGTTGTAAGCATCTTTGTCCTGTTTTCTTAGATAAGGATAATATATATAATATAAGGACTGTATGAGGAATTGGAGTTGTTGAATATAGTAACCAACTCTCTTAAACAAATTAGTTTAGAAATACCATACTAACTAGAATCTGTTATAAACTGCTTTTTTTTTGAGACAGGGTTTCCCTGTAGTTTTTAGAGCCTGTCTCGAACTAGCTCTTCTAGACCAGGCTGGCCCCGAACTCAGAGATCTGCCTGCCTCTGCCTCCCGAGTGCTGGGATTAAAGGCGTGCGCCACCATGGCCCGGCTAAACTGCTTTTACAAAGAGAGCCACACAATAAGCAAAAATAAAATTCTCAGACCTTTTATCTTCGTGTTTCTCAGCCAGTGGGAAAATAGATAAAAGTGTGGGGTTCACTCACCAGTTCCTATTAAGGTACAACCAGAAAGGATGGTCATACCATGTCATATAGCCAAGCAGGGCCAAGAAAGTCAACCTGCAACTGGGTAAAAGAAGTTCCACCCTCAAAGGTGAAAGGAAGGCAATTGGTAGGATCTATTCCATGTAGAAGGAAAGAAACAGACATGGAGCTACATGCAACATAATAGTCCATTGTGGACTGAAGCAACAACTAAAGAAGAAAGAAAAGACACAGGGGCACCGGAGATAGGCAAAAAAAGAAATTTCAATGAAGACAAATAGCTACCTGGAATACAAAAGGACTGTTTGATTTTAACTGAGATCAATAGAACTTAATTATGACCAGTAGGGATGATGCCAATAGCAACAAACCTGTAAGGAAATTCATTTTAATTGGGTTGCATTTGAAAAATGTATAAATTAGTCTTTTATTTTAAAAGAACTCAGTAAATGCTGTTCTATTTTGGATGACATTTATGTCAGTGTCTCCAGCTTCTTGATCATCAGTGTTTGCATGATACACATCTAAAAAATATATGTTTCTTTGTATATAAAGAAGACTTGTAGACAAAATATGATTGGTTCCTGCTTCTGTGTTCAATCTAAATATGTCTGGCTTCGATCTGCTGATGTTTAGATCATTTACATTTAATGTAATCATTGTCTCATGTGCTCTTTAATCTTACTTTATTATCATTTGCTTGCCTTTCTGTTGCTGTGATAAAACACTGACCAAAAGTGTTTATTTCATCTTACAGGTTACATACATTCCATCATCAAGGGAAGCCAAGGGAGGAACTCAAGGCAGGGGTTGAAAGAAAACAGAAGCAGTGGGAAAACGTTGCTGATTGGATTGCTCGCCTTCATGGTCTGCTCAGCTTCTTCCCTTATACTGCCTGGGCCCCCCACCAATCAAGAAAATCTTCCCCAGATGTGTCCACAGGCTAACCTAATCTAGGCAACTCCTCATCTGCGGTTCTCTCTTCACCAGTGACTCTCAGTTGCGTCAAGTTGACAGTTGAAGCTGTGGCATCTGCTGATTTTGATTAGCTAAAAAATTTCCATGTTGACATTTCTGCCAAGTACTTGCTAGCTAAATAGTGTATTTTGTTTTCTTTTAGTGGTTGTTCTAGGGCTTACAAGATGTATTTATCGTAGACTGCCTTGAAACAGTATTTTTAGTATCTTTCTTATCATGAAAGATCTTTAAATGGAATGCTTCTAATTCCCCTTAAATCTTTGTGCTACTATGATGGAATGTTTTACTTCTGTATACATTATAAACTCTCATTACATATTGCTATTCTTTGCTTTGATAACTCATTTATACTTATTTTTATTAGTGTGGTGTGTGTGTGTTGCTTTTGTGTCACAAGTCAAGTATGGAAATTAGAGGACAGCTTGCAAGAGTCGATTCTCTTTCCTCACATGGCTCCAAGGGATTGAACTTAGGTCTTCCAGTTTGGCAGCAGGAACCTTTACCTATTGATCAATTTCTCCATCTCACATTTATTTAAATTTTAAAGAGAAAATTAAAAAGTAAACACTGATCTTTTAAAGTGCTCTGAATTTTTCTGTGTACATCTGTGTTTCTGTCTGTTGTTATTTTTTCTTTTGTTCTTAGTGCAAAGAACCTCTTTGAATATTTTTCGAGGAATGATTTTATTAGTGGTAAATTCTTTCTACTTTGTTCTTCTGAAAAGAAAAAAAAAGAAACATTCGTTTTGTCTTTAACTGCTGTTTTTGCCGAATATGAGATTTTTTTCAGTGCTTCAAATATGCTTTCTTGATTTCAACCTTGCATAGTTTCTATCTGTATATAATGTGATGTCTTTTCTGCCTTTTCTCCTAGTAGCTTCTAGTGTTTTGTCTTTCTCACTGCTTTGGGGTTATTTGATCATGGTGTGTATTAGTGAGGTTTTCTTTATTGTGATGGACTTCAGTGATCTTAGGACCTCATTTCATTTGTGAATTTATGGTTCCCATCAATTTTAGGAAAATTTGTGACACTAGATTTTAAAAACAGCCTTTTAATTCATCTTTCCCCTATCCTTGCTCCTGCTGTTACATGTGTTAGAACATTTGCTGTTGTCTCCAAATCATCTTATTTTCACCCAGTGTGCCTTGTTTTGCATTGGCCCTATTATTATGCCTTTATATTTATTTACTATTTTCTGTTGTGTCTAATTTGTTGTTACTTTTATTCATCGACACCCTCACTATATGTACACTATATTTCTCATTTTTAGGGCTGAGGTTAGTATACTTTGGACTTCTCAGGTTTTGCAATTCTCTTTTGCATAGTTTAATACTCAAAAAAAGGCTCATAGAGATTTCTAAGACTCTGTGCTCTGTAGGTCCCTAATCTCTGGAAATCCATCCTACAAAGTCCAACTGCCTCAAGCACCTTCACTTCCTTTTGTCTTTTTAATTTATAAAGGCTGCCATGCTCTGTTAGGGTTCCCCAGTCTCACTACATAGTTCAGAAATGTCATCAGGAATATTCTCTTTCTTCAGAATTCTTCACATTTTCCTTTTTGTTGTCCAATGTCTTAAAAGAGTCGAATCAAACACTTTCCTGAGTGACCTAGCTGTTTATTGACAGCTAATTTCCATATTTGTTATCCACCATGGCTAGAAGCTGCAGTCTTCACATCCCTTCAATGGGGACCTATCCAAATAACCCCATGTCAGAGGTTCACACACAGACTTCTGTTAGGTAGCATGACTTCAAGATAAAACACTTAATTATTCAGCTTCTAACCAACAGTTGGACAGTAAATGAACAAACATCGCTGGGTTTGGTAATCTGTGACCTATTTGAAAAAATGATGCTTCTTTTGGTCCAATGATATTTGACAAGAAATCACCCAATGATAATCTTTATAAGCTGAACTTGTGCCCGTTTCTTTCTGTATTGTGCTCATTTCTTTTCACATTCACCCTGGTTTTGAAGCATAGTATACATCCTGGAGGGTGACTTGTGGGGGATAAATGTTCTCAGGGACGGCTTCTATGGGTGCATGTAGGCACTACATTAAACCTGGCTATGTGGCTTTAGGAACCCGTCAGTTGATGGATGTCTTGAGAAGCCATTCAAGTTGTAGGTGAAAGAGCAAGTATCCACTCAGCATCAGGCTTTCACCCCTCAAGGATGGAGCATGGATACAATGGGACATTGTTTGGGTAGGAAGTGATGGGGAGAGAATGGTGAGGCACCCGTACCCTTGAGAAGGTGACCAGGCTATGCTGGAAGGATATCTCTATAAACCTTTACACATTGGTACACAGCCATATTTTAGTGTACTGAGGATTTTAGAAATTTTACAAGTAGGCCTTGTATTGACAAGGGATACTGCTGTGGTTTTATGTGGAGGCCAACCACAGAATTTTTCTGCACAGAAGCCAGTGGAACAAGCTGCAAAACCTGGAGGACATGGCTTCCACGCTGTTCTTGGTGATGTGGGAGAGTCTTCTGTTTGTGTTGATTTCATTGGTTAATAAAGAAACTGCCTTGGCCCATTTGATTGGCCAGCCTTTAGGTGGATGGAGTAGACAGAACAGAATGCTGGGAAGGGAAGTTAATAAATTGCCATGCCTCTGCTCTCTGGGTCAGACACGATGAAGCTCCAGCCCAGGATGGACGTACGCTAGAATCTTCCTGGTAGGGCACCACTTCGTGGTGCTACACAGATTATTAGATATGGGTTAATCAAGATGTGAGTAAGAGGCTGAAACTAATGGGCCAGGCAGTGTTTAAATGAATACAGTTTGTGTGTTGTTATTTCAGGGCATAAGCTAGCCGGTGGCCGGGAGCCGGGCGGGAAGAAAAGCAGGCCTGCAGCTCGTCACTACATCATGGGAATCACTGAGGGAATCTATATAATTATGAGTTTATGCTCCATAGACAAAAATAATAACTGTGTCTCTTCCCAGTACTTTGAACTATATAGATATCAAGAGATTATTGTCATAGCAAGCAGTTGTATCTGGTAGTTGAATAAGGCTTTATTTAAATATCAGAATGTAATTTTAAGGGGGTGCAGATTTTGTTTTCCTTTCTGACAGGATAGGGTTCTCTGTGCCTCAAAAGAAGCTACTATTGTGGATCATATTGACATCTATGAGCTGAAAAGAGAGGAAAAGTTATCCGAATTAGTTTAGGTAAGGCCAAGATATAGGGAGACAGTCCTGATTCCAAGCATAGATGGTAGGCATCCCCTCAGGATGGATTCCCATTCCCATTCCTGCAGATCGGAGCCCATCAAGTATCTGGACAGTTGAAGTTCATCTTTTTAACTTCAAGAGTGCCTTTATCTAGCTGTGCTTTCTCAGAAAGCTTGCTTTCAATTTATACTCTTTTTTTTCTCATTCTGCAAAAGCATGTACTCCTGTTTTGAGTTCATCTCAGTTCACATTCTAAAAGAAAATAGACTTGTACTGCTCTTTTCTTTGTTGCTGGAATGTAGACTGTCTCAGCGTGTGATGCCACCGGGCTTTTAGTTGTGGTAGAACTGGCATTGAAATTGCTTTTCATTAATTCAAGAAATATCTGAGTGAGCCTACGAGTCTACTGGGTCATGAAGACACAGAGATGAACAAGGCATACGAGGTCCTTATTTACATGTAGCGCACAGCCCGGTGACAGATATTATACCAGAATCACACATACAAATGTATTTTTACAGTCCGGGGAAGCAGTCATCCAAAAGTGTTCAAAATGAACGTTGAGGGAGTAAATCTGCAAGTCTATGGCTAAGAAATGGAAGATAAAACCTTAGGAGGCATCTTACTTACTTTTCTATTGCTATGATAAGACACTGTAGTGGTTTGAACGAGAATGCCAGATGCCAAGGAGGCAGACTCAAGCGGATCCCTGGGGCTCGCTGGCTAGCCAGACTAAGTCACTTGTTAATACCCAAGTCAATGAAAGACCCTATCTCAAAAGCCAAGAGGAATAGTACCTGGGGAACAGCACCCACCCCACACACGTGTACCCAGATGCACCTGAACGCGTGCACATACCCCAAATCTCTGGTTCTGACTTTGAGATCCTATTTTTTAATTTCTTTGACTTTATAATTAAAATGAAAAGCAGAAAGAGGATAAATAACAGGCAAAAACAATAACTGACCCATTACTGTACATGGGTAGAGGGTGCTGATTTTAAACTAAATCAGTTATAGGTGGAAAGAGCAACTTTTACAAGAAGCCCTTAAGTTCATAATTAGTGGTTGCACTTGGATTTGTTAGTATGTTGCCCTGTTCAGACTTGTATTGTCTGTCTATAGCACCATGGAAGGATGGCAGACACGAAGCCCTGTCATATTAAACAGCAGACATCACTTTTTCTTATTTCCCATCTGTGCTGGATCCTGGTATGCCTGCAGCCAGCCACTAATGCAGTTGGAGAATGGTCGACCTGGGATGGCTTCAGGTAGGGAAACCTGGCATTTGTATACATGGCTTTGTCTCCATCAGAGTAGCTTGCTCTTTTGTTGTATAGACACATGATTTCAAGAGAGCACACAGGATAGAAAGTACCTTGGGCATGGTCAAGATAGAATTAGTATGCTGTCATTCTCACTGTAAAACTAGACCTAATTCCAGGGGTGGAGAAGTGTGCTATACTAAAGGGTTTTATTTATTTGTTATTTATTTATTTATTTATTTATTTATTTATTCATTCATTCATTCATTCATTCATTCATTTATATTTTATATGTATTGGTGTTTTCCCATATGTATGTCTGTGTGGGGGTGTCAGATTTCCTGGAACTAGAGCTACAGACAGTTGTGAGCTGCCATGTGAGTGCTAGGAATTGAACTGAGATCCTCTCGAAGAGAAAGCAGTGCTCTTCACCTCTGAGCCATCTCTCCAACCCCCTAAAGGGGTTTTTAAGTAGAAAAAGAAGAAGAGCATGGCATGATTGCCATCAACAGGTCTCTGACCATGTGATCCAGTTTCCACATAGGGTGAGCTCAGACTCCAGACACCAGTAACTGACATTTTACCTTCAGGGCTGGGGATGAAATACTGCCTCTCTCCTTCAAGTGACCAAAACAGACACCATTAACTGATTACTAGACTCTGCTGATGAACTTGGATGTGACTTTCGAATCTTTCAGAATTGGATTTGCTAATTGAAATCGATCAGTCAACCCTGTCATTAAAGACAGTGGGAAAGTAGCTCAAGAACCACACAGTCTCTCTAGAGGGCAGTGGATATATACCATTTGGTTAATGAGAGGTGATTCCACTCTCTGAAACATTGATCTTGACTCCCCCCTGTGTCACTGAGGCTCAGGTATGTGGCCCTTGGACATCTATATATGCAACTTAAATGCAGAGAACATCCAAGCATTCATTAACCAAACATGCATACCCCCACATAGCAAAGACTGCATATGGGGTTCTCCAAGCTTCTCTGGATTAAAGCACAGAGTATTTGTTAACGTGAAGGTTAGCAAGCATAAGAAATGTGGTTATAGTGATAAGAGGCTGCAGGAGAAACACAGAGGAAACCTGAACGCATTTAGTAGCATATTGGATCTGAATTCAGAGGGTTAATGACGTCATCTTTTAGATGCTCACCCGTCATCTTGAAGACCAGAAGCAAAGGTACAGTGAATTGGAAGCTAGGAGGGAGGGTGAAGATGCCCCTGGTGCAGCCATGATGACCTCAGCAGCATAGGAGAGGCTCTGCAGGATCAGAGGGCATGGCAGAACAGCAGTGGAGAGCCCCGGAGATGGACTCCAGAATTCCTGACAGGAGAGACGCCTCATTCCCAGTCATTTGCTGAGGTCTGCATCTGTAACAATAACACAGCTTTCAAAGGATAAGTATGGAACCCGGGGGATGTCAGAGAGGTAAAGGCACTATGTGTTCTCCCTCTAGAGTGTCTCCGTGTCACATACCATGGTGGAATTTTAGACACGCCAGTCCTGTGTGATTGCCACCCCATTCTACAAAGAGCCGGGATATGTGAAGTCAATTGCCCAGGCTCCCATGGGGAGTCTGTTAGAGGACAAGTATGTGACTGAGCTGTGACAGGTGCCAGGCAAGGAGGTGAGTGCTTCATAAAGAGAATAGCTGTAAGGTAAGTACAGGCTTCAAAGGGAGAGATGCAGGTTTTGGTTACAGAGGATGCCTGGAGCAGCTGCAGCTAGATCATAGGCCTGTCATGGGTCTGAACTACTTTGGTTTGCTGACACTTGCAAGGGTCCCCCTTGTATTTTGGTTAGGTACATAGAACTTGGCAGCTACAATTGTCAGTATTAGGTGGCTAGGGCAGGGTCCCTACTGGTCAGGGGAGAGGCTTTGGTCTCAGATGCCCAAAAACCTCTATAAGGGCCAGGTGGGGAGGTTTACAGGCTTCCTGAGATTCCTAAAGGAAATCAGCAGCTCATCAAAGGAGCCACCAATAGGGGAGCTTATGGGCCAGAGCAGGCAGAGGATCTGAAGCTTCATCTCATCAGCTGACGGCATCATAGGGATCTCCCTGCTGTCACAGACCTGGACACAGACCTGGAACACAGCAGGCCATGCCTCAGAACCATTCACACCCCAGTAATGAAACCAAGACCACCAACATCTGATGTGGGAGAGTCTTCTGTTTTAATAAAGAAACTGCCTTGGCCAGCCCTTAGGTGGGTGGAGTAGACAGAACAGGAAGAAGGAAGTGAGGTAGATGGCTCAGTCAGATGCCACGCCTCTCCTAAGTTAGACAGACCACCGTGCCTCTCCTCAGAGAGATGCCAGATGCGATGAAGCCAGCCACCAGGTCAGATGTGCTGAATCTTTCCTGGTAAGACACCATTCGTGGTGTTACAAAGATTATTAGATATGGGTTAGTCAAGATGTGAGTAAGAGACTGAAAATAATGGGCCAGGCAGTATTTAAAAGAATACAATTTGTGTGGTGTTATTTCGGGTAAAGCTAGCTGGGCAGCCAGGAGCCGGGCGGCAGGAACGCAGCCTGCAGCTCCCCACTACAAACATCCTAGGACCCGGCAGAGGCTGATTCCAATATGCTCTCCAAGTCCTCCTCTCTAGGGGCTGACAAAGACCATATAAATGGGGAGTCTGAGGTCAGGGTCAGCTTGAGCACACCATGTGACAATTCTTCATTACCCTTCAGATGACAGAAGATGCAGGCCTGGATTCCTGGCCACTCCCACAGAGGAATCAAAATGTGGGACCCTGAAAGCAGAAAGCTTGGAGCTGGAAGGTTGGCGCTCTGACTGATTCATATGTGATGGTGGATGGAGCAGCTCACCACTCTTCAGTGTTTTCTCGGCCTCTGCTCACTCATCCCCTACCCTGAGTTCTAAGAAACGGAGACTTCCGAAGCAGGGTCTGATGGACTTGAAATGCTGGCTTTTGAATCAGTTAGTTGCTGTTTCTTTCTGGATGGGTCTAGAAGAACATGAAATTGGCTGGAATTGTGGGAGAGATTTGAGTCAGACATGTCAGAGGACTTCCTGACCTGAAGGGCACTGATCGGAGGGAATGAAGCTATTTCTGTCATATTCGCTCTTTTTCTCCGTGCCTTTTCCTCGCTCTTTGGAGTATTTCTCCTTTCTTCTGTGTTTTGCTCATTGATTGTAGCCGGTGCTGAGAGAGGTGTCATTACCATGAACTTGCTCATGACTGGGAGGAGGGAAGTAGAGATGCTGTCCTCCTGTGGCTCCCAGAGAGCGGAGATGACAACCTTATGTTAAATTTATATGTTCTCATTTTTGTAGAGTATGACTATATTTCTGTACATTTTATTTCACCCTTTAAACATTTATGTTCCTGTGTTATGATTAATTAAGTGTAGTAAAATGAAGTGTTTGCAAGTGGTTTTTTTTTAAGAGAGAAGATAAAAAAAAAAAAAACCCTTGATTTCTCTGGAGCCTTTGTATTTCAAATTCTTTTTATTTTTGCAATTTCTATTTCTCCCTGCTCTTGTCTTCTGTTTGCCACCTCTCTTTAGCCTTCTTGTTTTGTCCCAGATCCGTTAAATCACTGGTTGAGCAACCTCAGAACCAGCTCTGTCCTTTTCCTTCTTTACTGCGCTGTCTTCCTCCCCCGCCATTGTCTCTTCTCTTCCTCTTTGTCATTGTCCCCTTCTTCCTCTCCTCCTCCTCTTCCTTCATTTGTGCCATCTCCTTCTGTTTGTATTAGATGAGATCCTTCCCATAATACATTCTGAAATGAAGCAATGATGACCGACATAACATATCAGTCATGCCAGGAGGCAAGTTCCAGAATCCCGTAGAAGTGGCAGGACCCAATTGCCTGTTATACTAGGCATCTGAGAGTCACAAGACAAGAAGAGAATTTGGGGCCGTCTCTAATCTATAGGCAGAGGTGTGTGTGTGTGTGTGTGTGTGTGTGTGTGTGTGTGTGTGTGTGTGGTGTGTGTGTGTGTGTGTGAGTGTGTGTGATTATATGTGGGGTAGCCAGAAGACAACCATGTATTCGGGGATATTTTTCTTTTACTATCATCTGTTTTGTTTGTTTGTTTTAAGGCAGTGTCTCTCTTTGGCCTGGAGCTTACCAACTACCTTAGATAGGTTGGCCTCTGGTTTGCCTGCCTCTGCCTCGCCAGCACTAGCTTTACAAGTATGATACTGCACCCAGATTACGGTAATTAAACTCAGGCCCTAGAGCCAGGTGTTTTGTTGTTTGTTTTGTCTTTAAGTGAAATTTACTTCAACTGATTAATTACTGAAACCCTTCCCTCCTCCATCCGGTGTCTGTCAGAAGAAAGACTGTACAAGCCTCCGTTTAAAGATGCGTTGATACAAGGTTTGGTTGATTGACTGGAAGCTCTGGGAAAGGACTTCAAGGTCCTACTGAACAAGGTGTTCCAGGATTCTCCAATTCCAAAGGGCACATGGCTTACCCATGGGCACTAGCAACATCTTTGTGCTGGTTAGTGTGCTGTCAACTTCACACAAGCTGGGGTTATCTGGAAAGAGGGAACCTCAGGTCAGAAAGTACCTCTACCAGATTGGCCTGTAGGCAAGTCTATGGGGGCATTTTCTTGATTGATGATTAATGCCAGAAGGCTCAGTCCACTGTGGGTGTTTCCAACCCTGGGTAGGTGGTCCTGGGTTTTATTTAAAAAGCAATTTCGTGAGTCATGGAGAGAAAGTCAGTCAGCAGCATTCTGCCGTCATCTGCTTCGATTCTTGCCTGCAACTTCCTGCTTCTGCCCTGACTTAACTTTATGATAGATTGATTGGATGCAGAAGTCAAATAAGTCCTTTCATCCCCAATTGCTTTTTGTCCTGTGCTCTTCATGGCAATAGAAAGCAAACTAGGACAACCTCAGAAGAGTGAAGATGGTGGTTCAGGGCCCATGGAACTGCATTGGAAACAATGCCCCCAGGCAATTTTGAAGCAGGTCGGTACTGGACTTCTCGTCCATAGAAACATTGTTTTGATTTTGTTCTTGACATGGAGGCAAGGGAGACAATTATGAGCCCTTGCCTATACCTCCACTGGTACCTGAGTACCCACTGTATGCAAACTTCCGTGTGAGCACAACGGGGCAAGGAACGCAGGTTCATACCTCTAGTTCTCCATCTGTCTTTAATGTTCCTTTAAGCTCTGAAGCTGGGGTAACTTATCCATACCAGAGTATGCACGCATGCCCAACTCTCAACATGTACTTTGATAGGTCTCCTATTCTGGGTGTTGGACCAAAAAAGAAACACATATGTGAGTCAAGGCAAAAGAAGGTGACCATAATCAGCAGTGGCCATAGCAGCTCTAGCAGTGTTTGCAGGGACAGCTGAATGAGGGCTAGACTCCAGAGCAATGTCCACCTCAGAAACGTCCCGCCGTCTGCTCGGAAAGGTTGTTAAGGGCATTTCATAGCATGGCGTTTCTTCTAAAGTTCTTTGAAAATAGGAACGATATCAGGCCTGCCTCTTGCCTTTGATCAGAAACGGTGTTTGTATGCTTGCCATACTGCTTCTGAACACAGTTGGGATCTCAGAGCCCAGCCCCAAAGTTGCAAGTGAACCCCCAGGTCCTTGCCCAGCTTCCACTGGGAGCCTTGCCTCCTGCTCCTTTTACAGCTCCCCGGCAGCCATCGGCGCGCAGGAGATCTGCTTCATGTCTCCCTCTCTTAATTATCGTCTCGGCTGCAGAGATTAGGGAAATGTCCTTGCTGAGGGTCTCCAGGAAAATATTCTCCTTCCCTTTGTTTCACCCGCAAACTGCGAACACTCAGCCTGGAGCAAGGCTGCTTGAGGAGCTTTGAAGACCGGCATATTCCTGAGAGATGGGAGGCTGTGGTAACACCAGCTTTCCTACTCCAGTCCTCCGCATGTGCAGCTGCCAGGCAGTGGCTTGGAGACTGGAAGGTGTGTGTATGTGTGTGTGTGTGTGTGTGTGTGTGTGTGTGTGTGTGTGTGATCACAAGCCATTCCTATGCTGAGCCAGTGGAAACTAGAGATTTAACCCTCAAAATACTCAGAAAACTTGGTACAAATAGTTTTTTAATTTTATAGCATGGCTGACGTGAAAATCCCACCCATGTCCTTCAGGTTAAAAATGCTGGCCCAGGAAGACCAGAAATGTCTTTGCTCTCCTTCAGTAACAGAAGGGCAGGGCCCAGAAAGATGGGTGAGTCATGTGCCCGCATGTGGACTGCTGAGTTGATTTAGTGTGTGTTAAACTGGAAGTTCCATAAAAACTGGGAGTTCTCCTGTGTGACATTGTACTGATTCCACTGGGAACTAACTGGGGCCACAGTGAGTACAAGTAAGAATGACAGATGGCAGACATTTGTGTTCATCCATTTGAACACGCACACATGCACACACACACACACACACACACACACACACACACGTGCACACAAACACATTCTAAATGCCTCTTAGGGGTATTGCATAGTACTAGGGTAGAGGAAGGAATTATGGGCTAGGGATTTGAGTGACTCCCTGATTATCACAGTGATGCTGTGATATCTTAATTTTTATCTCTATATCCCATAGATAAAATAAAATCTTAGAGATATTAGATGACTGACCAAACCTCATACAAGCTGTGATTGTAGCACTGCATTGATTCCAGATCTTCCTGGCAATAAAGCCTATACTCACTGCCCCCTGCCCTCTATGCTATGTCTTGCTCCATGCTTCTACCATGTGCTGTACAGGTATGTCTCAGAGCTGAACACAAAGCACAGCCTGGGTGTGCATCATCTGATTATCCAGCCTGACTAGAAGATCCAATTTAAATTTCATCCCCATTGGAGAGCCAGGAAGTGGTTCTGTCCATTTATCGCCGGTAGTGACTCTGGCATCCAGACTTCCATGTCTCCTACCCGAATCTGCTTCCCACTGTGACTCTTGCTTTACATTTCTGCTGTGGATGTATCCTCACTGTCACCCGCCACCTCCATCAAGCATGCCTATTCCTGACTATGGCCAGCTAGTGCTTGCTTTGCAGTTCAATGTCTCCCAGGCGCATACAAGGACTGGGGCACTTCACGACGGCCCCAATTCCCGTATGTGCTCAAAGGTAACATGTCTCACTACTTGTCACCTAACAAAAAGTCTTTGGGAAAAAAAATTAATTAAACCCAGATTTGGGGTGGGGAAAAATCCTCACCAACCCCTTTCCTCCAAGTTAATTAATTTGAGCACTATTTCCAGGAAAAACGTTTCTTAAATCCCTATCGCTGAAAGCAATTTTCTTGCCACAATCACTCAGTGTTCATGACGGAAAAGAGCATCATCGCTGCTTGACAGAAGGTGACTGGCAGAGAGAAGGCTAAGGGAAAGCAGATTTCCAGCCATTTGGAGGAGCTAAGGATCCTTCGAGGAGAGGCCCACCATCCTCAGGAGGCTGGCTCGGGGTGCACAGTTTTCTGCACACAATATCACAGTGGGTTATTCATGGTTCTCTCTCTCTCTCTCTCTCTCTCTCTCTCTCTCTCTCTCTCTCTCTCTCTCTCTCTCTCTCGTGTGTGTGTGTACAGGCACCTATGTGTGTACTTATGACTGTGTATTAGTGGAGGAGGGACAGATAAATTCTTTGCATCCACAGCTTATTAGCCTGGGCCCCAAATATAGGCTTGCACAGATGGACTGCTGGACTGTGGGCTCTCAAGGGGTGCCACATCTAATTTGCCTGTTTTCTGCCTGCTCATCCTTTAAAATCCCCCAAACAGCTGGGCTCTGTTGGGTGTTGGTAAAAAGAGTTGCTGGTGGGAAGCCATGATGGAGCCTTTTCTGCATCTAGATGTGGAGATCAAATATAGGATCGGGGGTGGTGGGTGGGGCTGGAGAAGTGGCTCCATTAATCAAGGGCTTCCTGTACAAGCAAAACAACCTGTGTTTAGATGCTTGACACTCTCCTAAAACACGAGATCATGCATGCATGTAAGCACAGCACCAGGAGGCAGAGAAAGGGGGATGTTTAGTGCTAGTCGGCTACTTAGCGAGCTCCAGGTTTGGCAAGAGACCCTTGTCTCAAAAATGTAGGACAGAGAACAATTGAGGAGACATGGGACATCAATCTATGACCTCTACATGTATGTATATATATATATATATATATATATATATATATATATATATATATATACACACATATTTTTACACATGAATACACATACTCAGACAAATATTGTGTGTGTGTGTGTGTGTGTGTGTGCACGCGTGCGCGCGCGTGTGTGTGATGGTGTGGAACAACAGGCCAGTTCCTCTCTTCTTGAAGACAGCCAGAAAACCATGTAAGCACCAGTGCCCTTAGCCATTAGGAGTAATAACAGCCCCCATTCAGCATGTAGTCAGCCACCAGACACAGTACTTCATGGGCTTGCATACATTATTCCTTGAAATCCTGTCAACAGTTCTAAGTTAATTTTTAAATCACTACTGTACAGAAAAGGAAACTGAGGCTGAGGGAATATAATATGACTCTCTCAATCCCCACACACAACCAGGTGTTGAGCCCCAGTCTGAGTAAAGGTCAACCTTAGCTCATCCATTCTAGAGGGTCTTTTATCGCTCTATGCCTGACGCACAAAGAGTTCTGACCCTAGAATGAATCTGACTCGAGGACCCCCCCAGATAAGATAAGATAAGATAAGATAAGATGAGATGCTACTTCCTTCTGTGGTTGAAGATATTTTAGACTTGGGACAGGCGAGACACTGTTCCTCCCCAACCAGAGGGACCCAGAGGGACAGAATCCATTTCTGAGGGATGAAAAGCTGTTCAGAGTCCCTGGAGCATCAAAAAGACATCCCTGAAGCTACCTGTGCAGTGAGCGGAAAAGCTGGAACCTTGGCACACACCGGTCTAACCAGCCTGGGGTTTGCTGGCATCATCTTTGAGCTTCAAATGATTCTTGAGTAAATTGAGGATAAAATATTTGCCCCTCAAGGTTTTGTGAGCATTAAATGAGAAAATATGTTTAATGGCTTAACAAAGATCTGGGTTTGAAGAAGGGCCAAGGCAAAGGTAGCTTTAGCAGCAACTATTTCCTCTTCCAAGCGCTATGCAACAAACCTATGCAGCTCCCCTGCCCTTCTGCATCTGCCGGCATCAGAGCTTTCTGATGAACTTGGGTGTCTCCATCCCCTCTGGGCTCTGACCCTTGCCACCTTGTGACACTGCCCATCCTGTTTGCTCTGCTCTGAGACTCAGATTTCGCTTTCGAAATGGGCAATCCATAGACCGTGCCTGCTGGGGTGAGTAAAAGGGAAGAAGAAAACCTGAAACTGCCCGGCTCCTGTGACAGGTGCGGTTGATCTCACTGTTAGGATTGCATGGCTAATGCCTTGCACCCTGTAGAGTAGTCCCAGGTTCCCCAGAAAGCCTGGCTGCAGTCTCCTCCTTGCCTGGAGATGAGAAGAAAAGGACGATTCCTAGTTCATTAGAGGAGGTGGTGAGCCTCTAAATGAGTCCCATAGGACTCGGGGACAGTTCTAAAAATTGTTTTAAGTCAATCTGCGAAGTACAAAGCAAGGACAGAGAAGAATCCTTTCCTGGGGCCTCATTTGTGCTCACGTTTTAACTTTGGACCGGGCCTAACCTCCATCTCAGGGGAAGGCTCTCTGCGAGCTGTGCTGAATCACACGGGCAGAAGCTGGCCTGGGGTCCTGACCCTTCACCTGAGCAGGATTTATTTTCCTTGCACAGAGCTTTGGAAAACCTTTAGCCTCTTCTCCGATCTTATCTGTTACCTCAGATTTTAGAACTATCCCTCAGTGATGATGATATGATGGTGATGATGATGATGAAGATGATGATGATGGTGATGGTGATGATGATTACTCGTGTGTGTATTAGACAAACTTGTCTCTGGGTGCACCTACCATGCGTATACATATGGAGCTCAGGGGACAACTTTGTGGCGTTGGTTCTCTCATTCCATCTTTGGGTTCCAGGTGTGACACTCAGATGCTCAGGCTGGCATGACAACTGTCTTGACTCCCTGAGTCATTTTGCTGACTCTCGTTCTGTTTGTGTTTGTTTGTTTTTCACTGTTCAATTTTTGTAAATTTCTCGTCAAGTTATCAGTCCATCTACAAGCACTCGTACACCTCAGTGCCTGGTAAGAATTGCTTGGGAGACAGTCTAAAAAATTCCTTTCACTGGAGACCTGTTTCAGCCCAACCACAGAGGAAGGCATAGGCTGGTGGAAGGGAAGTCCTTGGTGCAGATTTTTGTCTTTAGAAGACTCAAAACCTCAAGTTAAGAATTGCTTTTCTGATCATTACTAAATATTTAACCAAAAAACACTTCTTTTTTAAAAAATTAAATCTGTAAGTTTTATTTTTTCCTATTAATGAAAATATTTATCATATAATATATCTTGATTATGGTTTCTTCCTGCTCTACTCCTTTCAGTTCTGTGCCACCTTCTCTCCCACCCAGATCCTCCTTCTTTCTGCATCTTATTAGAGGAGAGGCTACAAAGGGGAAGTAGTAAAATAACATAATATAAAATAAAACAAAACAAAGCCTAACTCATTGGAATAAAAAAAAAAACCAAAGGTGAGGAGCCCAGGAGAAGGCGGGGCTACTTGTTCACACACAATGGTGGAAATTTTCTCTGAATTTGTCAAATGCAAATGGACTAGACATTGATGATATATTTGTTGCCTGTATATATTGTATGTAGCCATTGTACTTATTGTATGTAATTCTCTTATATTATTTATAGCCTTCTTTTTAATGTTATACAAAAAGGAGAAATGTAGTGATATATTGTTTGTATTTTGATAAATAAATCTTGCCTGAAGACCAGAGGCAAAGCTAAAGCCACTAGAGGTCAGGTAATGGTGACATGCCCCTTTAATCCCAGAATTGGGGAGTCAAGGCTTCCCTGGGCTACACAAGAGCAATGCAGAAACAAATCCTGGTGGTGGTGGTGGCCTACACCTTTAATCCAGTACTAGGGAGTCATGTCTTTCATCCCAGCACTAGAAGGAATATAAAATGGGAGGAGAAGTTTAGTATAGTTAGTTTTCAATCACCCAGCCTTGGTGGAGGTAAGACTTCTCTAGTGACTTGACTGCCTTGCTTTTCTGGTTTTCGGGTTGAACCCCAATTTCTGTCTCTAGATTTTTATTATTTGTGCTACATGCTATGTATTGAGGATGTTATCCATATCTTTTAGATTTTCCAATTTCATGGAGTATAGGTTTACAAAGTATGTCCTTATAATTCTCTGGATTTCCTTGCTATTCATTGGTATGTACCTTTTTATAACTAATTTTGTTAATTTGGATGTTCTATCTCTGCTTTTTGATTAATTTGGATAAGGTATTTTCAATGGTATTGGTTCTTTAAAAAGACTCTTTGTTTCTTTGATTATTTGTAATTTTTTCTATTTCATTGATTTCAGTCCTGAATTTGTATGTTTCTTGCTGTTTACTTTTTTTTTTTGGTATGATTTCTTCTTTTTGTTCTGGGGCTTTTAGGTGTGCTGTTAATTTACTTGTATAAGATCTTTCCAATTTTTATGCAGGCACGGTACTTTGAACTTGCCTATTGAAACTGCTGTTATTGTGTCCCTTATATTTGGGTATGTTGTGTAGTCATTTTGATTGAATTCTAGAAAGCCTTTAATTTCTTTCTTAAATTCTGTTTTGACCCATTTTTTCATTCAGACTGAGTTGTTCAGTTTCCATGAGTTTGTAAGCTTCCTGTTGTTATTGATATCCAGTTTTAATCTGTGGTGATCAGATAGGATGCCAAGTGTTATTTCAATTTTCTTATATTTGTTGAGACTTGCTTTGTGTCCAACTATGTGATCAATTTTGCAGAACGTTCCATGCAGTACAGAGAAGAAGGTATATTCTTTTGTATTTGGGTGAAATGTTCGGTAAATATCTGTTATGTCCATTTGGTTTATGATGTCTTTTAGCTCCAGTATTTCCCTGTTTAGGTTTTGTCTAATGACCTGTCAATTGGAAAAAGTTGGGTATTTAAGTTTCTCCCTATCAGTGTGTGAGGTTCAATGTGTGATTTAACCTGTAGTCAGTCTAGAGTTCATGAGTTTCCATGAGCTCGGTTCAGCTGTCTTTGTAGATTTCTCCATCATGATCTTGACCCCTCCCCCATGCTCATATATTCCCTTTTCCCTCTCTTTGATTGGATTCCCAATCAAATTCCTTGATAAACTTGGGTGCCTTTGTGTTTTGTACATAGATGTTTGGAATTGCAATGTCTTCTTGTTGGATTTTTCCTCTGATGAATATGTGGTGTCCTTCCCTATCTCTTCTGATTAGTTTTTGTCTGTTATGTCATATATTAAAATAGCTATACCAGCTTGTTTCATAGGTCCATTTCATTGGAATATCTTTTTCTATTTTTAATTTATTTTTAACTTCATTTTCCATTCCATCCATCCACAGTTCTCCCCCGACCCCTCCTCAAGCCTTCCCTACCCTCCCCCCGCAGGACACTCTCCATCCACTCATCCTAACGGGTAAGGGCTCCCATGGGAAGTCAACAAAGTCTGGCACATTAAATTGGGGTAGGACCAAGTCCTTCCTTCTTGCATTAAGGCAGAGCATCGCATCCCAAAACCGGAGAACAGACTCCAATAAGCTAGCTTATGCAACAGGGATAGATTTTGGTCCTACTGCCATTTGCCTCATAGAAAGTCCAAGTTTCAATACAGCTTCTCACATATGGAGGGCCTAGTTCGATCTCAAGGAAGCTCCACAGCTGTCAGTCTAGAGTTCATGAGTTTCCATGAGCTCGGTTCCGCTGTCTTTGTAGATTTCTCCATCGTGATCTTGATCCCCTTCCCCCACCGCCATGCTCATATATTTCCTTTTCCCCTCTCTTTGATTGGATTCCCAGAGCTTGACCTGGTGCTTGGTTGTGGATCTCTGCATCTGGTTCTGTCAGTTGCTGGATGAAGCTTCTAAAATGATAGTTAGGGTATTCACCAGTCTGATTACAGGAAAAGGCCAGTTTGGGTTCTCTTTCCACTATTGCTAGGAGTCTTAGCTGGGGTCATCCTTATGGATTCTTGGGAATTTCGCTGGTACCAGGTTTCTCTCTAACTCCATAGTGATTCTCTCTATCACTATCTCTCCTTCATTGCTCTCCCACTCCATCCCTCTCCCCTCTCAACCATCTGGTTCCCTCAAAAATCTCATCTCTCATCCTCTCCCTTTTCTTGCCCTCCTTTCTCCCAATTTACCCAGGGGATCTCATCTAATTCCCCTTCCCTGGATGATTCATGTATCTCTCTTAGAGTCTTCCTTGTTACCTACCCTCTCTAGAGCTATGAATTGTAGTCTGGTTATCCTTTTTTTTACATCTAATATCCACTTATGAGTGAATATATACCATGTTTGTCTTTCTGAGTCTGGGTTACCTCGTTCAGGATGTTTTTTTTTCCTAGTTCCATCCATTTGCCTGCAAATTTCATTGTTTTCTATACCTGAGAAATACTCCATTGTATAAAAGTAGGAAATATCTTTTTCTATCCTTGTAGTCAGACGTGATGTTTATCCTTAATGTTAAGGTGTGTTTCTTGGATACAACAGAAGGATGGATCCTGTTTTGGCATTTATTGTTAGTCTATGTCTTTTTCTTGGGGAATTGAGACCATTGGTGTTAGTGTTGATGTTGCTGATGGTAGTGATGATAATGGTGGTGATGTGTGTGTGAGTGTGTGTATTCTCTTTTGATTTGCTGGTGTGGGATTATTTATTCCTTGCAGTTTTGAGGGGGTGTGGTTAACCTTTCTAGGTTGAAGTTTTCTTTCTAGTGCTTTCTGTAGGACTGGATTTATAGGTAGATATTACTTATATTTGGTTTTATCGCAGAATGTCTTGTTTAATTTATCTATTGTGATTGAAAATTTTGCTGGGTATAGTATTCTAGCTTCGCATCTGTGGTCTCTTAGAGTTTATAGGATATCTGTCCCAGCCTTTCTGGTTTTTAGGGCCTTCATTAAAAATCAGGTGTTATTCTAATCGTTCTCCTTTTAGATGTTACTTGGCCTTTTTCCCTTGCAACTTTTAATATTCTTTCTTTGTTCTGTACATTTAATGTTTTGATTATTATGTACCTGGGGGATTTCTTTTTGGAGCCATTGTATTTTGTGTTCTATATGCTTCTTGTACCTTGATATGCATCCGCCTTTTTAGGTTGGATAAATTTTCTTCTATGATTTTGCTGAAAATATTTTTTGTGCATTTTATCTGGGTTTCATCTCCTTTCTCTATTTCTCTTATTCTTAGATTTGATCTTTTTATAGTATCTCAGATTTTCTGGATGTTTTGTTCCATATGTGTGTGTGTGTGTGTGTGTGTGTGTGTGTGTGTTAGATGTAACATTTTCTTTAACTGGGGAATCCATTTCTTCTGTCATGTCTTCAGTGCCTGAGATTTCATACTCTCTTTCTTACATTCTGTTGGTAAGGCTTGCCTCTGAGGTTCCTGTCTGAATTCCTAACCTTTTCATTTCTAGATTTCCCTCAGCTTGTGTTTTCTTCGTTGATTCTGTTTTCACTTCCAGATCTTGTACTGCTTTATTCATTTCCTTTCACTGTCTGTTTGTATTTTCAAAGATTTCTTTAATGGATTCATTCATTTCCTTTTTGAGGGCCTCTGTCATATCCATAGAGGCTATTTTAATGTTGTTGTTTTGTGCTTTAGCTATGTTGCAATACGCAAGGACTACTGTGATATGGTTGCCCAGCTCTAGTGGAGGCATATTGTGTAATGGTTGAGATAAAACGCTGCAGTTCCCTGGCTCCCAGAGGGGCGGCAGTGGACCGTGAGGGGCAGCTGAGTCCCACAAGGAGAGGCGGCGGGTGAGAGACAGAGGATAGTCACCCCACACAGAGTTTATTTATTGGATATAGTTTATTCAGTAAAAGGGAAGCGGGGGAGGGGGAGGAGAGAAATGGGGAAGTGGGGAAGAAGAGGCTGTAGTCTCCTCTTCCAAAGAGCACTTGCTGGAAGGAAGGAAGGAAGGAAGGAAGGGAGAGCATGGGCTGGGAAGAAGAAAGATTCCCCCTTGCTTGGTGGAAGGGGGGAAGTGGGTGGGGCTTGTCTCTTAAAGGGACAGGACACACTATTACATATTGTCCTTGCTGTTATTAAGTTTTTACGCTGGCATATAGACATCTGGGTTTAGGAAGATTGTAATTATGGGTGCTGATACCTGGTATTTTCTTGTTGGGTGGGTGTCTTTTTTGTTGGTTTCTGTTGTCCTCTCTGATTCTGAGGAGAGTGTGGTAGCTGTGTGTTGCCTGGTAGGGAATTCTTCTGCTTTCTTGATAGGTGTTGCCACTGGGGATTCTGGGTAAAATGTGTTTCTAGGTATTGGGGGCTGACATTTAGGAATGAGGGTGAACTTGCAGGGCAGGGGGATTGGGGACTGAGAGACCCACGGGAGGGAGAAAAGCTGGGTGTTCCACCGGGATCTTCTTAATCTCCTGGACATGAGAGCAGAGAGAAAGGAGAAGCCGCAATAGGGAGTCTGCTACAGAACCAGGTATGGGACTAGAGGGTTGGATATGGAGCGGAGGCAGGAGAGTGAAGATCTGAAGCTAGCTTATCTGCTTCCCTGGCCTGTTTGTTTCTCTGGCAGATGTGGCTGGTGGGTTCCTAGAGAATGCTTTCTGGAGTTAGGGGCTGAGAGAACAGGATGAGTGAGGAGGAATTTGGAGGAGATCTGTGTGATCCATCATCTAGAGATGGGGGCAGAGAGGAGGGTGAAGCTGTAGCCAGAGGTCTGCTATGGAGCTGGAACAGGGTCTGAGGCTGGAGGGATCAGGAGAAGCGGAGGTTCGCAGTTATCCTCTGTGTTTCCCTGTGCAGCAGATGTGAATCCCTGCTGGTGTTGGAGGCTAGGTACCAGGCATTGTACTCTAGTTGTATGGGAAATGTGGCCTTACTTCTCACTTAATCTTTTTCAAGCTCTTTCCATCTCATTCTCTCCTCTCCTTTTTTCTTTTCTTTTCCTTTCTTTTCTTTTCCTTTCTTTTCTTTTCTTTCTTTTTTTATTTTTTGAGTCAGGATTTCTCTGTATAACAACCCTAGCTGTCCTGGAACTAGCTCTTGTGCGCTTGTAGACCAGGCTGGCCTTGAACTCACAGAGATCCACCTACCTCTGTCTCCTGAGTGCCACAATTAAAGGCATGCACCTCCACCACCCTGCTTCCATCCCATCTCTTTCCAGCAACCCCTGTTGACCTGTCTGTGCCTCAGGGTGTCTTCTGAGCCTTGATAACTCCAGAGATAGCTCCTTGCTAGAGATCAGTGTGACAGGACAAAGCTCTCAAACTCAAGTCACTTGTAAGCTGATCTAACCTGCCATTGGGTAAAACATGAAGCAGCATCTTACAGGGATGAAGGTGACCCTGTCTTCCTGTTGGGTACAACTTCAGCATAATTCTGTGGCCACAGGCTTGTCAGTCCACCCTATGCATCAGGTTCTGAGCCCTTAATGCAGAGTCAGTTTCTGAAAGCTGCATGCATCAGATCAGAGGTGTGTCAAATCCATTGAATAGCAATCAAAGCTTGTCCCTGATTCCATACATGAAACCCATTCTTACGTGTTAGGAGGTGTTTAACACTTTAGTGGGACATTTTCTCTATTACTGTTTATGTAGTGGCAGGAAGCAAAATCATTAGTGAGTGACTAGGGGTGACAGTATGGGCAGAGAGAGAGGAGAGACTAGAGCTAAGCAAAAGTGGAGGCAGAAAGCTCAGAGACTCAGCAGGACCCCCCCCCCCCATGCTGGGTTCCCAGTTGTTGGAGCACCTTGGCTGAATGTTCTCAGGTAATTCTGAAAATTGTATGTAAGTCTGAAAACCCAAATGGGAATAAATACGCCTGTTACGGGTGTGTGTCTTGGTTTGCACCTACATCCTTCAGCCATTCCACAGTGCTGATTTTTGCTTCTGGTAAATGCTGTGGTTTGAATATGTCATCTCAAAGATTCAGTATCCCAGATCCCCAGATCCCAAAAATTTGTATGTTAACGGTATTTAGGAATAGGTCCCTTGGGAAGCAGTTAGAATGAGGTAAGCTCAGGAGAGATGGGTTCCCATGGTGGTGTCCATGGCTTTGTGGCAAGAGGAAGAGGTCACTGGGCTGGCACACTCTCTGCAGTTCTGCCATGTCCTCTCCCGCCATGAGGCAGGAGGAAGGCCCTCAGGAGATGCTGGCATCACCCCTCTCTTCCCAGCCTCAAACATTGCAAGGCAAAGACACTTTTTATAATTTACTGTATATTTAATATTGTATTGTAGCAATAGAAACCAGGCTGCAGATTTGGTGAGATGCGCTGGCTTGCACTCCCTGGGAGCTTCCCATAGAATGCTCTCTGTCTACCGTCAAGCATCACACTTGGTATATACTACCTTGACATCACTCCTAGCTACCGCAGTGCTCAGGGCTCTGGACAAATCACCCAGTGTCTCTGAACTTCCCTGTCTTTGTCTGTAAGACTGGGGTAAAACATCGCCTGCTTGAGATGAGCCTTGGAAGGGATAAAATTGGAAGCGGTAACAGGTATACAGCATTGAGTCCTAAGCCTGGTGCCACTTGCTACTTGGTAAACCTCAGCAGATGCTGGAAAATAGAAGGCTTCTTTCCCTACTCCCTTAATCACAGGGTTCTTTCAGTCCTTCAGCTGAACAGCTCCTCATGCAAAATCAGCTCTTCCCAAGGCACATGGGCCAGGGGAAAGGCTGCCCTTGCTTATCACTGGAATTCTTCCTAGCTCCCTGTCCTATGTGTGGCTGGAGAATTCAAATAAACCCAGACATACACACCTACCTTCTTCTGCATGCATGCGTGACGACAAAGAAAATGAATGAAGGTTAATTTTTTTTTGGCCCTTTCTCATGATGATTCATCCATAACGATTTCTACTGGTTATATTTTCTTCTGTGACAGCGCCAATTTACTGCGTTCCTGCAAAGCCCATTTTCTCAGCATGATCTAGTTGTGTGGTGGTTTGGGAAGTAATTTACAGATAGTTTGCTTCAGAATTGCTTACAAAGACAAAGGGGTTCTGTTGACACCAAGGTGCATTCCTTATGGGCTAGAAAAATAGGATAAAACAATTTAAAAAGTAAAAACGTAGTATTATCAACATTTTGAACTCGGGTTGTAAATCCCACACCCTGAGTTGAGACTGGCCTCTCCTCCTCTTCACTCTGTGTCTTACTCTGGGGAGCAGCAATGGATTGCTTGCATGGATGAATTGGTGATATGTCCCGCTGGGAGCATGCTTCTGTATTTTATTATAAGCCCCACCCTCAGGATGCTATTGTGTGCTGCTCTTCCAAGTGTGTGCTCCACACTATAGAGGACAACAGCTGAAAGACCCAGAATATGGAGGGTCATGGAGTCCCTGCTTCCTTGGATGCTCTCTTCAGCCCCAAGTCTCAAGGGTGGTTTTATTTTGTCTTGTTTGGTTTTCATTTGTTTTTTTTTGTTTGTTTGTTTTTTTGTTTGTTTGTTTTTTGGTTTTTTTTTTTTTTTTCCTTGGACCTTCTTCAGCCTGGGGGTATCGATTCCAGCTCCAACTGCCTATTCTTCTCTTCTGCTGGAACCAGAGAACTACTATGGGATGCCTTTCACTCCCTGGTTTTGGGCAGAGGCAGAGCCTGCCCTGCTTCCTTGTTCTCTTTCCAGGGAGGGAAGAACCTCAGCCTCACTTCATAATCCGCTAAAACCTGCGCGCTTCAAATTAGACTGGATTTGGGTTTCATCTCGGTCTGAGTCTGCATACATTCGTTATTAGTTTTGCCCAAGGTTTTAGACTCACTTTTAAATTAATAATGATTTTAGGATTTTTATAATGGGCAAGGTTTATGATCGTCGGTCTAATCCCGTAAGCTTAAATCCTAAACCAACACGAATTATGCTCAGGAAGGCCTGAGAAGCTGCACAGATCTTTGATTTCCTGAGCAGCTGACATGAGGAGGGAGGAAAAAGAAAAAGCAGCCATTGTGAGCATCTCTCACTGACTGAGGCAAGCTGATGAATGCTAGTTCTAGAGAACGAGGCTTCCAGGACATAGCAGATTACATTTGCTGATGGTAAATTTGTTTAAGTCCCACTTCATACATTAGGTTTAAACAGGGGAAGTGAGGGAAACAGAACAGAGCTCTGACCAAGTGGATTGTTCAGATTACTAACTCTCAGGATGTCTCATAATTTCTTCTTGAATGATTTTCTCAGCCATAGGCATCTCTTGAAGACTTACTAAGTGTTTGGCAGTTCGCGGGAGGCAGCTAAAGCAATTAACTTTCCTGTGTCTGGGGCCAAAATACCTGACAAACGCAGACTTAGAGAAGGGATGATTCACTTGGCTCCTGCTCTCTAAGGATTTCAGTCCACATTCGTTTGCTCCCATGGATTTGGGCAGGACATCATGTGTGGAGGAGTGAGCCCGGGGGCAGAACTGTTCATTTCACAGTTGGCAGGGGGTGCATGTGGGAATCACGGTTGTATCCTACAAAGCTATCTCATCATCAGCCAGGCACCCACCTCCTACTGCTTCCGTAGCATCCGAAGATAGCATCACTGGCACACACAGCATTCAAAACACGAGCCTATGGCAGAATCATCAGATTCAAACCATAACACGTCAGTACTTAAGTATGGTGATATCAAAGGTCTGAGCAATGAGATTCAAGATTGCCCTGTCTTCTGTCCTTGAGCTGGCTTGTTGGAGCTTAAAAGCAGTTGGGTTTCCCAAGTGAGGCTGACTTAATGTGAATAATGTTCTCATCCACTCATGCTGCCCCTGACATCTCAATCTCCTCCTATGTATGTCCTGCAAACATATTTTGAGAAGATACATGTTTCTAAACAAAAAGATCCTGGAAATGATTATGTCACTAGCCTAGAGAAGGTCAAATTTCAAAGGAGACCAAGTTTCAAACAAATAGTGCAATCGAACCTGTCTCCTTTCTGTTTGTCCTGAACCGTGAGCACATGCTAATTCATACTATTATTTGTAGCAACTGGGTTCCAACAACAGAAAGGTACCCTTCCGCTTCTCACATCCCAGAACTATGCAATCAGGTAGAAGCTCTATGATTCTCTACATGCAATATTTAAGATCTGAGCTGTGTTGCTGTGAACTTGCCCAGTGCCTGCAATCAAGGCCAGCACTGATGCCCTTGAGTGGCCCGGAGAGACAGTGCTGAGAAGACTCCAACCGTGACCATGGTTGTCACTGAGCCCCTTCTGGGTCACTTGACCAAATTAAAGGACTCCTCATCCTTGTCTTCCATCCTGGAGGCTGCTGAGCTCAGCTAAGAGGCCCTGGGATCCTGTAGAGGAGGCTGACAGCCTTCCTGATCTGCTAGGAAGCCCAGGAGAGACACATGTCTAGTTAATAATAGAACTAGCTACTTGACAAGGCTCTTTTAATTTATTAGAGGGACGCTTCAGATAGCAGGTTAGAACTGAGAGAGAAAGAAAAATGTGTGAGTAGAGTTTGGGGGATTTGGGTTTTGCTTTTCTTTTTCTTTTAGTTTAGATTCTAACGTTCTAAAAACAGCTCCCGTCTACATGTATTTAACTCCTTTAGCCTCTGCTGATGGTGACCAATAAGGGAAAAATTATTCAAATTGCCTCCACCCCTCCACAAACTGATCCCCTTTCCCCCAGTACTGGGGCTTGCAGAATTTGTCCTTGTACAACTGGAAAGAGTCTTGAGCACAGCCCCAAATGGGCAGCATTGGGTTGAACATGCACTTCTATTAATTCGGAATGAAGTATGCATGGCAATTTGAGTTTCAAGGACAACCTAAGAAACCTGTCATCTTGAAGTGTGTGTGTGTGTGTGTGTGTGTGTGTGTGCGTGTGACTAAAGAATCTTTACCAGCTGAATTTTGGAAGCTTGTTTGCCTTGCTTTATGAAGTACCACAATTCCCAGATTGATTAAGCAATTTCTTCATTTTGAACATCCCAAACTGGGTGACATTTGAAAGATCTCCTCAACACCTCCAAGGACAAATGCTCACGCTACTGCTTTTCCCTCTTCTTAAGACAACAGGCTGCTTTCTTCTCCTCAGCCTCCCTCCCATTGGCTAGAGGAGCAGAGGTGAGTGGGAATTAGCACAGATGTTTTATGACGCTCAAGCCCTTGCCATGGTGCTCCCCAGACTGGCTAATGGCTGCTCCCCTGTGTGTTCCTGTTCTGTCTCCTGTAATTTTTCCTCCCATTTCCTTTCCAAGTGGAGATCTTTGCCCTTTTCAAGAAACATCATAATACTCAGCGCTTATGCCATGCTTTGCACTTTCAAACCCCAAATGATCGTTAATGAACTTATCCACACTAATCGCGCTCCTACTGCAGATCAGCCATTGCCCATTGCACAGAAGAGAAAGCAGAGGTCCCAGCGGCTATCTCACAAACCCAGAGGCAGATAACCCTTATGGAAACCTAACCCATGCCTGTTTTCAACCTTGGCTTTCATACTACACCTAGTCTGTAGAAAAATGCAGGCCTGCTCAAGAGGGTGAGATGTGGGTCCCACTTCCAGTGCTATCGCCTTGCCGATCACCCACATCAGGACTCATGACTGATTCCTAAGCCATTCCTTTTCTGTGTCTACCTTGGGCCATCAAAGGCCTGTGCGCTTATCACCGTCATCAGAGAACAGCTGTCTTGTGGCACAGTCGCCTAGGCTATATTTTCTTAGCTTATTTACGGCCATGTCACATGGAGGCAGAGCCAACAGCCTTCCTGTGGGGGAGCCATAATATGTTTATTGCTTCGCCACGGCCAGGAGGTTTACAGACAGCTTTTTGATGGCGTGAACCGGATGTGTGAGACGTGACTGGTTCCTTTGAAGGCCACCTTAGTTTTACTCAATACCCTAAAGCTTTTCTCCTAAATGAATCTCTCTTGATCTCAGAGTCTTTCTCACAGGCAGATTAAGCTTTGTTATTAATTTCAAGCTTTTCAAGTCAGGATCTTCCTTCCCTTTCGGAAACCAGGTGCCGTCTTTGTCCGCTTGGCATCTTTGAAAGCCTTATTCGGCTCTCGGTGAGGTCTCAGAAACGCACTTGCTTCACTCTAGAATCCCATCAGTTTCTAATGATGATGTCAAAAAAATCACACGTCTTTGCATCTCAGAGGCAATAGTTATTTGATTGTTTTTTTTAAAAAAAAATTCACTGGGCTGCTGAGCATTCTGCCCAGGCAGAGTAAAAGGTGCTTTTTTACTGTAGGAAACATTCCCAGCCCTCTACGATACCGGGCCCTTTGGGGACCATGGCTGAATATATTATCTTGTACAACCTTCCAGGAATGTTCAATTTAGGCGAGCAAACAAATCTTACATCCGTGAAACCTTTAGAAAATAGTAAATGACAATATGATCAAGAGGCAGAGCTGATCATAAAAACCATGTGTATAATGCTTCGGCTAGTAAGATGATTAAGGGCGGGAATCTCCCGGGCCTCTCCTGCCAGTGTCCTGGGTAGAGCTGGAGGCAGTAAAGGGTAGGGCTCCCATGGAGATAGGCAGCTTTGGATTCAAATGTGAGCTTTCTGCTGTTGAGCGTCCATGTAATTTGGCCCAACTACTTAACTCCTGTAAGCTGGGCTTAGTTACCAGTCATGTAGGAAAGGTAGTCTGTCCAATCGTGCCTGTCTCCAGGGCTGCAAGTTCCAAGAGAAGAGAGTATTGTCTTTTGTTCAGTGACTCCTCCCCTCCATCATTGGCTAGAAGATCAACAAACACACCAACTTGCTGAAATAATCAATTTCAACAAAGTTTTAGTAGTGTGCTACCAGCTAACATAATGTACCAAGAGTCTAACACTGCTCAGCATAGTAAGTGTACCATAGTAACGCCATGGACCCTGGCCAATGTGGTTTTCTTCTTACAGCTTCATTTAAACATTCTAGCTAGGAAAGCTCTGAGTTCTCTCGTGCTTGTGGCAATGGGCTCCCAGCTCTTCTAAAGAGTCTATCAAGCCTGTAGAGAACTGTGCACACTCTGCCTTATTCCACACACTTCCCTATCTTGCTACTTACAGTTTATTTCATGTATACCACTGGGGAATCAAAACCCCGATACACCCTAGGCCCGTGTTCGTCCATTGTGTGAACCTAGGGGATGGCACTTGTGAACTCCTTGATAACCAGCTTTCAGGGTCCTGAGGAAAAAATGGCCTCGGAACTTCTATAGAATTTGACTCCCTGGCAGAGGTGAAGCATTTGTCTGTGTATTTAAATTATTTACAATTCCAAATGGGTCTAATCTACATTGCAGCTTTGTAGAGAGATAACAAATAAAATTGGGATCCAAGCTTGACATTTGGAGAAATCAATTCTTTGTTTTTCCACTCTCTCTTCAAATAACTTGCAACTAAACACTCCCACCTAACACCAGGTGTCTAAGGCACTGAGTGCGTACAACTGGATTCAGACACTAACGGGAGTGCAGGATGCCCCTGTTTTCAGTAAGATGATTGATTTTTAGTTTATTCTTTTTCTCTCCTCCCTTCCTCTTCCCCTTCCTTGTCTCCCTTCTGCTTTCCTTTCTTTCTCCTGCCTTTTGTCTTCCTGTTGTCAAGGGGAAAATGGACAAGATTGCTTTAAGAACCGCTGGTTGTAAATACCACCTTCCAGTCTGGGAAAAAGAAATTAACAGCTGACAGCGGAAGAAACAGAATTTGTCTGGTGTTCCTTAGTTCTTCTCTCCCGTACCTGTAATTTCACATGACACCTTTGATTCTTGATTTGTTTTCTTTCATGTGTTTTATATATGTTGTGCTTATGCCCTTCAAACTTTTCAGGCTGAGAGAGACATGAAATACACTTCATACCCTCAGCTTAGTAGACACACACGCACACGCACACACACACACACACACACACACACACACGCGCGCGCGTGCGTGCGCACACACACACACACACACTCACATATACATGTAACAAACAAAAGCAAGGTTAAATAATGTTTAATCTCACTGTGGAGGGTGTACTCTGACATTTTATATTCTATTCTGTCTTTTCTATTTCATCCTATCCATTCATTTTCATTAAAAAAAACCCACTGGGTCATAGCCCACTAGATTTATTTCATAACTAATTAATGAAGCATAATTGGTAATTTGAGAAACTTTCTAAAAAATAATTATTAACTCCTGAATTAGTCCCATCTCTTAGTGGTCTTTTATTCCTACCTTATCCTAGCATATTCTTGATTGGATTTTCCCTAGAAATCTAAATGATGAGACTGCTAAAATGTACTGAAGAATGTGAATATGTTTGAAATGATTCCATGGAAACAATCGCATTAAATTGCATTGAAAGTAAAAAAATAAAATAAATCCTACATTTCATTCAATGCTTTAGAAATTTTGTTATTCATTCTGTTAGAATCTACAACATCATTGGGATGGAACTCCTAGTAGGCCCATGGTTTCTCTGCTCTCCGTTAGAAGTGTGTTCATAGCAGACATGTAGGATGACTCTGCACAACAGAACATAGGAGCAGTCCAGAGGACTGGCTATATATATATATATATATATATATATATATATATATATATATATATATATATATATATATGGCTTTTTCTTTGGGGCCGCTAACCAGCTCCCAAATCACAACACAGAGACTTATTAAGTTTGAATGCTCGATCTTATGCTCGTTTCTGCTAGCTTTCTTTCTTTAACTTAAATTAGCCTGTTTGTCTTCATCTATATTTTGTCTTGGGCTTCTTATCTTTCTTTCCTTCTGGTATATCTTGCTTTCCTACTGTCTCTATGTCTGGATAGCTGGCAGTTGTCCCAGGTGAGTCTCTCTCTTTCTCCTCTTTCTCTTCTCCTCTCTTCTTCTCTCTCTCCAGCCTAGATTCCTTCTCCTATTTATTCTTTCTGCCTACCAGTCCCTCTTAGCCCTCTCCTGACTAACTACTGGCTATTCAGTTTTTTATTAGACCAATCAGGTTCCTTAGACAGGCAAGGTGAAATAGCAGCACATCTTTACATAATTAAACAAATGCGGCAGAAACAAATGTTAACACATCTTTCCATAGTTAAAGTAATTACAATTCCATTACAATGGGTCCGATATCAGACCGGTGATCTTCTAAGTGAGACATCTTCTCGCTAATTCACAAAGCAACTTGAGTTTGAAAATTATAATCTGCAGTCAAGGAATTTCATCACAATTCTGACCTTGATTTAACATCAACCGTATGCCAGCCTCCTCTGTTTCCTGCTGCAGTGCAGGGATAGGTAGCCTCTGATTAGACTGGCAACAAACTTAAGGAGAAGGCTAGGGATGGATCTGTGCCATCCTTTTGCATGGTGAGATAACAAACTGTCAGCAATGAAAAAAGCACATCTATCAAAACAGCGACACAGGAGGCCACCAACACTGTGATGCCATGGACCCTGACCAATGTGCTCTTCTTAAACTCTAGTGAGCACACTCCTGGGCAAAACTCCAGCCAAATTTGGCCTAACACATTTTTTTTACTCTCTTTGTAAAAGAAACTTTAATTTATTCTTTGGTAATTTCATACATGAATACACTGTTTTAAAATCGCACCCACCCCTACTTCTCTTTCCAGTCCCCCACACATACACTTTCCCTTCCCAACTTCTTCTCCTGCTCCTCTCTTCGTAGCATATTGAGATCAACTAGTGCTGTCCATATTCAAATGGGCTTGTGTATCATCCACTAGAATGTGGACAACCTACCATGGGCACACGACTGAAGAAACTGACTCCCCATTCACCAGCAGTCAATGGCTACAACTAGAGTCAGGGCATCTCAGGGCCCTACTCTAAGTTAGGTGACCGGGCTGATCTTATGAAGGTGTTGGGCAGACAACCAAAGTCGCTGTGAGTTCATGAGTACAATGGCCCCATCATATCTAGAACTTTACTTAACAGAGGTCTTCCCCTACCTCTGGATCTTACAGTCTGTCTGCACCCTCTTTCATGATGTGCCCCAAGCATGGGTGGCAGGGAGAGAGGTGATAACAATGTTCCATTTAGGTCATAGCATTACTCAGTCACTTATTCTATGGACTTTGACCATTGTGAATCTCTGTATTAACTGTCAGCTGTCTGATGGAAGACGAGACCTGCTCTTTCCTTTGAGCATGACCTACATTTGGTCAGTAGAAAAAAAATGCTTACTTTTACAAGCTGAGAGTGTACATGCCTAGGGTGGCCATTAATTTAACCTTTTTCTGTACGTCAGGGTCCTGCCTGTTCCCTCTCGACTAACCACCATCAAGTGAGTTCACTAGTTCTTCCAGGGAGGAAGGAAGCGCCCCTCCTCTCACCCTTTAGCAAGGGCTGGGTCTGAAAGCACAGTGTCAGTAATTCATCCTATGCTTTCTCGACCCTTTATACCTTAAAAGAGCAGATGTTTAAGAGCTCTGCGGGCCAGGCGGTGGTGGCACACACCTGTAATCCCCGCACTTGGGAGGCAGAGGCAGGCAGATCTCTGTGAGTTCAAGGCCAGCCAGGTCTATAGAGCTAATTCCAAGACTGGCTCCATAGCTACTGAGAAACCCTGTCTTGAAAAACCAAAATAAATAAATAAATTTTTTAAAAAAGAAAAGAGCTCTGTGGAATTTTCATTAATTCCTTGATAATCTCCAATGTCTAGCAATTTATTTTAAAAACTTTTACCCACTGTATCCTGGCATAACTGCTAAAATTTCAAGTTTTTATTTTTTAAATTCATAAAAAATCCTTAAAGAAAATGTAACAGAATCATTAGTATTATTTATTATTATTTTTATTATATTGATTCTCTGTTCAAATCAATATCAAATTAAATAGAAATTACATTGGCATGACTAAATTATGTCCTGTTTTTGAAACAGTTTTATTTATTTTTTTACTTTACAAAACTCATATAAGCCATTTTTCAGAATAATTCTTTTATATTTAGGGTTCCTTGTTAAAATAACAGCCAAACAAAATCTGTAGTCCACTCTCTTCTGTCTTCACAGTTGAAATACGAGAGAGAGACTTCTTAGCCTTCTGCCACTAACACAGCAGGACTTGGCGAGCCCAGGAAGTTCAAGGCAAAACTCTCACCTCTAAGTCAGAAATCAGACCTGCTCCTTGGAAGTCAAACTATGGAGTTTGAGGAGGGGAAGAGAGATATCTGGTCTGACCATTTCAAGCTGAAGTGCTGAGGTCTGGGAGGCTTACACTTGCTGGTTGTGTCCCCTGGACTGGAGGCTAGAAGCCCGAGGTCAAAGAGTCTGCCTGCAGCCTTGATGTCTTCGGCGGCTTGCTTCTTGGTTTATATATTGCTGGCCATCTTTTCAGTGTGGCCTCACATGACAAGAAGTGGTGACAGAGCTTTCTGAAATCTCTTTGATAAGGGGCGCTAAACCCAGTTATTTATAAGGGTTTTGCCTTAGCGGCCTAACAACTGATCAAGGGCCTACTTTCCAATACCATTCCATAAGAGGCTAGGATTTCAATATATTAGAGAGGCCCAAATATTCAGTCCATAACAACAAATGGATTTATGCCATAAACAAAGAAGAATTAAACCAGGAAAATAGCGAGGCCACCCTGGTTCATTTCAGGCCGGAAAGGATGGGATTATGGAGGCCTTGAAGAGGCTCTCAAAGGACCAGAGTCCACCTGGGATCACAGGTGCTGTCTCTGTGCCTAAACCTAGTGTGAAGTACACCAGGGAAGGGAGGCACACAGCCCACAGGTGCCAATTCTTCTGTTCCTGCTGGCCCCTCCTTCCCAAACCTGACAGCCACCAAGGGAAAGACAATCATTACCTGGCTTTTATCCAGCAGTTACAGTGCTGATATTTCCCCACTTTTATGTCTCTTATGTCAATCAGAATATTTTTATTATTAAACACCACTCCCTGAATTTTGCTTGGGGCCCAGGGTTTAGGTAGGCATTATCCAAAAAACATTTATAGACTGAAAAGTGTAAGCTGCAGGAGAAATAGCTATTTAAAAGAATAAATGACTTCATCTACTCCTGCATTATAAGGGAGTCCGGGCTTTGTCAGGGAAAATGGCTCTTCTGTTTCAAAACTAATTAATGGGCCTCTGGGTTAGGCTCCTACCCTAGTTTGTAGCAGGAGATTAAGACAAAAGATAATGAAATCAATTTGTCCAGTAAGGTGCAAGCATCCACTGTGGTGTATTAAAGTAGTACAGTCCAAGCTGGAGTTCAAATTTGCCTTTCTTGAATCCTTGTTGGTTTCTCAGAAAACAGCCTGTGGTTCCTTAGTACTCAGGACTCAGAGAGTTTCTAGATTCCTCTCTTCCCTATACATAAACTACTCTGCTCTTTATTGCCAGCCTTCTTCACCTCTTTCCTGGATTCTACCTTTCAACAGGTTTGTTTTTCCACCAATAAATGAGGCTCCCAGGGCCACAGTCTAAGGGAACCTGTGTGACCTCCTGCCTGTGTCTTTGCATTCCTCACACAGCTATTATCTTCCCTCCGAGGCCCCAGAGGAAGGAGGGGATGCTTGAGAATAGGACTCACCTGTGTTCGCCCATGTGATTATAAGGATAAAAACTAAGCCCATGGTGCTAACTCTCATCTGGAGGCTTCTTGCAATTACTGCAAAGGAAGGGAGTCTGCATCCTGAAACCTGGGTAGACAAGAAAGAGGAGGCACTTTGTCAGTAGAGGATGAGAACCAAACCACATAGTTTCAGGGCAGTATCCCAAGGCAGGAGAGAACTTGTGCTTGGAGAGAGGCCATAGTTGTGTCTGGTATTGTATATAAGGCTGTTTCTCTTGTATACTAAAATTTCCCTCTCTTGTCTCAAAATCTTTATAAAGCTCTGCTAAATCCCACTCCAGATAGCCATTAATCCTTGAGGAAGAGGCTGTTGGGATGAAGAAGGACAGAGCAGAGCAGCAGCCAGCAGTGGAGAGGAAGCAAAATGAGAGATGCAGGCATTTGGGGACTGTACTGCACTCCCAAAGAAAGAAAGGGCCACCTTTGAGGGACTGGAGGTGTGGGGGTACTGAGTTGACAAGGAATGGTGGTGACGCCGAGCCACAAGAGATAAGGTATCTATCTTCAGTAACACAGAGATGCCTTTTAGGTTCGGAAGTCAGCACGGCATACGTCAGGCTCTTATGTGAGAAGGGGAGCGTGTTCATTATCCTCAGCTCACCCCCTTCACCCCAAGGCTGTCCCCGTCTGATTTGCTCCAGTCAGCAGCAAAGATAGCATTCTCTAATGACCTGCACAGAAACTGTCCAAGGCAGCACTTTTCCACGAGGCCGGTCCTCTCTTCTTCCCTCGCTCCCCTCTCCCTCCTTCCCTCCTCTTCATGTGACTGATTCGTTGATTCTGTCGACACCTCCCAGACAATCTTTCACTCTCAAATCCCAGTTTTCACCTAGCTCTTTTCCTCTTCCTGGTTAACCTTTCCTTAACAGCTCCAAGAAAGACGCTTTCAGTCACTTTCGGCCTTCCCTTTTGGTCTTTTCCCCCTTCCTCCTTTTCCCCCCTGCCTGCCTGTTTCTTCCCTTTTTCTCATCGTGCGAAGGGAACAATAAAAACTGGCTTTAATTATAGGGGCTGAGTACAAGTAGTGCGAGCTGTCCACCTGCCCTCAGCACAAGGCAAGTGGTAAGTTCTGAAGTGAAATGAAACACGCTGAAGAGTTCAAGCCATCAGCTTCAACAGCCCTTGAGGTAACCAAGAGCCTCTCCCGAGAGCGCCACATCGTCTCCATTTACCTCCTCATCCTTGTCCAATTAATCTTTCCCTTAAGAATGAATGTTCACGCAATAAAAAGAGACATTTCATCTTATTGTCCTTCTGTTTGGTTTAATTATGGATATCTGGCTGTTATTGTTTTTGAGCAACTATATAATACTGCAACTGCATTTGGCTGAGATGAGCTTTTGCGGGTGAGCTCCAGCTCTATTTATAACATCGTTTCTATGGGAAAGTTTATTCCAGGTCCCCAGTAATGTGCTTACAAATGAACTTTTTGATTATAACTTGGAACAAAGCGTGTACACTGGGGACAGCTTGATCGTCATCATGTCTCATGATGGCTGTGTTAGTTCATGGTTCGGTTAGCTCGTGTGTTTCCCTTGAACGTTCTCCTACCTGTTTTAAGGAAATGCCCCAGGTGAATGGCTGAAATATAGAGCCACTTACAGAGCTTCTTGTTTTATGCCAGGGCTCTTTATGTATTGGCACTAGGACCCTACTCATATGTGAAGGGTGAGTTCCATGCAAATATTTATTGTTGAGGAAGCAAAAAGCCATGTAAGAGATTCAGAAGGCCATTTCCTTCCTGGCTGGCACTGGAAGTGTCTTATCCTAGCAAATACCCAGATTCTCTGCCTTCTTTGGTCCCAGTGAGATCCTCAATTAGCTCTGCAGACCCTTCACAGGTCTTGTAAGTTTAAAAAAGTGAAAGCATTGTGAAGGGTAAATACAATATGAATGGCATGCGCACATCCTTTCATTTAGCAATCCCTGTGACTTAATCGGTTGCACTGAAGATGGCCAGTGGAGGGTATTTTCCTAACATAACAGGAGTTTGCTTCACAAACTGGAGACTTTAATCTTCCAAGCATTTACCTCCAGTGATGATCATCTGGGGAAAGAGAAGTTGCCAGGGCAATGCTGCCCTAGCCCCTCGCTTCTAGAATGAGTCCCCTGTGGAGAGTCATTTCCACTTAGGAAGAAATGTGATCACCTCTTGCTTACTGTGGTGTTTGGGGTGATTTGAATTGCAATGTGGTGTATTCAATCCACAGGGCAAAGAAAACCGAAGCAGCATCATTAAAGCTTGAAGAGTTGAAATAAGTGGTGTGGGCTGAGCTTCCATGGTGACAGGAGAGTCCTCTACTTATAGCAGAATACAGGAAGCCCTATGAAAAATTGGTCGGGCAAACCAGTTCTTTGTGTGGACATGAGGAGCATGTGTATATAGGTGGAATTTTTCCCCTCTAACCATCACTGCCTTTTCTCTTGTAGATTTGTTGAAAGGCCATTTACTTTACCATCAGGAGACAATGGGTGCTGGAGCTATCTTATGAAGGGTAGAATTAGTTGGAGAGTCTTCTAAATTCTTTCTCAACTCTCTCCTAAGACAAGGAGGCCATTTGTCCAGGGCTATTGTCAGGGGGTTATGTCCACAGCATTAGCAGCTCCTGATAGATGGCACATTTGAGGTTGCTTAGCAGCACCACCCTTAATAATACTCTTCTTTATAAAGTGCTTGCTCTTAAATATTGATGAGGCCTTGCAAGATGGGTTCCCATCCCTGCCAGGGCATCTATAAACACTGAGCTTGGGTGTGAGTGTGCTACCCAAGCCTGCTGTGCAGAAGGTAGGTGGGTCTTTGTACCCGGTTTCTGGATGAGGCTGCTGAAATGGCACATCTCTGTGAGAGTGAAATCATCACCTCTGTGGAGGGTGCCACGGAGATACTGGCTACAGAGCCATAGTGGGGAGGACCGGGGGTGGAGGGATATGCTTTGTTCCCAAGGAAGAGCCAAGACGGGCTCCCACCATTATAATCTCTTAAATATTAATAGGATCCAAAAATACAGTCATAAAAATGAGCAAAACTAGAATTAAAGGAAGAGCAATGGATGGGGGAAAATGTTTGCAGGGAAAGTGAAAAATTCGATGTCCATCTCTTCTTCTGAGAAATCCTCAATTTAGGTGGCATGGATCATCAGCAAGCAAAGAAGGTCAGCTGGGACCTGTTAAAGCCACAGGGAAGTCAATGCCACTCAGCTGGAAGGTACCTCCTATCTGAAACTTCCAAGGTCTGGGATGGGATCTGGGTTTCTGCACTTCTTACAGGTTCCTTCAGTGGTGGACGCTGTAGCCCCTGGCCCATACTGGCCCACCTGGACGATCAAGGGCTGTGTAGTTCAGTAGAACTCTCTGTAATGGCGAGTGTTTCCTGTATCTATGCTATCCCATTCTCTAGCTTTGGGAATGTAGCTGGCATGATTGAGGAACTGGTGTTTTAATTTTACTCTACTTAATGAATTTACATGTGAATAACTATATACGACTAGCTGCCTATTGGGAAGCCTCTGCCAGTTGGCTTCCCAACTACTTCTTATCCGTGAAAGATGATGCCTGGAAAGGGTTTTAAGTTTGAGACCTGGCAGCAGCCCAGCTGCTCATCCCGCAACATCCTTACTCTTGTCCTGCTCTGCACAGAGCTTTGTGTACCAATCCTAAACTGGGCTGCTAACACACTCTGCTTCTGTCTTCTTTCCATCCACCGAATATTCTGAAATGTTACCTCTTGGGCCTTTGAGGGCCAGTTCCAATGTTAGCTTCCTCTAGGCATTGCCATGGGTCATATGCTCTCATTGCACAACAGTGTCTCAATTGCCTGTCTTCAGACCCAACCCCACACAGCAAGGAGTCTTCCCATTCGATCCATCAAAGAACATGCTTTCTCCTTAAATGTTGTTGCCAATGCCCCTCCATGCCAGTGGTGGTGGTGGGGAACACAATACCCAGAGAAGGAACTCAGGCTCTAAGTTCACACAAACAGAAACTCAAAGCTGTCTTGCTTCTTCTCTATTCTAGCTTGTGTGGTCTGGGACAGTGGCTAAACCACAGTATCTTACCTGGGAAAACAGAGTTGAAACTGTATGCACCTGTCAACAGTGTAAAGACTTATGAAGTGTGTTCAGTAAAGGTATCTGCTGATGTTAAAGAGGACAACCGTGAGTGGTTCAGATGTGCAAATTTCCAAGGCATGCTAAAAATTTGATTGTCATTGTGGCAGTTTTATGAGTTGCGACCTTGAAGACGGACACTAAAACGAAATCCAACAATAGCTCAGAATTGAGTATAATAAAGGGTTATTTATTTAGGGGTAGACTCACTGATCACAGTCCTCTGTTCCAATGGTGAACAGCAACAGAATCCCGCAACCAGAAGAGAGAACTAGCGCTACATTGGCATTTATCGTATAAGAGGCCACACCCAAGTGGGCAGGTAACTTAAAGGCTACTGGCTGTAGGATTTCCTACAGCAGGACCTTCAAAGATAACTGACCCATGAGGTCTCTGCTTTTATAAATGGACTAATGCCATTGTCATAGAAGCAAAGAGTACATTTGGTTTGTTTAACAGGCTCTTCCTTTTCTTCTTGCCTCCCACCAGATGATGCTACACCAAGAAAACGTATGGGTACTGGAGTCCCCAGTCTCCTGAACTGTCAGAAAGTAAATTTTTTTCATTATATATTCTCCAGTCTCAGGTGTTATGGTATAGCAGCATAGAATGGACCGAGACAAGGATGGTGACAATACAATTTTACGCTTTATTTCTTCAGCTGCCCTCCTTTGGCCCCATCTCCAATTCATTCTCGCTTACTCTTTTTCTTCATGAAATCTGTAACAGAGAGCCCCAAACAATCAGAAACCTAAATATGTGGATGCAATCACTGGAAGAAATCTTTGCTTTACCAGAGCACACGCAAGGAAAACCACAAGAGTAAAAGAAAAAATTTGGCAATATATGCAGCCTTGGTAATCATCACACAAATGAAAAGAAAACCTCTGTGCAAACCATTTAGGAGTCTGCTATCGCAATTTAATTCTGCACTGGTGGCACTGAAAATCTGAGCAATAATATTCCAGAAGGCATTCTGGCAAGAGCCATTCATGCAATGGACAAATGTTGAGTGTCTACTAAATTCCAGACACTGTATCAGGCTCTGGGGATTCGGAAGCCAGTAAGGCCAAGTCCTCATCTCCAAAAGCTTGTTATCACAACAATCCATCTAAATATTCATTCAGAGACCCCCTTGATGGAGGAGTATCTGTGTTACTTTCATTGGTTAATAAAGAAACTACCTTGGCTCTTTGATAGGACAGAAAATTAGGTAGGCAGAGTAAACAGAACAGAATGCTGGGAAGAAGGGAAGTTAGGCAGACGCGATGAAGCTCCAGCCCAAGATGAACCTGGGTTAGAATCTTCCTGGTAAGCCACCACCTCGTTAATGGGTTAACCAAGATGTGAGAGGCTAGAGCTAAAGGGCCAGGCAGTGTTTAAATGAATACAATTTGTGTGTTGTTATTTAGAGTGTAAAACTAGCCATGTGGGATTCGGACGGGATGAAAAGCAGGCCTGCCCGCAGCTCCTCACTACACCCCCTCATCCAAAAATATAAAAAATATTCTCTTACATATATATATATATATATATATATATATATATATATATATATATATATATATATTGCTATGCCATCTATTCTAATGTGCACTGCCTATTTACCTAATTTCTAACAATTAGGAAAGGTTTAAAATGAGAATAATTTGCCAACAAAGTAAAATTAACATGGACTAAACTATACTATGAGAAAACTATGTAGACATATGATATAGTCAAACAGAAAGAACACAAAGAAGTATGGACAAAGCTTAACTGTGGACACTTACATCTGAGCCTCACAAATGAGAATGTGGGAAACGGTCCAAAGGAGGGTTGTGTTGCTGAGTAAGGGTCGCATTATGATTTTTATCAGAGCAGCACATACACACTGTATTCCACAAAAGTGCCACCTCAGACCTCATGTTTTCTGGATCAGGACACTGTGACAAAATGCCAGATTCCTGATGCCTTCCAAGCCAGGTAGGCTTATGACAGACACCTTTGTTGCCCAAAGAAATATAAGTGGGAGAGCTATAGGGGCCTTTTCACTGAGCACATTATGATTCAGTTCTGTTTAACGGGAACTTGCCCCACCCATCTCATCCTGCCACAGCAACTAGCATGTGCCATCAGCTAGAAGAGAGCTCCATCAACTCAGATTCCAGATGAAACTATCCACTTATTTTTAAAATTTCCATGGGTGTGCATTTTGTGTGTGTGTGTGTGTGTGTGTGTGTGTGTGTGTGTGTATGAGAGAGAGAGAGAGAGAGTATGCATGCTCTATTGTTCTTTATTTTCTTATCTATTCTTTTTTTGATACAGGGCTTTTCATTAAACCTGGAGCTTACCAGTGAATGCTGGGGCTCTGATCTGCCTGTCTCTGTGCCTCTGCTTTCCCAATCCATGCATCACCATACCTGCCCTTTACATAGGTGCAGGGAATCCCAATCTATGTGTCACCATGCCTGCCTTTTACATGGGGACGCTTACCTGGATTCTCATACTTGCTCAGAAAGGATTTTACCTGTGACCCATTTCCCCAGCCCTAAGATCCAATTCTTGACTAACATTCCTGCTCCCAAACAGCCATAGACAACCTGACATGTGCAGGTTGTGTTTTATGAACAAAACATTAAAAAGGGGGAAAAATGAGAAAGAGAAGAAACTGTCATTTTTACCCTTGAAGTGTTAATAGCCAGTATCTTCATAAACAAAGATAAGCATACTCTTTATTACTTTAGAAATTGTATAAATAGCCTTCTATCTTTAAAATTGACCTGCTATGGCCTTGTGGAGTCTTGAAACAGACCACCATCTGGGAAAAGAGATTTCTGTTGGCACTGGGGAGTTTGAGCAGCACCTGATATATTCTAATTCAGGACTTATGAAGCCTTTTAGTCTCGCTAGCCCTTTCTACACTTCACAATAGCGGAAATGCAAAAAAAAAAAGAAAAAATCATAAGAAAACAAACTGATGCAACACTAACAATAATAATCATGTCAGCAAATATATACTCAGGAAAAGGTAGCAATATTTTCAAAAAATGAGTAGGCAAAGTGCCATTATTTTGTGTTTTAAAAATCTGCTTAATTCCTCAAGCTAATAAAATTAGGTATATTTGTACACTTGCTCTTGATTTCTATCTGTCGGCGTGAGTTGTTTTGACCAGAGAATGTAAAAAAGCTGGTATCACAGCTTGGACGCAGGAAAAGGAGAGGTCATCCTCGGGGCCTTTCAGGTACATTGGAATTTCTTCTTCAATTCAACTCAACTTGACAGGGGCCAGACTTTACCTAAAGGTTAATTGCAAGGCAAGATGTGACCCCTTGTCTGAGCCTGCCAGCAAACTCCTTCCCTTCTAAATAAAAGTACACTGCTTTTCTCTGCATCCTGAAGGAGTCTCTCTCCAGGCACGATTTCATAGCATCAGGAATTGGGCATTTGGAAAATACTGCTTTGCTGAGCTAGTCATACGTTCTAAAAGTTGACACTCTTCATTACACAACACGAAAAGAAAAACGCGATCTATTAATGTATTACTGATCACATCAGACAAGACCTTCAATATTGGGAATCTGTCAAGCTCTCAGAATTTTTTTTTTTTAATTCTAATTTTTTTACTCAGAAACACACGTTTTACCATTGGCAACCAATATTCTCAGTTGTTTTCCTTTAAGTGACAGGCTTCCTTGCTCATTTTTGAGAAAAAGCCTGCCAAATGCCCAAGTCTGAAGAACCATAGTTTGTTTGGAATTTGTTCTTTCAAGCAAAAAAACTGTGTTCCAAGAAAAAGGAGACTAGTGAGCTCACAACTCAGTCTCATGTGAGCTCTCCTTGGCTATAACCATCAGACTTGGGATCCAATGGCCTTGCTTATGTGTGCATCGGCCTGTCACACAGATCAGTGGAAGGGCCTGTTTCTAAGGCTCTGGACATGATAAACATTCCTTTCTTTTGTACTGTTTTATCAGAAGGTATTCTTATAGGAGCTGGCTTCTTTCTTTGCCCTTACTGTGCCTGTGTGACAACAAAGACTACTCTGTGGCTGCTGGCTCAGTGGGGAGCCACTGCCTTGATTTGCATCAAGGGGCCAAGAGTTTTACCCACCATTACTTTCAGATCATCAGTGCAAATGTCAGCAGAGTTAAAAAATAGCATTTGGAGTATAATTATGAATATAATTGTGACCTACGGCCTCCTGAATGCTGTGCAGGACTCTCAGGGAACCTGTAATCACACGTGGTTGTTCTAGTCCGCTGCATGGCGGGATCTAGCAGGAAAGCCAGTGAAAGCCTTTTTCCGCTCATCTCTTCTGTTCCTATATGACCCCGGGAAAACACTTTATCTGTTGTCAGTTCTAATTTCCTTCTCATCCATTTATTTATTCATTTGACAAATATTTGTTGGTTCCTTTCATGTGTACTGTCTGCACGTGAGTGTGTGAGGTCCTAAGAACATAGTTGTGAAACGGCACAAAAAAATCCTTATAGCTCATTTCTTAGTCTAGAGGGGATCAGAACAATGCTTGCATGTGTGTGGTGTTTGGTGTTATTTAGACAAAGGCAATATTTAAATATTTAGCACCTAAATAAATGAGTAAAGTCATTGAAGCCGTCTAGATGTGCTGGAAACTTCATCTGGAAAGCAGACTGCACTGCGATGCTCTGATAAAGAGGTAAGGAAGGAGGTGGCACAGCCTGGAGGGCAGTCAGAGAAGAAAGACTGTTCTAACAGAGTGGAACTTAAGCAGAAGCCTGAAAGAAGAAGCAGGTCCAGGAAGTTGTCTTCCCTACGGAAATGCTCTGTGATGTTGATAGTTATTAACAGTGTTCTCCAGAAATGCCTTTGAGTCATAAAACATATGCAACTAGTCATGGCGGTGCACGCCTCAATCCCAGAAGCACCAGGAAGGTGTAGGCAAGAGGTTGCAAATTTGAGGCGAGGCCATATAGCAAGTTCAAGACCCGCCGGTGTGCACGTGCACGTGCACGTGCGTGTGTGTGCGCATGCGTGCACACACACACAGACACACACACACCCTCACACACATGCATGCATGCATGCACACGTGCACGTGCATACTCATACATGGCATAACACTGCTTTGTCTATGCCCTAATGGGTCACATGCAAGAATTTAATGTCCAAGAGGAGATGTTGAGAGGGTGGAAGCTTAATTCTACCTTCTTAGTTAGAAACGATTATCTTAGGTGTCCTCAGGTAGGATCTCCAGGGTCAAATCTTGATAGTTTTATGAGAAGTGGGGAGGGGGTAAAGTGTGAGGAAGAGGAGGGAAAGAGAGACAAAGAGAGACAGGGCAGGGAACCCCATCTCTGTGTCTGGCCACATGATGCCCAGCACTATCCCAGAAGCCTCCTCCCCACAAGCAGGATCATCCCTGGAACTTTAACCCTCCTGACCTATGACTAAAAGTCAACACTGTTGTCTGGAAGGGCGCGGGTGACACCAAGGGTCCCTATAATGATCCAAGGCTTAAGGTCTTCGCTTATGCTATTGTAAAATCAATTCATAGTGATGGATGAAATGCTTGAGAGGTAAATAATATTAATTTGAACTAACCTATTAAGGACGTATTTTCTTTTGGGCAGTGTTGCAGAACATTTTTCCCATCTCATTTAATCTTAACAATTTAATGAAACACTATTATGCTGGTGATAAACAATGTTAGATCCCCCAAACCAAACTGCTGAGCAATATCAGAAGCAACACTCAAATCCAGGCAGTCTGAATCACGAGGTGTCAAGCTTCCTCTTAATAAAATTAGGAAGTACTTTATATTTGCAAAGTTCTTAGGATTCTGTCCATGGGACTTCTGTCATCATTGTTACTGATAAAACGATACTATAAAAAGTATATGTAGCTAAGTAATAAATATTGTGTTGGTTTAAAAATACATTGAACAAATTATAGGATGTGTTATCTGTCGAGAGTGAGGAGAGGGGTAATTGGAATGGAAGGAACAAGGGTAAGCAACCTATGAAAGTGGACTGCTTCATCCGGCTTTGATTTGAACCTGAAATGAAAGGTCAACCACGGGAATGTGCACAGTTGGCTTTCCCCAGATGCTCATGCTTAGCTGTTTTGAGAGGAGAGAAGATGCTGAGCTGTAGGGATGTGAGTGTCTGGGGGGAGCCTCAGGATGCCTCTTTCAGGCCAGCTTGCCCTGGCTGCCTTAGAGGGCTGGGAGAGCTTCTGCCCACCCCTTCCTCGAATCCCTCCTTCTTCCTCCAGATGAACACTAATCCTGGCCTAAGGAGAGCCAGGAGCAAGGTCTGTCTGATTTCCCAAAAGGCATCTTTCAGAGAGGATGCTCAAGTGCCCACCTGATTCCTATCTGAGCAGCCAGCATGCTCTGTAAAGACTCGTTTTTTTTTTTTTTATAGGAGTGCTTTGTTTCTCGCCTCGTTCTAAGAAGAAGGCAGTGGGGGCACATGGGTATGCTTGGTCTAGAATTCCAGTTCTGAGAAACAGCATTTAGAGAATTCTCTTTTTCTATGCATCCTTTCAGTTTATTTCATCTCCCAGGACAGATTTCTAATCTTTTTTTTTTTTCTTTTTATTGAGTTAGAAAACAGGGTCTAAGAGGAAGCAAAGTGACCATGATCTGCACAAGAGGGCAGAGAGAACATGTGATTCTCAGAGTTTCAGCTGGGGCTGACACACGGGGCTGAGAATGACGGCTGAATTAGCACAGCAGCATCTGGGCCTTCTGAGCTCATTTTGACACTCCACTTCCCGTTTCCTGCCAGCATAGGCAATGAAGATCCCAACACTCTGATTTGTCAAGAGATGCATGTCTCTGTTTTAGAGAGTATTGGTACAGACAAAACCAGAACCTGGCTATTTTAATCCTGCTGTGCTTGGGCACCTCCTCGGCAGACCACAAACAATAGCAGCTCTTTCAGGCAGCATTCAGAGACCCAGGTAAGCAGACAGCACTTTGGACATGTGGTGTGCATGCAGGATGAGCTAAGTTGATCCTGCTATTGCCATGTGGGGCTAGCCCCTGCTACAGATGGCAGGTATAGCATAGGCTCCTGATAATCCCACATCCAGAAGAGTCCACACTATTAAAATAGACATGGAAAAACCTCTCATTGCAAAAACTGAAATTTTTATGGGCATTAGTAGTGGGTTATGGTGGCAAATGCATAAGTGGTCAGATGTATGCCAAAGGTGTGTTGAAAGAAAATGAGTAGATTTTCCATGGGAATTGAATCCTCAAATTTGAGAGGCAGGTGGATATTGTGTTCAAAACCAGCCAGGGCTTTATCGGGAGATCCATCCTCAAAACAAAGTAAAAGATCGAAAAGATCCCAGCCTATAATTTGTTTCAGTGTTAAGTCTTTCCTCCTCTAGCTCCAGATAATCCCATTTTCATGTAGCCATGACAAGTTTTAGGTGTTGTTTCCCACAGGCGCCTTGCGTGGGGGGAGGGTAAACAAACAGAAAAACAACAGGTGTTACAGGTGTTACAGAACACATCATCAGAGGTGCAGCAGAAACAGCGGCTTTGATCAGGGGGAAATCTAATTTGTGAATGCCAGGTTCTTCAAGAAGGATGGGGGCGTGAGAGGTATACTACAAAAACAGTTGGATAAGAAATTAATGTTGGTGGAAAGGTACATTTTACACAACTGGAGGAAGGAACAAGTCTTCTTTACAACTGTTTCCAGGGAGACCTGGGAGTATAAATCAAAACGACGTGAACCGTATGGATTTTAGCAGCGAGAACCCCCTCGGCTTCCCGTCATCCCATAGGTAATCGTAGCTGGATGGAGGCTAGAAAGAAAGACAACTTCAATATGAGGACCACAGGGGAGACTTATAATTTCCTTCCTCGAGGGCAGATTCACTGAAAACAGTGTATATTATGTTGCTTGTGCCACAACTAACACAAGTTTGGTGATGTTGATCGTTTCAGCATCCCGGCTGAGGGGTGATCCAGGGTGAACAGTGTGCCCACAGCATGAAACCCGAAGGCAGCTTTTGATGACTTGACACCTCACTGTGTCGCTGAAAGAACTGGAAGGCTTGAATCTTTATGGGGTTCCTGATGTATGAAAGTGGACAAACAGGGTTGGAGTGAGCCGAACACAGGACAAAAGGAGATGCAGAAAGTTTGTTCCTGGCTCATAGAAAAATATCCTGGAATCATGGCTAATAAGCAGATCATTCTATGAAAAATGACAAAGACCAATAAATGCAAATTCCATCTCAAAAGTCACTGGCAAAGGCAGAAGATTGGAATGGATCAACAAAAACATTACAAGGCACAATACAGTGGCTTTGTTCTTTCTTTATCCTGGGCCTTATTAAGGTTGTGAGGTTGCATCTGAGTGTAGGCTAGGCCAGGGCTCTAAACTGGAGTGGCCACCATAGTAGCAAAACTAGTAGGTGATTTCTAGTAGAAAGCAGGCAAAGGAGTGTGAAGAAGATAACATTTCTAAATAGTTACTATAGAAAAGATCATACACAATTGTGCATGCAACACATCAGTGACGTGCACAGGCACACACACATAGTTCATATAATGTCTGTTTATGGAGAGTAAATAAGTCACATCAGTGACCAGGCTAAATAGAAGTATCTTGTGGCTCTGCAGGAATTTGCAGTAAGGGCAAATACGCTTTGGATCATCTCTGCCAAGCTGAAGCCTCGCATGTGATTGCCATTCATGCGCCTAGATCAATATAAATATGGATATCCTCATCTGAATTAGGCAGGAAAAGTAAGACAATTTGACAGCCCCCTGATGAGACACAGCAGCTTCCATCCTGCAGAACAGGCTGAAGAAGGGAGTGCAGCCTTGGTGGGCTAGGAGAAAGAACACAGTGGCCTGGAAAATGCAGATGCCTCTGAGATGTTCACTTGACAGAGTGAAGCCTGTTTCTCATATGGGCTGTCATCTATTGGAGTTTTAAATAGGAGCCTGCTTTAGGGTGTTACTTAACTCGCTGGCTCACAGCGCTCTGGTGGAACGGAACGGGGGCAGCATGGTGAAAGCGGGCTGTGATATGCGGGACACGGGCCTGCGATTCTCCTTCTCGATGGATTCTGGGCCTCCTGCATTGCCGTGCTTGAACACACAGCTGGGAGTGGAGATGTCTGTCAATCAAATAGGGAAAATTAACCATGCCAAAGTTGGAAACCGAGCAGAAAAGAAAGAAGTAGATTCTCAGTCTCAGTGGGGGCTGCATCCTCAGCATAGTGCTCCAGGAAACATGAGCAGGGCACCCCACTTCTGCCCCATCAGTTTTATCGACATCACCTCTCCTCCACATCCCTAGCAAAGTGAGGGGCTGATACCCAAAGTAGTGTTCTTTTCAGGAAGGATAAAATTATATAACAGTGTGAGTTTAATCTATATTTGGAAGACATGGTATTACTTCTTTGATAAGTAATACTCTTCAAGTAGGACACACATGCTCTAACCCTCAGGTCAAGTGGAAGCTGGGGACGAATATTAGTTACAGGCACACATTATTCTATGCAGTGGGGTCGTCTTGAGAATGCTCATGCATTAGTTTGATGGTGTTTTGTTTTGGAGACCCCAGGGGAACTGACTATTTAAAGAATCTTGATGGAAGATCAAAAGATTCTGCTGTGATGAGATGAATCACCCCCTAGTCCCCAAGTTACCTATTCTATAAGTTTGTAATTTTTACATACTAAGGTTTGGTTTCCTTGCCTTGCCTAGTACTGAGGCATCACAGTTATGAAGCAGAAAGCAGGACTAGGAATAGAAGTTTTTGCATAATCAAGTGGTATTGACCCTTTTCAGTGGTGAAGCATCTGTACTAAAGGGTGTGGGATGTGCATGCATTTGTACTCATCATCTGTGTCCTGAAGGGGCAGCAGCATTGTCAGACTGGCACACTGCAGGTGCTCCATCCAATGTACTGGTAAAAATTCCCATGCGTTGAGTGTTGAGAACAACACAGTCAAATAGTGGTATAGAGGTAGCCGTGTAAAGCCCACTTGCAACATACTATTTAGAAAAATAGTGTAATTTAAAAAAAAAATCCTCACCGACTCAGGTTGACTTGTGGAATTTGTATTGGCCAATAAGAAAACACCATGTGTGACATCAACAGAAGCTGAAAAAACTCCTTGTGTGTTGGGTTAGTTGCCTTTTGGGACCACCACCATGAGAAAGGTTAGATTACTCTGGTATGTAGGCGCATGTGAACAACTCACTTTAATTGCCCCAGCAGATGCCACGAGTGCCCAGGAAGGCAAGTCACTGTAGAGCATACAGTAGCCCAGCAGGTCACTGTGATCAGCCAACACATCTCAGAGGAACCGCCCCAAACTGTCAATATACGCATGCTGTATTATTAAGGTGACTTTTCACACAGCTAATGATAACTGGTATACAAGCCAAGAATAGGGAAGGAGCACTGTCTGAATGACTTAGTCAAATCTGGGAACAGCAAAAGCCTCTAACCTACTTGATGATTTGAATAAGATGTCCCCCACAGTCTTGGAATTTGAATATTTTGTCCCCGGTTGGTGGCTATTTGGGGACATCTATCAGGTGTGTCTTTGCTAGAGAAAGTGTCACTGGGAGTAAGTTTTGAGAGCTTAAGACTTATGCCACTTTGAGTTTGCTTTCTGTTTTCTGCTTGCAGTTAAAAACAGGAGCTCTCTCATGGGGAAAGCCCCAGATCTCCCTGGGAAGTGGAAATAGAAGAGGTTTTGTGAGGGGACTCAGGATGGGTGGGATGATGGAAACATGAGAGATCGGGTTGGGAGCATCAGGGGTAAGAGTGCTGAGGGGGACTGCTGAGGGGTATTTCGGGATTGGGAGAAAGGATGACACAGGGGAATCTTCCAGGATACTGTAAGGAGGACCCCAGCTTAGACTTCTAGCAATAATGGATAAGTAGCCTGAACTGGTCATCTCCTGTGACCAGACTGGTGCCTGCCTAATTGTCATCAGAGAGGCATTATCTAGCAGCTGATGTAGGCAGATGCAGAGACCTACAGTCAAACTTCAGGTGAAGTTTGGGAATCCTACAAGGAGGAGAAGAATATAATGTAGAAGCCAGAGGGGTCAAGGACATCATGGAAAAGCTGACACAATCAACTATGGCTCATAGGGACCCACAGAGACTTGAACCGACAACCAGAGAGCCTGCACGGGACTGACCTAGGCACTCAACATATGCTACAGTTGTGTAGCTTGCTTCTCTAATGGGACTCCTAACAGCGGGGACAGGGGCTGTCTCCGACTCTTTTAGTAGCTTCTGGGACCGTACTTCTCATACTGGGTCATCTTGCCCAACTTTAGTACACAGGGAGGTGCTTAGTCTGACTGTAACTTGATATGCCATGTTTGTTGATACTCATCGGAGACCTGTCCTTTCCTGGATAGAGATGGAGGAGAAGAAAATTGGGAGGGGGGAAACTAGGGGAGAGAGACTGGAGACTGGCTTCAGACAGGATGTAAAATAGATGAATTAAAAAAATGAGAACTCTCACTTGTTCCTACCTCCATGGCTGATGCTTGCTGCCATGCCTTCCCTGCTGTAACAGTGACAGACTCTTATTTCTGTAAATACATAAGCCTTTTCCTGATGAGTTACCTTGGTGTTGGCATTTTATCACAGTAATAGAAAAGTAACAAATGCATCTACTGATAACTAAGCCTAGAAAGAGAAACATCCAGTTGAGTAAGGTTTACACAGGAGCTTGCTGAACAGGAAATCCGGTTTACTGTATGTTCACAATTAAAATATTTGTAGCACACATTCGTGAAGCTGTCTCATTGAGATTAGCGAGGTTTTATAGTCATGGATAGCTATAGGCAAAATCTTGTTATTGATTCCACCCTGCCCAGGCTTTTCCTTGGCAGCTTATAACTATGGGCTGGTCACCATCTTCCATGACAATAACACCTACAACCAACAATGGTCTGCAGGCCTCCTCTACATTCACCTATGCCAAGTTTCTGATGTTTCAGGTCTTCAAAAACTCCTGCAACTGCTGTCATGTTATCTTTAGCTGTTCCTATAAAGTCACACGTACAAATCTTACACTGCATGGAACGGAGTGTGTGGTTCATTGGCTTTAGTCTTAAGGATAATCTTCTGTTGCCCTTAAATACTTGCGTAAAATTGGCCGTTGTTGAACTCAATTCCTCTGAGTTTGGCGGACAACTGCTCACATTTGTGAGCCACTGCAACCTCCTCCTAGTACTACGGTCTTCCTTCTAAACTTAGCCCATCCGCTAAACTGAGATTTTGTTTAATGTCCTAGACGAGGCTTAAGTGACTGTTTACCTCTTAGGCAGTATGTTCGTTGTTTGAATGGTGTTGCCTACAGAAACCATTCCACCTCAACTACAGCTGCCGCTTCTACCTGACCCTGTCAGAAATGCATCAGCCGTGCGTGAATGGCTACCCTTTGCCTTTGTTCTTGCCTAGATCCAAGGGTTTCTCTTATCACTTTTAACTCCCTGGTCAAATGATTTTCATTTTGTACCATCCAGTGGGGTGGCAGTGGTTCTTGCCCTCTTTGCTTCAAATGAGAAATTTGATAATAGTCCCAGTAACCCTATTGCGATGGTCAATTTTGCATGGCGACTGAACTGGACCATGGGGTGTCCAGTCATTTGATCACGCATTATTTGGAAATTATCTGAGAGGATGTTCTTAATGAGATTGGCATTTGACTCTGCAAACTCAGTAAATCAGACGCCTCCCTAAGGTGGGTGGGTCTCAGTCAAACGTTTAAAAGCCTGAATAGAACAAAGAATCAAAAAAAAAAAAAAAAGAAAAGAAAAAAGAAAAATAAATTCTCCCTAAACCCTTGACCTGGGGCATTGGTTTTGGTTTTGTTTTATTTGTTTTGATTTCTGTTTTTATAGACTTGGGAATCAGATGAAACAAGCTTTTGTTAGATCTAAAGCCTTTGGCTTTGAAAAGAAACTGTATTTCTGGGTTTAGAGCTTCCTAATGACTGATCTTGAGACTGAGCCTCTCTGATCACATGGGCTAATTCTCTCTCTCTCTCTCTCTCTCTCTCTCTCTCTCTCTCTCTCTCTCTCTCTCTCTCCTCTCTCTCTCTCTCTCTCTCTCTCTCTCTCTCTCTCCCTCCCTCTCTCTCCTTCCCTCTCTCCCTCCCCTTTTCTCTCACACAGCTCCTATTGGTTCTATTTCCGATGACTGCACATCCTTTAGAAGACATTTATTCTGGAAGAGTGCAGCACACCTCTTTCTTATTTCTCTTCTATTCTGACAAATGTCCCTTTTCTCTTACAGTTATAGCACAAAGGAAAGTGGCCATGCTTCTTATGCACCATGCAAGCCATACATTCAAATTATTACGACTCTTAAAAAAAGAGAAAAAAAAAAGAAAAACCTGCCAGCCAGCATTCTGAAAACTCTTAGAAGCTTTTGACCAAAGATAAGTGAATTTTACTTAAGAAAACAGCCTGAAAAATGGATACTTCTCATTTGTAGTGTTGGATGGAGCTGTGAAAAAAAGGGGGGCAATACTTTCAGGAAAAGAACTGGACAACACTGAAGTACAGAGGGACACAGGGTACTTTGAAAAGAGCGCTATCCACGGGGCAGGGGATGGAGAGGAGTTAGCCCCTCACCACGCTGTGTGCTGGGGGAATAAGTTCAATGCAAGCAGTGCTGAAGAGAAGATTTGATGACGCCACTGAGTTGGGCCTTAGGTGGTTTAAAAATAGAGAAGCCATTTAACCTAAGGCTAAGGGGTAGACTGTACCCTATGTAGGATAGGCTGCATGTCCCAGATGCCAAGAGAGCTAAGAGAGTGAGCTCCAGGCTACTTGGATCTGAGGCAAGAAATAAACAGCCTGGAATCCCCAAGGAACCAGGGCAGAGTGACGTTGTTAACAGGAAGCTGTGAACTGGTGATATCCTTACACGTATGTCATTCTACTCTGGCATTCTTTGTGACTCCACAAAGCTATGTCCCTGTTTACTGACTGTGTGTGTAAGAAAGGGCAGTCTGTGGAGAAGCTATGAAATGCAGGGGGAAGAGCATCAAGTAGACAGACTACAGGGAACGCTGACATGGTCTCCGAGAATCGCCCATACTGCTTGGGGTGATTGTATGTTGTATCTTCCCAAGGCTGCATAGCATGCCAAGGGTGTCAGAAAGAGAAAATTAGGGGGAGAAATGGTTCTTCCAGCCATGGGGATAATCACCAGGGGAACAAAGCTTTTTGGAACCCAGATTCCCAGTGTGGACTTTGATATGACCCTGCTCCTGATTGCCAATAGCTGTCTGTTGTTTGAGCTCGCTGTGAGAACACTGGGAAACCCTTGTATAAGCCATGCCCCATTGGGAGATGCCTGCAGCCAGGAGCTATGTTCCAAGCCTTCTGTGCTTGTATCGTAGGGAAACAAAGAGCTTGCCTGGCATGACTCCTGGAGATGCATAGGCACTGGAGTTGGAAGGCAGCCTCTGCAGACCCAAGAGCCAGGAGAGGCCTCAGTGACAAACAAGGTGACCTACAGCTTGTCGCCCTCGTCCTCACAGCTATGCACAACAGCGCATCTCTGCTCTATCAGAAGTACTGGCCTGATCCTGGCCAGTGAGTCTACCATTTCCCTCTGCCATGCTATAAGAGAAGCCTCGTAAAAGTAGAAGAAAGAGGGGGATGGGAATCTAGATTTCCCAGAAGTGTTCTGTGAACACCAAGAGTTTTCTAGGTGACAACCGCACTGCTCCTTCATGCTAGCTTGTTCCCTAAATTGCAGAGAGATGGTGTGTGCACAGTTAAAGGAATTTCTGAGCTCATGGAAACCAGTGTTTATTCTCTGGGATGTGTTTCTTGGGACAAGCATATCTTGAAACATGGCAGTAAGTGTTATGTCAAGAAATATGTATGCACGTGTCACAATTGAAGGTGCTAACATTAAATTTTAAAGACATAAGATAAAAAAGTTGAACAAGTTATTTACTACAAGATAAATCAGAGCCTCTAATACACTAGTCTACAGTGCAGCATTTTATAAAACGAGGATGTTTTGGTCACAACCTACATAAAAAGATGCCTTTATGTGTAACTCAAGAGTTTCATTAAACAATAGTGCAGTTATATATAATGACCTCTGGTACCTCTTACTCTAATTTATTTAAACATATTTATTGAGATACAACTAATTTTATGGCCTATTAACTGTTTCTGACCTGCTACTTGCAAATCCTGGTTTGGTACAAATCTATACAGGGTCTGGAGGGCATAGTTTTTGAGATCTCTCCAGTTTATGTAAATTCTTCCTGATATAGAGAGCATCCCACAGGACTGGTGCCCACGGGACACGGTTTGAGACATGTGGAGCTAACCCAAACCCTTTCTTTTATAGTTCAGCAATTGAGGACCAGAAAGAGTACTGTGTTGGCTGGTTTTATGTGTAAACTTGACACAAGCTAGAATCATCAGAGAAGATGGAGCCTCAGTTGAGGAAATGCCTCCATGAGATCCTGCTGTAAGGCATTTTCTCAATTAGTGATCAATGATGGAGAACCTAGCCCATCGTGGAGGATGCCATCCCTGGTTTGGTGGTCCCGGGTTCTATAAGAAAGCAGGCCGAACAAGTCATGAGAAGCAAGCCAGTAAAAAGCTCCCCTCTTGCCTCCAGGATCTTGCCCTGTCTGAGTTCCTGTACTGACTTCCTTCCATATGAACAGAACTATGGAAGTGTAAGTCAAATAAATCTTTTCTTCCCCAACTTGCTTTTTGGTCTTTGTGCTTGGTTGCAGCAATAGAAACCCCAACTAAGACAAGTCGTCCCTTAGTTAGGGTTTCTATTGCCGTGAAGACACAACACGACCTCAGCAAGTCTTATAAAGGAAAACATTTAATTGGTCCAGGATTGCGGTTTCAGAGGTTTAGTCCATTATCACCATGGTGGTAAGCATGGTGTCACACAGGCAGACATGGTGCTGGAGAGGAGCTAAGAGTTCTACATCATGCAGGCAGCATGGAGAGAGAGAGAGAGAGAGAGAGAGAGAGAGAGAGAGAGAGAGAGAGAGAGAGAGAGAGAGAGAGAGAGAGAGAGAGAGAGAGAGACTGAGGGCCTGGCTCAAGCCCCTTGAGACCCCAAAGCCTGCCTCCAGTGACATTCTCCCTCCAACAAAGTCACACCTACTCCAACAAGGCCATGCTTCCCAATAGTGCCAGTCCCTATGAGCTTATGGGGGCATTCCCATTCAAACTACCACAAGGGCATTACTTGCCCAAATCACATAAATTAGTGTCAGACAAGGCCGGACAGTGGTGGCGCACGTCTTTAATCCCAGCACTCGGGAGGCAGAGGCAGGTGGATCTCTGTGAGTTCGAGGCCAGCCTGGTCTAGTAGAGCTAGTTCCAGGACAGGCTCCAAAGCTATAGAGAAACCCTGTCTCAAAAAAAAAAAAAAAAAAAAAAAAAAAGAAAGAAAGAAATTAGTGTCAGAGAAAATGCCAACACAAGTGATCTGATACTCTGATACTAGACTAGCTCACCTTCTCATGCTGATGTCATCTTCCTTAGTGTTGCTTTGAAAGGTAAGTTGTGCAATCCAATGTCAACCCTATATGCTAGAGAAGAGGATCTCCATGTCTAGCCATCACGCAGTACATGTCAGAGGATAAAGTGGGAAGATATGACATGTGAGTGAGATTCATTGCCTCTCTGTGGCCATTCAGCGTCTACAGAAACACACAGTTACTTGTGATATGAGCCAGTCCATGACACATGATTAAATAATGCCGCCATCAGAAGGAACAGGGAAAAAGAGGGGAAAAAAGACTCAAATGAGTGTGTTTTGGTGGGCTGTGAAGATTTGGGAGAACACATAGTTTTAATAGTTCCTGTTATTCAACCAGGACTTCCACAGATATAGAAAGGAATGGGTGACTGGGGAAGTAACAAAGGTGAGTGAGGGGAAGGCATGGAGGAGATCACACGGTCAAGGCACAGAGATGATCACATGGTCAAGGCAGGGAGGAGATCAGGTGCAGGATACCCAGGAAGGACACTGCTAGAGAAACTGCCACATTGGGAGGGTAAGCTAGGATGGTAGACTAGGTCTGGAGTACAAACGATCACATTGATGTTATTTTTAGGCAATGTATAATAAAAAAATGATTCCTTTCGAGGGCAGTTAAGCTTTTGAGGTACCTATGCTTTAAGCTGGGATACAAAGAGATAGAGCAGAAAGGACTCATTTATGAAGTTACTCCAAGAGTTTAAACAAGAGATAACAGAGACTCCAACCATATCAGTAGCTTGGACATAAGAGAGTTTGGTGGAGGAGATAATAACGTAGAATTGTGGGTCTTTGGGAAATGATCCCTCAGACAAAAGTCACATGACCTGAAGAGAGCTAGGCAGGAAAAAAAGTCGAAAGACAACAGTAACGTGCATTTTTACCATGCAGCTTTGACGAGAAGCAATGGAGCCAAGAGATACATATAACGTTAAGAAAAATGAATATTCGTGTTTGCCAGGTTTCTTTCTGACTTGAAAATTTCTCATTGGTCAGTCTGCTCATACTTGGGATAAGCAACTGTTCCTGAGGTCATGTGTGACTGGCTTTAGCAAATTTTCTGACTTCTTTGGCATGAAACCTTTGGCTCCGAGGTATTTGCACAAAGGGGTTCTTTCCTTGGGTGACAATAAACACCAGGGACTTCTTCCAGCACCGGGAGACATCTTGGCATTTCACAGTATTTCAGCCTAACACAGCCTAGTGATAGCAATAATATGTGAATGTCCGTGAACAGGAAGCACGGCATTTGGTAAAGAGCCAGAAGTCTGGAGGTCAAAAGGTCACAAAAAGTTGTCAGACGTAAAATTTCAAGAAAGAGAAAGGTGGGATAGTAGAAAGATTTTAATATTAAGAGTTCATCAATGCTTGAACAATGATTGCATGATATCTACACACTGGAATATTATTCAGGAATAATAAAGAATAATATCACATCATATATAGAAGGAGGGATGGTATTGGATAGAAAACATTGTGCTAAGTGAAGTAATTTAGACACTGAGTACAATATCAGATGGTTTTTTTCTCATATGTGGCTGTTATGATGCCCATTCGAACATAGAATAACATAGATCTTAGAGGTTAGGAGGAGTGGTTGGGAGGCAGGGATGGAGGGAGGCTGTGTAATAGGTGCCCAGTTACACGGAATCTGCCTGGTGCTCTCCAGCACAGTGGGCTGACTGTAATGGTTACTTGTGCATGACTGGCTAGAAAAAGGGACTCCAAGGCCCCAGCACAAAGTCGCAATAAGGAGATAAACTGTTACCCTGATCTGATCAGTATCAATTGTATTAATGCAGTACCACATTCTGCCTTATAAACATGCATGCTATCACATATTAATTACATTTTTTAAAAAGCCATTTAAGAAGATGGTACTGTTAACTACTCATTATACACTGCACTCATATTGAATTATCATATGCATTGCTTTAGTTGAAAGAATAAATAGCAAAAATACTGGAGGGTACTCAATATTCCAGCCAGGCTGGCTATTCTTTCTGTATTGTCCTCTCTATTTTTACACTACTAAAATGATCCTCAAATGCTCATTTTAAAAATAAAAATATTTTAAAGAGAAAACAAAGATAGATACAGTAAGGCTGAAAATAGACAACCATTGCACTCAGGGGAGATCACGTGACGCAAATAAATCTTTAATGAGGGCTGCCTAACATACAAATTCATGTTCATTTAAAATTGAGGAGATACTCAAGTCAGGGCAACCTCTCAAATTCCTGAAATAATTTAAAGCAGTTGAAGAGCAACCTGGCTAGTGGGAGGGAACTAAAACCGTGCTTGTCAAGACTGTGAAAACTTCCATTTAAAATATATTAACTTACTGTTTTTAGTTTATTCAATCCTTCAACATTCTGGACACTGTCAATCATTGTCTTCTTTTGGAAACTCATTATTTAAGCAAAATTTTAATTTCTCTCTCTCTCTGTGTGTGTGTGAGAGAGAGAGACAGAGACAGAGAGAGAGACAGAGACAGAGAGAGAGAGAGAGAGAGAGAGAGAGAGCAGAGAGATCAAAAGCATAACCATGGGTTTAGTTTTTTGTGAAGACAGACTACCCAGGAAACTGCAACGAGATAAATAGGCCAGCAACATGGTCAGAGTTGCCTGAGTGTCTTTTCTATTTACCCATCAGGTCTCCACTGGTCGCTGATATCTTGGCTTACAACACTATCAACTGTTTTGCTCAATGGGTCAGCCTGGGAGTAAGTGGAATCACTGCTATGCATTAGTTCAAGTTCTCCAGTGGAAACAGAACCAAGAGAATGAACACCTATTACAAGAAGGGAATTATTAGGTTGACTTACATCTGCGGTTCTCACCCTTCCTCATGCTGTGACTCTTTAATACAGTTCCTCATGTTGTGGTGACCACAACCACAAGAGTATTTTTATTGCTACTTCATGACTTTCATTTTGCTACTGTTGCTAGTTTCAGTACAAATACCTGATATGCAGCCCCTAGGAAACAGTCCTTTGACATTCCCAGAGGGCTTGAGACCTACAGGTAGGTTGAGAACGCCTGACTTACATGATAGGTGCGAGGCATTTCAGCAACGGCCTTCAGGATGCTGGCGGGGCAGAGATACTAGTGGCTGTTGAGTTTACAGAGTTACACGCCTTAGCAAATCCAAAGCAGAGCTGGAGACTGGAGCTCCTTGGAGGACAAATGGTGTCAAATGCAATCTGGATGGGAAGACAGAAGATGCTGGAGTGATGTGAGCAGAGGAAGGTAGCAGTCTAGGACCCACACATTCAAGAAGAAGAGCAGGTGACCAGCACCACTTGGTTGCTTTGACCACTATCTGGATGGTGCGGCCCAGTATTGGAGAAGGTGTCTCCCTTAGTTAATTCTCTCTCAACTCCCTCAGGGTCATATCCCAAAATACACCTAAAGACCAGTCTTCTTTGGTGATTTTAAATCCCTTTAAGATAACAATGTCAACCATCACCCTCTGTGTGCTTTTGTATCCAGCTCTTGGTACTAAGTTGTTTATGAGAATCATTCATGTCTGCAATACAGAAGTGATTGATTTGTTCTCATTGTATAGTATTCCAATCCATAAACTTTTAAAGTGCTGTTGGTATTACTAGGCACTTGAATTGTCTCCAGTTTGTGCCTACAGTGGATACTGCTGCTATCAGCATTCTCAGACATACATTTTGACAGTCTCTATAGATATTTCTAATGGACATTTATCTAGGAGTAGAAATTTTGGATCATACTCTCCTCCAGTAAATGTTATAAAAACAGTTGTTTTCCAAATGAGTGTGAGGATCTACATTTCAAAAACGTGCATGCATGTGTGTGTGTGTGTGAGTGTGTGTGTGTGTGTGTGTGTGTGTGTGATAGTTCCTGCTGCTCCAGTTTGTCAATCACCTGTGGCACTGGCGTTTTCCATGGAACGCAGACAGTGATGTGTCATTGTCTTCAATTCAAGCCTGCCTTCAGTAACTCAGCACAAGCAGCTGTGACATCACCAGCTGCCAACACACATACCCTTTAAAAAGCCCCTTCATCACGCTGGTTCTCTTGTTTTCTAGCTCTAGCTCTCTTGCTTGGTCTGTCTCTGCCTCTCTCTCATGTCCCTGTTCTCAGATGGCCCTTTGCTCCCATTCCTATAAATCTCTCGAGTGAGATCTTTTGGATGAAGTCATCTCTGCCACATTTCTTGTTTCTGACCTGCCAAGGTATTTCACCGCACAAAGCCTAACAGTGGTTCTGCCCTTAAATCCTACCACGTTGTCTTCAGACTCAGAGTTCCTTCATGGCTAGTGGAATGGAAAACTTTCTGTTTGCTTATTCTTCACTTATATACCATCTTTTGAGAAGAGGTGGTTCAAATCTTTGGTTCATTTTACATCCTTTATCTTTCCAGTTTAAAGATATTTTTCCACATATCCTGAATATGAGTCCTTGATCACTTACATATGTTACAAAAATTTCTATTTTGTGGCTTTAGCTTTTGCTTTCTTAAGTATAAACACAAATGATTAATTTTAATATATGACCTATTTTATCAGTATTTTTCATGGTTAATGTTTACATTATTTTTAAAAACTATATGTCTAAACCAAAATAGTACTTTTTTATCTTATACAGAATTTATCTTATTCTTTCACATTAAGAATTATACCAGCCTGAAATCTACTGCAAAAATGGTGTGAGGTACAAAGAAATATTTACTTTTTTCAGCACCGATAGCACGATCAACATATACTATTTCTTGGATATCTTGCCTGTGCCTCATCGCACCACGATGTTGTCTTTTAAAATAAACCAAATGATTCTATCCATATGGACTGATCTCTGGGCTCTTTATCCAGTTCTTTTGTATATATAACACTTCTTAATTAGTGAGGCATTGTAACACACGGTAAATGTGTCACATAAATTCTGGTTTTGAGAGAGCTTTGGTTGCTTTTAGCTCGTTGAATTCTGATAAAACATACATCAATTATCCAATTTCCAACAAAATATATCGTGGATTTGTTGGTTTACATTGTATGTGATTTATGTGTCAATTAGGGGAGATTCACCATTCTGATATTGTAAAATATTCACCAAGGAATAAATACACTATATTTCTCCATATATAATTTCTCTTAGTAATAATTTTTTAGTTTCTTAGGCAAATATATAATTTTGGTTAAATTTATTCCCTCATGTCTATGTTTTTGTGTGTGAGTGTGTGTGTGTTTGTGTGCATGTGTGAACATAGTTCTTCATGTTTGATGTTTTAGAAAGGTGTAAATGTTATTTTCTAAGTTGCATAATCTTGCTGTTTGTAGTAAGTCTAAAATTAATTTCATTTAATTAATGGTGCATTTGAATTGTTATTCCTACTAATAATTATAATAGTTGCTTTTTGTACATTATCTTTTTCATTTTTATAAAGATTTATTTATTATGTATGGAGTGTTCTGCCTACATGTATGCCTACATGCCAAAAGAGGGCACAAGACCTCACTATAGTTAGTTGTGAGCCACCAGGTGGTTGCTGGGAATTGAACTTAAGACGTCTGAAAGAGCAGCCAATCTCTTAACCTCTGAACCATCTCTCCAGCCCTTTATTTATTATTTTAAACCTCTAAATTAATAATTTATTATACTTCTTATGCATGAGGATGTCTTTATTTCTTCCTATCCCATAGAGATGGTCCCCTTTGTGACTTTCTATATAGGTTATGGCTAAGGTAGTAACAGTGAATACCCTTGCCTTATTCTGATCTCAAAAGAAAATTTTCAAATTCAATTAAAATATATCACCACTTTATACTATTGTTATCATAATTTAAAAGCTCCCTTATATATTTTGTAAGAGTTTTGCTGCATTTTCTGTCATAGATAGTTGCTGAATGTTATAACACACTTTAGATCTGGAGACTGGAGCAGTGGCTCAGAGTTGGTGAGTGTTTGAAACTCTTCCAGAGGAGCTCAGCCTGGCTCCCAACATCCATGTCAGTTGGCTCATAACCACCTTTAACTCGTTTCAAGAATTGCAACACCCTCTTCTGGCCTCTATGGGCATTGTATACATGTGATATGTATTAACGTAAACACACACATAAGCAAAAAAGAATAAATAAACATTTTTAAAATGTATGAAAGTGAATGAAATGATAAAATATCTTTCTTTTTGGCTACAAATTTTGTGGATCCCTATGTGGATGCTGAGAAGAGAATCCACAGCCTCTGCAAGAGCAGTATGGGCTTTTGGCCACTGATCCATCTCTATAGCCCCATCTTACCTCCTCTTAAGTGGGCTTATCAAGTATTTCATCAGGCAATGCAAAATAAGTAACAGAGAAATTTAACTTTGTAATGACAAGTTTTTGTATTTTATTTTTATTTGAAGAATTATGATTTCACGGAGCATTGTCTTTTGGTTAAGACTATGTTTCATGTACTTATTTGGAAAACTGTATTTATCTTAACACAAAGACAAATAATTGATTTTTAGAAAGAAAGAAAAAACCGCTTTTGAGTATTCTGTGTACCTTGGGGATCATAATTCAGCTGAGCAGTCATATTGGGCTCATGAAACTTGGTTAGTTCAATTTGCTTATTGAACTGGTAACTTCAGGGTTGGTTTTTTGTTTTGTTTTCAGTTAAAGGATTTATGTTGAATATATGTGCAGAAAAAGAACTGTGTGGTGAACTTTCCCAACTCTTCATTTCCTGAACACATGTAGTATAATCATACAATATATTCTGATTACATTTCCCTCCAAAATGTATTTATTTTGATTTTATGTATATTGTTGGTTTGCCTGCACTTGTTTCTGTACATCACCCACATACCTGTGCATGTAGTGTCCTCAGAGGCCAGAGGACAGTGCTGGATTGGTGTAGGAGGTCCTTCTGTATTCGTGTTGCTTTCTTTGGATGAATAAAGAAACTGCTTTGGCCTTTTGATAGGGCAGAACTTAGATAGGTGGAATAGACAGAAATAGATGCTGGGAAGAAGGGCAGTGTGGCAGATTCCATGGTTCTCCTGACTGAGACAGACACTGGTTAGACTCATGCTGGTAAGCCACAGTCAAGTGGCAATACACATTAATGGAGATAGGTTAAACTAATATGTGAGAGTTAGCCAATAAGAGGCTGGAGATAATGGGCCAGGCAGTAATTTAATTAATACAATTTCTATGTGGCTATTTCGGGTATAAGCTAGCCGGGCAGTGGGACACAGTGGGACAGAACAAAGGGGCCCTGTGCACCCTTCAACACTGGATTCCCTGGAATTGAATTTATAGACTGTTATGAGTCACCCCACGGGTGCTTGGAATTGAACGGGTTCTTTGGGAGAGGACTGAGACACTTCAATCCCAACGAACATATTAACTATGCTTTCAAGTGCATTTCCCCCCAAACCCCAACCAGATCAACCTTATTTGATTTTCTGGCACATTTTTCCCTTTTGGCCTTATCTTTTAATGTGCCTAGTAATTAAACAGAACACCTGACATTCAGCATAAAGAAAATGAATAGCTGTGGATGGTGCTATTCTTTTCTATAATTCACCATGCTCTCTGATGGCCATAAGAATAGAAATAGGCCAATCACACCAGAGTTGACCAACAAAGGCAGATTTCCAAAACCAATAAACTTTTGGGTCTTTATTCCAGAAATCCAGCACTTTAAGATTTTGAGACTTGGGATATAAGACATACCCTAAAAACTTTGTTCCATGAAATTGCTATGTGGATGAATGTCAAAACAGAAGAAGAAACACCTCCAATGGGTAATACCCCCAAAACATTTCTAAGTTGTGTATTAGATTCATGAACTAGAGGATAGAGGATCATAAAGGGCAGAAAGCATCTGGACCATGTAGACTGTACTACTGATGGCCATTATGATCACTGGAGCAGACTTGATGAGGTACGACTGCACAGAGAGAGCAAAGGCTGACCATGGATTCTTTTCCAGTTAAGTAGTGTTGGGAGATAAAGACAACTCAAGTACTGAATTACACTACATGCTTAAAAACATGGGTTATGGATGAGAGGTCTGGAGGGAAAGATATCAGGTTGTACCTGAAGGCAGGTACAAATTTTGTAAAGTCAGATAAGTAAGACAACTACCTATAGTAGCATCTGTTGTGTAGCAAGAGAAATTTGGAACAAATAAAAAAAATAAGAATGACTTGAAAATTCTTCCTTTTGAAAAGTACAGATAAGAGTTAGCTTTCCTCTAAAGTCCAACGGGACTTTGAATGAACAAGCAGAATAAATTAAGCTTTAAAAATGTTTTGTTTTTGTTTGTTTGTTTGTTTGTTTGTGGGAAGAAGCTCTCCAAATATTGTCTTTTCCCTTTGTCTTTCTGATCCTTCATTATCTGCAGGGCCACAAAGCATAGTAACAACATATTCCTTCTTAAAATACTTTGAGTTTAAAATAAATTTATCATTTTCCCTTCCTTTCATCCCTCCAAGCCCTCCTATATACCCCCTTTCTCTCCTTAAAATTCATAACCCCTTTTTTCTTTAATTATTGTTAAATCCGAATACATAAAAACAACCTGCTCAGTCTATGTAATACTACTTGCATGTGTATATTTTTGGAGCTGACCATTTGTTGTTGGATAACCTATTGATGTGTTCGTCCTTGGAGAAAATGATTTCTTTTACTCTCAGCTGATGTGGGATTCCCTTCAGTATGCTGCGATTACCACTGATTAATAAAGAAACTGCTTTGGGCCTATAGTAGGGCAGAACAGAGATAGGCTGGGAAAACTAAACTGAATGCTGGGAGAAAGAGGACCATGTCAGGGGAAGCCATGGAGGCCCCAGAGGAGGAAAATGTGAGCCAACAGCCAAAACCTTATGGGTAAAACATGAGCCTCATGGTAAAATATAAAATAATAGAACTGGGTTAACTTAATATATAAGAGTGAGCTACAAATATGCATAAGCTATTGGCCAAACAGTATTGCAAATACTATAGTTTCTGAGTGATTATTTTGGGTCTGAGCTGTGTGGAACGAACAAGCTACCTGCCCTAATATTCAGCATTTTGTAGTTGCCTGTAGTTCTCTGTGTAGGACTGTGACCTCAGAGGCTTTCCCCAGTCCACTTTGGCATATCTATTGGTGACATCCCTGTTCAGATCATGTTTGGGCAGCCAAGTTGGTGAGACCTCATGGGTAGCTCCTGACAATTCTAGGAGACACATATCATAGCAAACTCCCACTTCTGTTGGCTCTTACAATCTTTACCAACAACACTTCCACAATGACCCCTAAGCTTTAGGTGTAGGAGTTTTGTTATAGATGTATCAGTTGGGACTGAACTCCAAAACTCTGAATATTGATTGATTGTGCTTTTCTATTATAATGGTCTCTATCCATTGCAAATTGAAATTTCCTTGATGAGAGGTGAGAACACTCTGTGGGTCAGAATACAAATATATATATATAATTCTAGTTAGGAATTATAGTGGTTTATAAAAGTAGCTGTGGTGTTTAAGATAAGAACGGCCTCCATAGGCTCTTATGTTTGAATGCTTCATTCCTAGTTGGTGGAAGTGTTTGGGAAGGATTAGGAGGTGTGGCCTTGTTTGAGGAGGTGTGTCACTAGGGGTGGGATTTGAGGTTTCAAAAACCCATGCCATTCACAGCTATCTGTTCCATGCTTGCAAATTAGATGCAAGCTCTCAGCTACTGCTCCAGCACTGTGCCTGCCTGCCTGTTGCTATGCTTCCTGACATGATGATAAAGATTCATTCTTTTAAAAAGACCCTTATAAACTCTTTCTTTTACAAGTTGCCTAGGTCATGTTGTCCGTTCACAGCTATAAAAAGGTTACTAAGAGAGTAGTAGCTATAGGTTTGTTTTCTAAGATCTGTGACTTTACCATCCCTGGGTAATTGGCTAAATTTTCAGCACCAGGTGTGATTTCCTTCTTGTTGTTTGAGTCTTAAGTAAAATTAGAGAATTGTTGGTTACTATTAAGATATGCTTGCCACTACTGCACCCTTAGGGTTACTGTACCATGCTGATCATTGTGGTTCATAGCTGAACAAAAATAATGTTAAACCAGTTGTAGTGGCCTATGCCAGCAGAATTTGTTGAAGGAGACAGAAGCAGGAGGATCATGAGCTCAAGGCCAGCCTGGGCTATTCATTTTTGCCAGGTGTGGTAGCATATACCTTTAATCCTAGCACATGGGAAGCAGAGGCAGGTGGATCAATCTCTGTGTGTTCAAGGTCAGCCTGGTTTAAAAAAAAAAAAAAACAACAAAACTAGTTTCAAGACAGTTAGAGCTGTTACATAGAGAAACCCTGTTTTTTTTTTTTTTTTTTTTTTTTTGTTTGTTTGTTTGTTTAAGAATGTTGGTTACTTTTCTCCTTTGGAAGTTTGCATGGAGCCTTCCAGTACCATTAAGGTTAGTCCTTAGGAAGGCAGCTTTAACATCAGAACAACATATTCTTTAACACAATAAATTACCTTCATTGGCTTTTCAGTACTTACTATGCAGGCTATGTATCTTTTGAAGATCTCAGTTAACCCATATTCCTGATTACTTAGATTGTTCTTGGGTCATATCTGCATACTGATAAAACCTACAAATCAGGGTCAGAGGCAGGAGCTGTCTACAAGATTCTGCTATGTGACATGAAATTCAGAATGTTACTGAACCACACAAATCTGCTGTTATTTAGGGATCTGTGATTTCCTTTTGTGGATCTGTATATTCCTTAAGACAAAGATTCTACATGTTCCCTGCGGTAGCTCATGACTACGGATCAGGCTGCCTGGAAGATGACAAAGTTGGACTCCATTATGGTTTCTCGTGATGAATTCCAACATGAATCATGGTAGGATATTACAGGAGCCTTACAGTATCCTAAAGTCTGTAATAAATGTTCCTAATTCTCATGAAAATATTGAATACATATCAAGGAAAGATGTTTTACATCCTGATGTTAATCCGGAAGGTCTTTAACATTGTTATTAGAGACAATCAAGATGATTTAACCAAGACCTTTGACAAGGGTATCCACCTGTCTGTGAATAACAGGCACTGTTTAGTAGCTTTACTATGAATTAGACTACGGAGAAGGATTGGTGGGGTGTCTACTCCCAAGAGTTCCAAGTGGAGACAGCATAGGCTTAGAGGTATGGGGACTTTCTCATGTAGCTCCGGCTGTGGGCACCCTAGTACAAGAGACTGCTTGCTTTGTCCCTTCAGTCTGACCTGCCTCTTCTCCCAGGTTTCAACTTTAAGCAAGTTCTGGCAACACCTTCCATACTATAGTGATGCATCCTTATCATAAATTAGGACATCTGAGGATTATGAAATCGGGGTCTTTTTATTGTGCTGTCATCCTATGAAGATGTCCTCTCTCTGTCTCTCTGTCTGCCTGTCCACCTGTTTCTGTCTGTTTCTGCCTCTCCCTGTCTCTCTGTATATGTGTGTGCACATGTGTGCATGTGTATTCATGTGTGTGCAGATGAGCCTGTCACATATTCCTATGCAGGTCAGAAGAAAATCTCAGAGCTGTTCATCCATGCTTCCCTGGAGACAGGTCTCTCACTGGCCTGAAACTTGTCACATACACCTGGCTGTCTGGCCAGTGAACTTCAAGGATCTACCTGTCTCTACCTCCTCAGCACCGGGATTGTAAATACACCCCACCGTGCCTGCCATATTCAATGTAGGTTCTGGGGACCAAACTAAAGTGCAAGGCAGGCGCTTGACCAGCTGAGCCACCGCTCCAGTCCATTTGTTCTTCATCTGCTGGAATAGCATAGCGGGTAACAGGAATCACCTGGATCTCTGGTTGAATTTTGTCAAATAAGGCAGACATTCTTGGTGATTCTAGTGAGGTCATCTCTTGTGAAAGAGGCAAATAATACTTATTTGGAAGAATTTAACTAAATAATATTAAATGCAAATCAATCAATAGCAAGGCATTTGACCATGACTGAGGAAAATACTTGTCCTTCCATGTACACTAATTCTGCACTGTCTTCCTTTCTTTTTGTTTTTCATTTATTCTGAAAAAAAAGTAATTGCATGGTGTATATTCTGATCATGGTTTCCCCTCCCTCAACTCCTCCCTGATCCTTTCTACTTCCCCACAGCTCAACTCCATGCCTTTCCCCACCTCATTTTAGAAAGCAAGCAAACAAACAAAAATAGAATAAAAAATAAATTTAAAAAAGCACAATAAACACACAATGAAAACACAAAATCAGAAAACATAATGTACAGGCAAAAGATAGGTAAGATGCCCAGGGACTGCAAAGGTTTAAGTCAGACAGGGGCCTAGTGCTGAGAGGGGGAAGAAGACACAGGTTCCTACACCTAACCAAGAAGCAACCTGCAATTGGCACCTGCTTGAAAAGGAAAAATTAGTTTTCTCCAATGGAGTCTCATGGGGTCAACTTAACCATACTTAACCATACTTAAGGGTAGGTCCAGTGCCCAGCAACAGACATCCAACACAAAGAAAACTCAATGGCATTTTTTTATAGACTTTTTGTCTCAGATTACTTTGCATTGTCTTTCTTAACTAGCTTGTATTGTATTTACCTGTCTCTCAAGCCTGTTCACATCTGGGCTTTCTGTCAAACTATTACTGACCTCTGGAACATTGCTGCGAGTGCCCATGGCTTCTTGCCTGGTTCCTTCAGATTCTCATTTCCAGCTGAGATGTCCAGTTGATGTCCTTGTCTCTTTTTCATTGCTTGACTTTTTCTTCCTTCTCTTGACATTATGGTTCATTCCTCAGCCTGTCTTCCGGTTTCCTGGCTGGATGATTGTTGAATGTCAGCATCAGCCACTCACTAAAGATACTGTTGAAGTGTAGCGACCATATATGAATTATTTATTCTGATACTAATAAGGATTTGACTCTGAGAGCCCAGGTGAAGACAGTGAACCTTGTGGAGGTAGTATGCCGGCTGTCATCACTGTAAGGGAGTCGCATAGCTGGGGAGAAGAACACTGGTCTTTTCTCTAGCATGTCCTCTTGTCACTGAATACAGTGAAACTTGGAACCTCTATGTCCTAACTGTTCATGCCTTTAGTTACAAAGCAGACTCTCATTCTGGACTCTGCACTGGTTCTAAAGTTTTACTTTAAAAAACAGAAAAAAATCCCCACGTGGCAGAGTGGTGCAGCTTTACCTGGACCACCTTTCGGAGGCTAAAGCCGGGTGGAATTCTTTGTCGCTTAAGAAGGGACAACGTGAACCATAGAGGGTGGGATGCTGTGCTCCCTGTCATCCAGAATCTGACAATCTCCTTCACATCCTCCTATGGCATTTTCTTGGTCCCCAAGTGGAAATTAATTCAGTCTTATCTCTCTGCTTCCATTTAATCAGATAGCCCCTGTGGACAGTGCTCAGGGAGGCTTGCTCTCTGCCAGAGGCACTAGCAGGCTGTGGCCCCCTCTGTTTTCCAGCAAACACACCTGCAGGAGGAGCCGCTATGGGACAAGTGCCAACCCTTTGATCTGCTTAGAAAGCCACTCTATTGTCTGCTTCAAAAATGCCCCGAGGCTGAGGCTGCCAGTTTCCCCAGTTGAGGCTTTAAACATATGATGGCCATTTTATCTATTTTCAGTCCTTTCAAATTCCTGTTCATTCTTGTGATTTGGGACAGGCGAGAGGGCAGCACCTGAATGGCCACTACTCACCATTCATTATCCCATAGATCTCTATTAAGCCGAAGAATTTTCCCCCCAATTGTTTCTTTCCTTCTAGGGATAAAGACCTTTTTTTCACCCATTCTGTCTCTGATCATTTTGCTGCCCTTTTCTGAAACTTCACTTTGTTGGCTCCGCTTTCTTTGAGGCAGAGATGATCAAAGCAGCCCTAAGGATGCTGGCAATTTTTACAATAAATAGCATTTTCTGGGTTATTTTTCATTCCCATTTTAATGCAGCTCACTCACCCTGCTTGTTCTTCAAACTGTCTCTGTGTGTTTTCTATGACTTTGTATCAAACAGAAAAGTCACTTCAGACTATACCAGCATCATGGCCACTACCCCAAACTCACCTTAACTTAATGTTACAATTAAAGGGCGCCAGTAAGCTTCATTCTCCATAAAATGGTTTTCTCATTCCTCGTCATTGTTAATATTGCTATTATTATTATTGTTGTTGCTGTTGTTGTTATCTTTCTTCTCCTCATCTTCAAAATTATTGGTGGGTCTTGGGACTACATTCCCTTGTTGTGGCCAACACAAAATTTGAATGAAATTAAGAAATCGAGGGTTTTTCAAGGTTCATCAATCCTAGACATTTTGCTTGGCAGGATATTGGCTCCTCAACATATGTGTCCTGCTCATCAGTGGATCTTTGGACATCCTCAGTGGTCACCTGGCAGTTGTATATGTCGCCACTTTACCCTTAGTACTAATAGCTGTTAAGTAAGAGGCAATTCCCATGAATAACTGCATTTTCGATGCATGTTTTGTGCCATGTACACGTGCAGAAACCTCTGTTGACTAATTTGGACCTCTCAGCTGCTCATAGATAGATTAGACTTATTTCATGTTTACAGGTCAAAAACTCAAAGGTCAGATTAACTCAGTGCCTTGGCTGAGGACACACGGCTAGTAAGTTCAGCAAGTAAGATTCAACCCAGGTGGTATGGTTCTGAAACCTGGACTATTATAACAGTCTCTTTCTCACTATGTGATAGAGAGTGCATTTGCTATTCCTATGGACCACCTAGGCTTCTGTTATTACTCTGTGTCCCATTTAGAAAATACTACTGTAGATGGAGTTTCTCTGTCCTGCCCAGTTGCATATTTGCTTCCAAATAATCACTCAGAGGCTTACATTAATTATAAATTCTTAGCCAATGGCTCAGACTTATTTCTAGCTAGCTCTTACATTTAAATTAACCCGTATTTCTTATTTATGCTTTGCCATGTGGTTTGTGGCTTGTTACCTTGTTTTCTATATGTCTTGCTTTCCCAGTAGCTGGCTGGAGCTCTCTACTCCACCCTACTTTCTCCCTGTATTCAGTTTGGCTTTCCTGCCTAGCTATATTCGGCCTGACTATAGGTCAAATCAGCTTTATTTATCTACCAATGAGAAAAATGTATTCACAGTATACAGAAGGACATCCCACATCATACTACATTCTAGTTCTCATGGATTCTTCTTCTTCTTCTTCTTTGATTAGGGACGGAAAAGCTCAGAACCTTCAGGTACAAATCAAAAGGCAATGCCATGCTTGTCCCATGGGATAATGATGGGGTCACCTCTTTGGGTTTTCATATTACTGTGAAAACCTTGAGGGCAGAGGCTATACTTGATTCTAGGAAGCTCTGGTAGAGCAGGTCTTCTTTTCTATGGTCTAGAGAATCACTCAAAGCCACCTGAACTCTCCGATGGAGTAAGTGAGGGTGGTAACTGTGGTCATCCTAATTAGTGACTTGTCCCTTGCCAGGCCTTGGGATGTGCAGCAAATTCACCATGTCTGCCCAATGGTCTTTCTTTTCTCTGCACATTTTAAAGAGTTCTTTCCCTGATGAGTCTGGCATATTCCATTTTATAGATTCCTCCAAACATGCCTCTGAAGGCCAAAGACAAATTCTAGTTTCTATACAACTATTGAAAATACAGAGCTGGGGGCCTCACCCAGGAGTTCTTACAATTCCTCTTCCACCTGCAGTTTGATACACTAACCTCATAAGAACCAAAGGGCCTCCATTTGTCCCATCTGAGAATTCAATCCCATTGACATTGCTTCTTGTGCCAAGTAACTTGGCCTAATGGCATATCTCTGCCTTCTTTGTAGTCTGAAGCTCTTGACAAGGGGTAGTGCTGGATCCAAATAGCCCAACCCAAGGCCCTGAGAGGACTGGTACTCACCAAGGTAGCTAGGTCTGCTGTGATAGATTCCTGGGAATGCTTCTTGGTGTTCAGAAAGAGTGCTTACCTCTTAAAGTTGTCAGTGAGACGCACAGGTAAAATGTCAGACACTAAGCCTAAGCATGGTTGTGGGGAGAACTCATTTAGTAAGTATTGGGCTCACTTCTTATACTTTGTTCATTTTTTCTCCCGTCTCCAGTTTATCTCCAAACTCTACTCTCAGATGAGGAGTGGAAATTTTTGCTAGTGTACAAAAACCAAGGCTAAGTGAGAGAAGGGCTGCCCCCATGGAGACTATTCAAGCAACCTGACTCCCAACGTGAGTGGAAGTCTGTCTCTGTCTAGAAGACTCACTCTACCTTATGAGAAAATGAGATCCAGAAATCCAAGTGCAAATACACAGATGTTTGAAGGCCCATTTAACACAAAGTCGTGGCAATAATGATGGTACTATATACAAGAATTTTATGCTATCCAGGCTCCAAGACTGCATAATATCTTCCCAATGTAGAGCATCTGAGTGCCATTCTACTGGTGTGGTAAAGTCAGATTAGTAATGAATCTTGTCATTGTAAGTAATAGCTGTGTGTGTGTCTGTGTGTGTTTGTGTGTGTGTCTGTGTCTCTGTGTGTCTGTGTCTCTGTGTGTCTGTGTGTTTGTGTGTATGTGTCTGTGTCTCTGTATGTTTGTGTGTGTGTCTGTGTGTGTGTGTTTTACTAGAGACTGAATCTAGGGTATAATGCATGATGGGCAGACACTCTACTACCAAGCTACAACCCTACCTCTCTCTTTTAACCTTTTAAAATTTTGAGACAGCCTCATCATACAGCTCAGAAAGACTTTGAACTCACTTTGTAGCCCATGATGCCCTTGAACTTAAGATCCTTCAGCCTTAGCCTCGGGAGTAGCTGAGGTTACTGGACTACACCTTAAGTCATGGTTTACATTTTCTGTTGTGTTTTAGTGAAGACACACTGGTAAACAGTGGGTCATATTTATTTGGCAAAGTTGTCACATCAGAGCCTAAGGTCAGCCTGCTAGCTGTGTTCCAGTGATCACATCATGACCATAAGATGGTTATAAGAGCTTGTTCATGGTTATAATAGGTTAGAAGAGTAGCTGCTCTTCCCAGCATTGAACTCCTGCTTAATTCTTACAGACTCTCAGCAAAGAGAACTGGTATTGGGGAAGAGAGTTTCCAGGGTTTGACAGAAAAAGACATTAGTCTAGAAGCAAAATGAACAAGGAAGTCAGGGTTTTGTGTTTCCTTTGCTAACTGAGAAGCATTGTCAAACTCCTTGAGTTTCTGTTCACTTACCTATGAATTAGGGATAATAACCACCTATTCCTCTCGCAGGGATGGAGTGAGGAAACATATATATGCTGAATGTTTTGAAGATTATAAAGCACCGTGAAAACACAAATTATTATATTTAGGGTGGTTTTTTTTTCCACTTGGGAGATATTGGAGAAGGATAAATCCAATCTCTTCCTAGTGGATCCTGTAAGCAGGCAGGGACCCCAACTGTTCATAAGCAAAATTAGAGGGAATCTAAAGTTTAACTATCAACTTAAGACAACAATGGTAAGTTTATAACAGAGGATATAAAGAGACAGTAGACGGCGACAGGGAAATGAAGAGATTTGTAGCTCTCTCTGTACTTGAGTTGAATCCCTAGCCTACATGAAGGCTTCTTAGCTCTGTGATCCCGAGAGCTGTGATTTTTCTGCCGGTCTCACTTTCTTCTTTTGTAAAACAGAGACTTTCTCCCACGCTATGCATCTGAGGTGTTAAATCACTAAAAATATGTACAAAATACTTGGTACCATGTCTCATATAGTGTCTATCAATAACCGTTCATTAGACAATAGGTGCAATTATGTAATTTACTGGTAATCTCTCCCCCTTCACTCTCCATCCCTTGGCCAGGGGCAATGGCTGTCTTTTAACACATTGAACCTGTCCTGAATGATCGTAGCCCACACAGATTTCTCCAAGCTCTAGATTAACCTTTTCCCCAGATGGTTATCGACAATTTGCCCTTAGTCCTTGCTTCATGTCTCTTGCCTCATTTCAGGTTTTCAATAAGCCTGGGCTTCTAAGCCTGGGGTTGCAAATGAGCCCTGAAACTTGACCCCTGACTGAAAATAGCTCCAGTTAGATTTTCAACTGGACTCAGAGGAAAGGAGGGAATAAGGTCAAACAGAATGTGACAAAGTGCTGGAAAGTGGGAGAGCCCTGCAGAAAGCTCCCCTCAATCTTCTCTACAGCTCCTGGGGGAATATCATTTAGACATTTGGGGCGGGGGAAGAACAAGGTGGCCAATTGCCTTATGGGATTTTGTATAATGCTGTGCGTGTTTTGTATGTGCATATTCATGTTCATTTGGATGCTTGCATGCAGGCATGTAGAAGTCAGAGCATCCTATGTCTCCGCCTCTTCCAAAGCTGGGGTTATCCATACTTACTGCCATTCCTAGCTTTTTACACATGCTAGGGATCACAACTCAGGTATACATGCTTATGATGCCAACACTAAACTATCTCCTCAACTCTGAAATGATTCTTTTCATTAAAAACAAACAACCAAAAAAACCCTTAATATTTGAGGACTGTTGTTTGGAAGCAATCTGGGATTGTTTTTCTTTCTTAGAAATATAAGCAGTTTCAGGCTATAATTTTAGTTACAATTGTAGAGGGGTCAGACCACGAAAGAGGTAATTTTTCCTAACTGAAAGTAACAGCAGTGGGTTGGGTGGATTCCATCTCTAGCATGAAGAGTTGTTTGTAGGTAATGGCAGTTGCTGTCTTTTTCCACATCTCTCAACTACACCTATAGCTACGCAGGCTTCCTAAGTATGTCTGTCCCTGTCCATTCCAAGTCCTTACTTGGATGGAGAGAACAGGAGAATAGGGGTTTCAGATATGCTGGCCTGAAGGCCATAGAACAGTGGTTCTCAAGCTTCCTAATGCTGAGACTTTCATTGCTACTTCATTGCTGTAATTTTGCCACTGTTATGAATTACAATACAAATATCCATTTATTTACATTTATTAAATTAAATTAAAAAGTAATGTGTTCCCTGATGATCTTAAGTGACCCCTGTAAAATGGCTTTTACAGGGATAGGTTTTGGATAGACCTTTAGGCTACCAGCCCTAACCAACTGTGTAGCCTTTTTTTCCTGTTTGCAGCAGTTCCTCCCTGCAGAGTGTTCAATCTGGAGGGTAGGTTTTTGTTTGCTTGTGTCTCACTTGGAGACAATGTTCCTTTCTGAACTGTGATCAGTTTATCTTGGACTTTCCTCTTGCTTTTTGATATCAATGTAGGCAGAAGTTTCCGTCCTGCTAGCAGCTCTCAAATAAACACACTGAGGCTTATATTAATTATAAATTATAAGTTCTCGGCCAATTGTTTGTTACTAGCTAAGTCTTACATTTAAATTAATCCATATTTCTTATCTACCCTTTGCCACACGGTTCAGTACCTTTCCTCAGTCCAGCATGTCCATCTTGCTTCTCTGCGTCCCGTCACTCCTCCTCTGACTCCTCCCCTTTTCTTCCCAGCATTCTGTTGGGTTTTCTCCCTAACCTTGTCCTTTTCAGCTATTGGCCAGTCAGCTTCTTTATTCCACCAGTCACAGAGATATATATTCACACAGTATAAAGGAATAGTCCACATATCACCCTCCATCAACAAGGACGAAAATGTGCCTCTACTCATTTGCTCTAAGCTACACAGTAGCAGTCTCCCGTGGTCACAAAGCCCAGATGCCCAGTACACAACTGAAGCTTAACACATCCCTTGGACAGGCCTGAGCGCACCCATCTCCTGTCTCCCAGAGGCCAGACTCCGAATCACGTTAGCATCTCTTCAGTCTTCCCTCTACCATCCTCTTCCTCCATCTTCTTCACAATGCAGATGAGCCTGTTCTGTGACGGAAATGATGCAGCGATCACCTTCATGCATTGACAATGGCCAGATCCAAGTTTTCTGAGCTAGGCTTCCATAGCCTAAGGGATATGCAGCAAGTAATGGAACAGACCTGACTCCGGAGCCTAACTCTACACAGGCCACATGCCCTTGGGCGAAGCACTTCCTTCTCAGGCGCCCCTCTGCGAATGATACAAAACCTGTCTTCACCGAACGGGTCTACAATTCCATAATACACTCAGTGCCGACATTAGGAAAAAGCAATGCAAGAGGCCCACATATTTGGATGTGTGAAACTGCTCTGGGTTAGGGTACTTAACTATAATTTAAAAACATCATTTCAGACATTAAAATAATCACGGCTGCATTGTGAAGCAGAGCACAACATTATAGACATTTTAAGACGTGACAGGTGACATCTCAAAACTTTCCTGTGTGCTGTATGCTCCTTCAGGCTCCCCCACGGACAGCCTGTGGGTAGAAGCTCTTTTCTCTTCGAGTTAGGTATTTCAAAGACCCGGGTGATAAACAATAAAGCTGGTGTCAGAAGAGAAAGAGCCTTGGAAATATATGTGTAGGAAGCAGATCATGCCATCAGCCATGGGTGGTCAATAGGGAAATGTTAATAATTCTCCTCTCTTGCACCATAAACATCTGCCTATTCTGCCTCGCCATCCGCCGCCAGCCCCTCTTAGCAAATGAATGCACACTTCAAGGGAAAGGGCCTGGAAAGCTGCAATTTATAGGAAAGTCGACTGTGAGAGGTGGGTGAACAGGGGTTATTTTCTTGAACTCCACATTCCTGGTTTTTCTTTCTTGAATAATATGTTTCAGTCATTGAAAATGTCTTAGTTTATATGATATATATATATATATATATATATATATATATATATATATATATATATACACACACACACACATAGGCATTATGTAAGTTAAACAACAGAGAGAAAATTTCCTGGCTACTTGAGGTTGATTTCTTTATCCCTCACAGGCAAAGTGAGTGCCATGTTAAGATAATATGGTATCGTCATGTAGTTATGGTGGACAATGCCAATATCCCATATTGTTTTGGGGGGGATTCTGAGGCCTCCACAACCAAAATCTCATAGAGAGGTATATCACATTTGACACTAAGATCTTTATTTAGTAACCATTGTCTTTTTCAAAAAACTATTTATTTATTCATTTATTCATTATTTATTTATTTTGCCTTTTTTCAAGACAGGGTTTCTCTGTAGCTTTGAATCCTGTACTGGAATTAGCTCTTGTAGACCAGGCTGGCCTTGAACCCACAGAGATCTGCCTGCCTCTGCCTCCTGAGTGCTGGGATTAAAGGCCTGTGCTCCACCACCGCCCAGCGTAACCAGTGTCCTTTGAGAATGACACCGTTCCCCACGGGCAGGACTTCCAGGCAAACTCTTTTTAAAAATATATTATTTAGCAGGGCATGGTGGCACACACCTTTAATCCCTGCACTCGGAGGAAGAAGCAGTCAGATCTCGGGGAGTTCGAGGCCAGCCTGGTGTACAAAGCGAATTCCAAGGAAGGTCAGGGCTGCTACACAGAGAAGCCCTGTCTTGAAAAACAAGCAAAGAAAAATCTATCTTTTACTTAGCGTACTAACTAGTGAGCTTCTGTAAGACTCCTTTGTGCATCCTTAGTCTTGGTTAACCCGCCCGCAACCCCTGCTCTCCCATCTGCACCTAAACCTTTAGCCAGGAGTCTCCCCTATGTTCTTTCTCGTCACCTGTGTTCTACTGCCTTCTCTGTCTTTCTCCTGGCTTAAAATGATCAAAGGATCCCATACAGTTTTCTAAGCAATCTTCCTTCTGGTTTTTCACCCCCTCATTCCCCTCTCCTCCACCCACTTTGACTCCTTCAATCCCAGTACCCACTCTTGTGCATTTATCTGGAAAATGGAGCTGCCAATGTTTACCAGAGGGAGGTGGAGAATTAAATCTGGCTTTAAGCAGATGCTTACATTTCCTAGCCCCTCCTATCCCTATATTCAATACAACACTACCCTGGATCTAGTCATAGCTACCTGGGCCTGTGCTGCTGTGCCACGCTCCCATATCGGACCCTCTCATCTCCACCAAGCACAAGGCAGCAAAAACGACCTCTGGAGACTGACAGGAATCCCATAGTTCCATGTATCACAGCCTTTGAGTGGTTCCTATTAGTCTCAGAAGAAAATCTAAACTCTCCACTGATCCTTGAGCCAGACCCTAATGCTGCCTTCCTCTTCTCTCTCCCCCTTCTCATGCTGCTTCCCTGTGTTCTTAAACATAACTCTGCCCTAAATATTTATGCCTGTCAGCCCCTGGGCCTGGCTGACGCTTCCTTGCTGGGATAGTGTCAAGACTGTCTTATCTGCATCCTTCAAGTGTCTGATGATGGGTCACTGCCTGTGTAAGTAGGGGAGAAGTGAAGGCTTGCGCTAAGTGAGGAGAGCTGAGCTCTACTTTGGAGCCTCTTTCCCTCCTCTGAGTCACAGCCCTCGACGATCTAACTTCCACATGGCTACAGAGGAAGCATCAAAGCGTAACGGCTTTCTCATCCACTTCAACCTCCTCACTTCTCTCTACGAGCCAATGAGCAGAGTCTCGGCTGACACACAGAGCCTGGAAAAGCTACCAGGATGCATCTGCAGAGCCATCTCCTTTGTCACTGCCTGGCCACAGTGCACATGTGGACTCCACCCAGGCTTTAGCAATTCTCCGTGCCGTGGGAGCCATGTGTCTCCACAGGGCCACCTGATGCTCCCTGCCTGAGGTTCGCCATGTTCTTCAACATGCTTCCCCTTCTCGGCCTGGAAGCCAAGCCTCTGGACTGACCCTTCTTTGTGTCCCCATCAATCCTGGGCCTATCCTGTCACTACATTTCCACTCGGTGTCATTGCTTATCATTTTTTGGACCTAGGAGTCTCAGTCGACTGCTGTTCCTGGCATCTCTGTATTCCCCGAGGTGCCTACTGTGCACCCCCCAGCGGCTTATTCAACATAGGTTGAATGAGTCAGGAAATAAATGAATCTTTGATCGGCTGGCAATCTAGTTCTTGTTGCATTGTTTGTTGGATTCATTTTGGGTGTTTGGGACTCTCTTCTGCTCCATTAACATAACATTATGTACATACTCGCCTCGTTATATTCTGGTTGGCGCATTGTTTCCACGCTGAGCTCCCCCATGTCTTTTATGTGTGTGTGCAACTGGAACACATGCTGTGTAAACGGCGCTCTGAGCTGACATTTACTGAGCACTCAGTCTGTGCCAGACTGTTCTGGAGACTTCCCCTGCATTGTCTTACACAGTTGTCCCTCACTATCTGCTGGGCATGGTTTCCAGTATTTGTTCGCTCCCATACAAAATGCCATGGTATCTGCATATCACCTACTCACACTTTCTAGGTTACTCACGATTCCAAACCCATTGCAAATGGCACGTCAGTCCTTGTTGACAAGTATAGTATAGGGAATGATGACTTGTGAAAGTCTGCCCTTGTTCGGTATAGACACCATTTCTTCTTTTTCAGATAGTCCCCGCCTATCATGGATGGGAAGCATGGGTGCAGAATCAATGGCTATGGAGGGCCAACTCCAACTCACAGATAGTCTCGAGCAGACCTAATCATCCTCATTTTGCTTTAACAGATGAGAAGTCGGAAACAGAGATCTAGTGATGCAGGGCAAACACATGGCTCGTGTCTCCATCAAAAATCATGCCTATGATTTTTCTGCCCTAATGTCTGACTGTGGTAATGACATAATACATCGCTGCTGCTGCTGCTGCTGCTGCTGCTGCTGCTGCTGCTGCTGCTGCTGCTGCTGCTGCTGCTGCTGGAACCAATACCTTCCCTCCATGGGACACGCAGACCATTGGTCACCTGCATCCTAATGTTCAGGGCACAAGTCCTTCCCTGCACTTCCCTGTTTATTCTTGTAGACTTTCATCTTCTTCCCACTTGATGCTACCTCATGACTCCTTTACTTTCCAGGGTAATGGATCAATATTCCCTTCTAGAACAGGAGAATGGATTTCATCTCAGCCTCTCTGACTCAGAAAGTCTTCAAGAGAGCCCAAGAACTTGGTTTCTTTCAATTTCCTTTCTCGGAGACTGTTCTGTTAGGGCTTAGGCTGCTGACCTAGGGACCATGCACTGAGACCAGAGGCCTAGGACCATCCTAGGCCCCTCCATTTCTGCAGCACTGGAGCCCTGAATGTGCTTTTCCATCTTCCTTCTTCTAATCTCCACTGTGTTTGTTCCAAATCCCTTTCTCAGGGACCCATTCTGTTTCCTGCACACTAGTGTGTGTAAAAGGGTTACATGCTGCTGGTCATTTTGTTATCCTTCCTAAGCAGCTGTCTGTGTTATGTCTACAAGGAAGGGTGAGTGGAAATGACCTTGGGTGGGGAAGGTGACTAAAACAGTGGTGTGCCAATTTTCCTACGTCACAATGCAATGGCGAGACTCTTGACACCAGGGTACAGGTCTTGCCTTGGCAAACATCGGTCAAAGTAACTGACAACTCTCCCTTTTGCCCACTACTTTGCCAGGGATCCCAGCCTTAACCATGTTTTTTTCCCCGCTTACTGCACGCACATAAGTCAGAGAATCACATTAAAGCAAAGAATGTGATTTGCATACAGGCATTAGGCAAAGAATAGACTTCCTAAGCAGGGAGCCACACAGTCCATAATTGCTGTAGGTATCTGAGGTGTCAGGCTTCTGCTACCCAGTGAGGCCGCAAACCAGCTTTTTCATCATAAAGGAATGAGCTGCCAATGATTTTCATAGCTTGATTAACGCTCTCCGGACCGATCTCCATTGGGTGCAGGCACGAAGCCTGAGGAAGATGGATGCTTCCTATTACTTGATGTAATGACTGTGAGGCAGGCTAATGAAACCTTTACAGCCCGAGTTTACAGGGAAAAAAAAACCAACAAACACAGATCAATACTTGAGCTACAGTTCCAATGCATTGATAAATGGGTGACAGGCTGTGGGCCTGGCCACAGTGCAGGGAAAGGCAGCAGGAAAGAAGGGATGGGTAGGGCGTGTTGTGGGGGAACTGGGCAGAAGACAACAAAATGAAGAGGGGTTGAGCCACAGTGGGGACTGAAGAGACCAAAGGGCACCAAGGAAAAGCTGTGAAGTCTGAGCAGTTGTCTGTTAAAAGAAACACGAACCAGACACTATTGAGCTGGAAGTGAGCGGGGAAAAGGGATGTGTGGATTCCCTTCACTAGCGGAATCGGGGCCAGGCTGAGGAGGAGAGAGACCACACACCACCCACCCAGCTGTACTCCTAGTAGAACAATTCTCCCTGCTGTGTCTGTCCCTGTCATTAATTAAACCCTCACCCGCACTGCTGCCAGCATGCTTCTCATTGGTTTGCTCCCAACAGCATGCATATCCTCCGGTTTCCTGGGATCAGATCTCTGATGAGGACCGGTGACGCTTAGGCTCCACTCCGGCCTCTGTTCTTCTGCTGTTCCGAAGCCAGCCTTGGGCAAGGTGACCTCTACTGCTGGCTGGGGCAAGCCAAAGAATTCTCAGCTTCTGATGTATCATCCATTCATCTTCTTAGACAGTGGTCCTGAGCATGGCTGCAGCTGGAGGTGGAATGCAGACTCAAAACGTGTCCTTTCCAAGACCCTGGTCTTAAGTTACTTTCCAGGAGATTACAGATGCCACTACTCCCTGGTCTCTGAATATCTCCCCTCACACCTTTTCACTTAAACCCCACTTACGGATATCATGTGTCAATTGTCTGTCTGTCCAATATTGTAGGAAGCAATGTGTGTCTGTTTGGACCATTGTTTCCCAAGCACTAATATTCCAGTTGTTACCTTGTAGGGACTCAGAAGATAGTCTTCGGTGAACGAAGAAATGAATGAATGTTGACACCACAGTGAACCAGCTAAACAAATATTGTTTAAGTCTCTATTTCCTTATCTGGGAAATGGGAATTAGAAAAGTCGCTATTTTATGTTTCAGTGTTTTTGTAGGAACAAGTAGGTCTGTCTATGTAAAATGTGTTCATATTCATATATTTGTATCTATAAAGTCAAAAATGAAGCATTGTATGAATGTAATAGATCCACTCCACTGGCACTGCATAGGCTGTCGCTCGCCAGAAACAGGTCACAAAAGCAATTACTAGCAAATACAACACACTGCTTATTTTCCACTGCACAGTGCAAACTGGTACTTGCACTAAACTTTTGACTTGTGAAGATTAGCCTCATGTTCTGATCCATAGAGAAGTTATATTTGGAGTCCATTACTCCCCATCTAATAGCCCAGACCATTGCTCCAAGTGTAAGGGATGTGTTGTGTAAGATACGCATTTACATGGTGGAAATTGGACAAAAGGCACTATATATATAGAATTTGAGAGTGGAGTTTCAGAACCTGTGCTTTAAATATTGGGCACAGCATGTCACCAGCCACCTCCAGAAGCAGAGCCGGAGGCAGGAATCTCCGGGGAGTACATTTTCTCCAGTTCTGCTGATTCAGGAGGGACGGGTGAATCAGCAGAAGGGAGCTGAAAGTTTGCTCTGGGTGACAGAGTGAGGCTGGGACTAAGAGAAACAACCGGCTTCAAACTAGGGCAAGCGGGATGACCCAGGGGCCAAGCAGCAAGAAAGCCCAGACTTTTCCTTCAAAGCTACAGATTCCTCTATGGCCCGTGTACTCCTCTGAAGTCAGTTTGTCAGTCAGGTTCTCCAGGCTGTTCCCCAGTGCTGCTCCTCTAGCCTGTGACTCCATGGCTATTCTGCTAGTGATTATGTGGCCCTGCCTAGACATTCCCCCTGGTGCATCTGTCTGTATCTCCAAGGGTGTTGTGTGTGTGTGTGTGCTTGTGTGTGTGTGTGCTTGTGTGTGTGTGTGTGTGTGTGTGTGTGACATCAGTGTGCAGGGCACAACTACACCTACAGCAGGGATGCTCAAACACTCATTCTGTCCCTTAAAAGCCACTGAGGCTGGGCAGGGAAGGGAATGAGTGGAAAATCTTAGAAACAGGTGGTAGGAAATAGCACCCCAACTCCGTCATATTGATGATGTAGCCTTTGGATGGGTGGGCTGTTGGCCAAACTGTGGCTCACCTCTGTGAGCTGCATTTTTGGACGAGGGGGCATGTTGGCGACTCACCCAAGGTTTGTGTCTGTGACTTATCTTTATTCCTCTCTTCCACACGGGAACTGCAAAGACTATAGCCAGCTCGTCAAAAGTGAGGCTGCTGACAGCAGAGCTGGGTTTCCAAACGAGTCACAAGCCAAAGTTTTTCCCTTCTCCTGCCATGATACTGCATCCAGAAAACTGCAGATTAACCAGAGACAGTCCTGGACCCGGGCCCTGGTGGCATTTGCCTGTGTGCTTGCAGGCACGAAACACGTGGCTCATGAAGCACATGGCACATGCCAGTGTGTCCCTTGCCACCACCTCGCTGAACAATAATGAGAACCACCTGCTGCAAAACAAAGCAAGGAAAAGAAAAGAAGGCTTCACTGTGGGCTGGAAATAGTTGCAATTACAGTGGCTTTCCAGTCCAGCACACAGGCAGAACATTCCAGTCCAGCACACAGGCAGAACATGGGACCACCACAGGAATGGCTCTCTGCAGCTCGGGCCTGGACAGGGAACCGGAGAGATACTACAGCCCATTCTGATTAAGTTAAAAAGCAAGCAAACAAGCAACCCCAAAAAGAATTAGTAGCCACTGAACTCTTCGTATGTGTCACACAGAGCGGCACATCCATTTCTACTTAGATTGTTCTTTATTTGCACTTGTCAGGTGCATCTTACCCTCATCCCTTAAGTCCAGAAACAGGCTCACCCACAGCTAAGCTGAGAAGAAACAAAAGACAGCAGAAATACCCAGAGCTTATCAGAGGCACAATTCAGATAAGTAACTATCAGGGAGTAGCTGGGTTCCTCCTCCCTAACGAATACCCTCCATCTCCCAAGGACCTTCCCTATCCTAAACATCTGCTCATCATTGAGAGGCAAGCAGATCATGATGGCTGTTTGAAACCTTCTTCACCTCCTCAGTTAGACATTATAGTTTGAGCACTTGACAGGCAGCCAACACACAGGCACCTTCATGCTAACCAGTCACGGGGCGGTTGACAGATGAGAGGGTAACTGACCAAAGGCCCAGAGCACAGTTGTCAACCCAACTCTCTGCAACGACAGAGATGTCCTCTAACCATGCTTTTCCGTATCGTGGCCATAAGCAGCATGTACCTTTAGCTATTGCTTTTGGACAATGAGTGTCTCGAGAGCTCGAGTTCTGTTTCCAACATTGCTACGATCAGCAGTTTCATTAACTGTGAAGACCTTGGAGGCATCAGGCCTCCTGAACCTAGTCATACTTCTCAGAACGTGACAAGTTCACATTCCCTCCTCTCATTAGGCTAGGGGCTGGGAAAGCTAGAAAACTCGGGATTTTAAAATAAGTGCAAGAACTTGCCCCTCAATGAGTGCCATTTTTTCTTGTCTTTGGGAAGTACTGCTAAAATTCCTTCTCTGAGGAAGACATAAACAATATCCGCCCCTCTTTCTAAGGTCCCAGGGATAAACTGAGGTACAATTCCACCCAAGTTCATGCAGGGCAACAAGTGAGTTCATTAGGCTTCCTTCCTTACAGCACATGGGGGAGGGGTTTCGAACAGAAGCACAGATGACCTTAAGGCCCCCACACGGGCAGGTTGGCAGGTTGGCAGGTCCGAACGGGGCATGGAAGACAGCTTTCCCACAGCTGCATAACTGGAGGCCCCTCCCCTTGCCTTTCCCTACCTTTACCCTCTTGTCCATCGATCAGGGCAAAACTGCATGCAATTGGTTTGTAGGGGTAGCTAGATACTCAGGTGAAAGACCCCCTGATATTCCCTTCCTTCGAGAGCCTAAGAGTCACAGGCTTAACTGGGATGAGGCTTTTGCAATTTTGCCTGGCAGAATTTCAGAAGACGGTAGCGTTCTGCTTCCAAGGATAGTCCTGTACTGCAAGAAGGTTTATTCAGTTCTTCCTAGGGCCACCGTGAGTCTGCTTCGCTTGTTTGTTTAGCAGAATGTGACGTGGACCACAAACAGACACATTTCAGCACCCAGCAGGGGTTAGAGATAGAGATTAGGGTTCCACGTCACCAGCACTAAGGGCAAAGGGCAAAGTTCAAAGACATATTCCAAGTAGTACTTCAGTCCTTCCAGGCCTCAAAGGTGCATCCAGAACTACTCCATAAAATAATATTTCAGTTACACTTGATATTTATTAAGATTGATCAATCCATCCCTCCTTCCAGGTCCCTGGAATTTACCTTAAAGCTGAACATGAAATAAAATATGGCAGGAGCAAGGTTTGGAGCTTTGATAATCTAGATAGCTACTCCCTACATCTGTTGGACTGACCGTGAAGGGAAAGCAATCTGATTTCCTGCTAGACAGCACAGTTCAGAGAGCAAAGAGTGAGATATTAGAGGTCCCTGGGTGATGTGAAGCCCTGCTGTGAGGTGACAGAATCATTGTATTCCCTACATAGGTCACATGCCTCAGGATACACCAACTTGAGGAGGCATCATGTGGCTACTTCTCATTCTGGTTCGAATGGAACAAATCTTTTGACCCAGATTGATAAACTTCTGTACTATTGGTTGAGTCAACCTTATGTAATGGGAGAAGAACTTTTTGTATTGGTTCACAGAAGCTCTCCAGAGCTTTTGCCATTGCCTATGTTTGGAGCCAGGATTTCTCAGAACCCTGGCTTCCCAATCAATAACATGAAGGCAACAACAACAACAACAGCAACAACAACAACAACAACAACAACACACACACACACACACACACACACACACTAGCTTGTTGAGCCATCCTTCCCAGAGGCCATTGAAAGATACCAGTGGGTAGGACCCCAGAATCCTCACCTCTGCCTTTGTTAGCTCACCTATGCATTTATCCATTTAGTTGGTTTACATTTTTACATAAGGATTTGCTTGAAGAAAATATGTGATAGCTAAAAAAAAAAAAAAAAAAAAAAAAAAAAAAAAAAAAAAAAAAAAAAAAAAAGTGAGATTTCCTGAGCTGGACGATCTTTAAGGTGCCCTTCCAGCGCTATAATTCTAAGGTAGCACCTGCTAATTGGATCTGATCATCAACCCAGGTCAGAGACTAACCGCTTGTGGGAAGAAGTCCTGGGGTTGCATTTCAACTCATTCCAGCAATTTGCTCACTTCTTTCCATTTGACACTTGGGGTTAAATCGGTGGCTGTGTTTGTGTATATGAGCATTTTCGTTTCTAAGCAAATTCTCTGCGCTCCAGGAGACTGCAACGCAGGAGTCTGCCTGTTACTTCTCTCACTGTCCCCCTGAGATGGCTACAGGATAGCACCCTGGAACAGGAGGAAGGTTTGGTGTCTAACATTGCTCATCTTCTGCAGAGATTTCTGATGCCTTTCTACCCACAGGGACCCATAACCTCACAAAGAGCTAGAGCAGCTTTCATGTGCTGGTGATGGAAAATGTTGCATCTGGCTATCACTATGACTTATAAACGCCGCCTGTCAGTCACAGAGACAGCTCCATCCAATGACCTCTTTCCTGGGTCCCCATGCTATGTCCGAAGCTGTAATTCTCTTCTTCCTTCTCACTTATTTGGGCTTGCACACGTGCCATTTGCCTCTCAAGAGAGCTAATGATTTCCTTTATCCCCCGAATATCTTTATTGTTTCTCTTCAAATCAATTGTATTGAAATATGATTTACACACAGTAAAATGGCCTTATTTGTAAAACTTGTGTGTAGTTCTATACATTTTGAGAAATTTATTCCTAGGTATGTACTGCCCAATGAAGACATCATAGCCACCTCTCTTTCTTTAAAAAATCATTGGTGTACACTATTTGTATAAAACAATGGATTACATGTTCACACATGCTTCTAATGTGGTTTGATCATGTTAATCCTCCTCTCTATTCACACCCTCCACACTCTACTGTTCTTCCTCAGCCCCATTTTCCCTTTTACTTCCGCATCTTTTGTTCCTTAAGTTGTATTCCCCTTAGACAACATATGGCACTTGTCTTCTGAGGCTAGCTCACAGTGTTCAAGCTGATGGTCTTTCTATTTCCATCCATTTCCCTTCCTTATGGTTCCATTGTCTGTATCTACAATACTGTTTCTGGATTCAGTCATCCATTGTTGAACACATATACCAGCTTCTTACTTGACTTTTGTGACTAGTGTTATAATATCACCCTCGTTATTTTTTTTAACTTTTAATTGTAACATACATTCAATGATTTTTGATCATGTTTTCCTCTACTCTTAGTCCCCTGAGATTCTCTCCTTCTCACCTCCCTACCTATACAACTGCATGTTCTTTTCCTCTCTCACTTATAAACAAAGACAAAAACAAAACAAAAGCCTGCAAGAAATACATAAAAACGTGCACAAAAATAAAAATCAAAACAAGCAAAAGACCAATAATACAAAAAATCCCCAACAAAATGAGACAAAAAATTCTATAAAAATATTATTGAGTTAATTTTGTGTTTACCAACTACTCATGAGCACAAAGTCTGTCCTGTTCTTGTTTTTATTCTTCTTATTGCGCTATACACTTTTCTGTTCCTCTCCCTTCCTCCCCTCTTCCCTTCTAACCTTTTTCATGACCACCCACATGCCCAATTTACTCAGCAGATCTTGTCTTTTTCTCCTTTCTATGTTGATCCATGACCATCTCTCTTAAGGTCCTCTTTGTTGCCTAGGTTCTATCAAGGTACTCCTACAAATGATAAACATCTTCAGTAGTGTAGCAGGATACAAGTTTAACTAAAAAAAATTAGTAGCCTTCCTATATACAGATGATAAACTGGCTGACAAAGAAATCAGAGAAGTATCACTCTTTACAATTACCAACAAATAAAATAAAACATCTTGAGATAACTCTAATCAAACAAGTGAAAGACCAGTGTGACAAGAACTTTAAGTCTTTGAAGAAAGAAACAGAAAAAGACACCAGAAAATGGAAACATCTTTCATACTTTTGGGCAGGTAGAATTAACATAGTAAAAATGGCACTCTACAGATTCAATGCAATGCCCATCAAAATCCTATTAAAATTCTTCATAGACCTGAAAATACTCAACTTTATATGGAAAAACAAAAATCCCAGGATAGCCAAAGCAATCCTGTACAATAAAGGAACTTCTGGAGGCATCACCATCCCTGACCCACCCAGCTATATTGATGAAAACAGCCTGGTATTGGCATAAAAACAGACAGGACGACCAAGAGAATCAAATCAAAGACCCAGATATCAATACGCACACCTACGAAACCTGATTTTTGACAAAAAAACAAAAATTATAAAATGGAAAAATAAAGCATATTCAACAAAAAAAGAAAAAAAAACAAATAGCTTCTTGGCTAAGGGTGGAATCCTCTGCCTACTTCCTCCTCTCAGTGATAGGATGCTGTCAGGACTTGTGTGTGCTGCCAAGTCTCTGTGAATTCTTATGTTCGCTGGTTCTTTTGTGTCTGGAAGACACTGGTTCCTTAAAGCCATTCATCATCTCTGGCTCTTAAAATATCTCTGTCCCGTCTACCAAATAGATCCCCGAGTCTTAAGGAGGAGGATTTGATGAAGACATCCTATTTATGACTGAGTGTTGTGAAGTCTCTCACTCTACATATGGTCCAGTTGTGGGGATCTGTGTCAGTTTCCATCTATTACAACAAGAGGCTTCTCTAATAAGGGGTGATCAGTGCATATAATTTGTGTCATTAGGAATCATTTTGCTGCTATGTTCCTTTATCAGAAGAATAGCAGTAGGTTTTCCCCTGGGTGCAAGACCTATCTTGTCTCGAATACTTGGTTACTTTAGCAGGGTCAGGAATGGGTTCCATTTCATGCAGTGGACCTCAAATCCAATCAGAAAGTGGTTGGTTATTCCCATAACATTTGGACCACTTTCAAGCAGTTACTGATGTAAGTCACAGGGATTGTAGCTGGGAAATATCGATGATTACCTTTCTCTTCCAGCAGGACGCAGAGGACCTTCTAGTAGCATGAACACTAGTCAGTAGGGGTAGATTGTCTAGTTAGGTATCCGCTTGAATTCTCTGTGTTTAATTATATATGTGTAGTCTGTAGCAACAGGACCTGAGGGCCACTCTCATTCTCAACCATTATGTGCCCCATTAGTTTCCAAGCACAGTCAAGTGGTTCAAAGTGAATGGGTTACTCTATGTTTTGATTGAGTTTGTGCTATGTGGTATACATTTGCCAAAATTCATACAATGAACACCCAAAATATGTCTTATTTATAATTAGAGAGAGTGAAGCTGAGAAAGATTAAGTGAGATTCTCAATGATACACGGTTACTAAGTAACTGATATTACAAATTGCAAAGTGCCAAGACCATTGTACTTCAAACACGCATTCAAAATGACCTTTCTGATGTATCAAAATAGAAGCAAATTAAAGAAGACCGTTTACACAGTCAGTCAATGAAACCCAATCCAAGGCTCAGTTCTATATCTGATGATGGTGTTAATAAAGCTGATATCAATATGCTGCTATCAACAATGACTTATGTCATAGGACCACTGAAACAAGAATTCAGTTTCTGGCTTCCTCGCAATAATTTTTCCTGTAAACATGGAATTCAGAGAGCTTCGCAGACATGTCCCCATGAATCATGTGCAAAGATTATTTAAGTACAGATTCTCTAAAATAATTAGAATCATCCTAAAACAAAATTAAGTAGTTTATAGATTCCTGTAAGTCTTCCTTTCTCTCAGTCAGCAAAATTCTCAAAAGCTCTCTCTCCCTCCCGCAGCCCTCTCTCTGTCCAGTTTGGACAGAGACAGGTGGTAAGCGTTTCAGAACAGCCTTAACTTGATCATCACAGCCTTAACTATAAGACAAATTCCTGGACATGGATTGATTGGTCACACTCACAAACCACAGCTGAATATTTTATTGGCTTACATTTTCCAGTTGGAATCGGATATCACAGGATTGAGTGTCTTGATTGACTTTGTATCTGGGTCAGTCAAAATTGCAGGTCCCAGAGAAGGGCTATGTTACACTAAGAGATTTTCATTCTGTGCCGCCAGAACCTCTTTCGGTTAGTGATTGATTGATAGATCCCAATCCAAATCCAATTGCTCATCCTTTCTGCCCAGGAGGATTCTGGATTTATTGATCTCTGTCCAAGCTCATCTGGGGAGAACAATGGCACCATAATGGAGACAGTGCCACGCGGGGTCTTGTATTGTCCTGCTTTTGTTTCTCCTGCCAACTCGGACCGAGGCTTCAGCTACAGAACTTTCAGCAGCTGGCAGGCATAATTCTCAGCCTCAGACAAATGGGATTCGCCATTGCACTGCATGTCCTTTGATGGCGTATTCATCTGGGCACATTACAGTCATACAAATGCAAGCTGACCCAGTTAGCTCTACATGCGTTGTGAATCCAGTTAATTGTATATCAACTAATTGCATAATTCATTTATTAATGAACTGAATTAAAATCTGAGTACTGCAGCTCCTCTTCAGAGCATCAGGATTAGTGAGAAGGAAAGCCTTGGAAGAATTTCACATTTCTGATCCATGATCTCTCCCTTTCTGAAACACATTTCCCCTCTATCTCTCTCATTTGGGAAAAGATTATTTCAATAAAACAAGGATGAGATTAAAACGAATAGCTACATAACTGCTAATATTAATAAACCTTAGTAGCCAGCTGCATAACATTAAGACACAAATGTTGAAGCCTCATTTTGGTGCTTCTAAAAACCATATTATTGGGAGTATGTTTTCAGCCTGACTGTGGTGGCTCATGCCTTTAATCCCAGCACTCGGGAGGCAGAGGTAGGCAGATCTCTGTGAGTTTGAGGCCAGCTTGGTCTACAGAGTGACTTCTAGGTCAGCCAGGGCTGCTACACAAAGAAACCCTGTGTTGAAAAAATAAGAGTATGTTTGCTGAGGCATCGCCTGGTGGAATAGCTCTCATCATTATATGGTCAAGGTTGCATGGGACCGAAGAGTTCAATAGGGGAAGTACATCATGATCACACAACTTGAGTTCTCTAGAACTAAGATGTTATATGACTTCTTCAGGAGGCACTTGACTTTTTTTTTTTTTTTTTTTTTTTTTTAGCTGCCAATGGAAAGAAGCAAAGGTTTTGAACCTGCTCCAGGAATCTGTACTATTGTCTCTACTACTGGTTTGGGTAGTAAATCATCATACTTCTTTAGCCTCTTAATTCCAAGTGTAGGAATGGACTTCTTACTTACTATATCTCTGTTATGGTTGAAATCTTAAATGTGATCCAAATCTCATGTGCAAAAGATTTGCTCTCTGATACAACAATGTTTAAAGACAGAACCTCTGGAAAGTAACTGGAGCATGGAGTCTTTGACCTCAGGAATGCATTAATTCCCTGATGGTTTCAGAGCGTAATGGGCTACTGTGAAGTGTTGGAAACTATAGGGGTGGTTCCTAGATGGAAAAGTTAGGGCACTGGGAATGTGCCCTTGGCAAGGACATTTTGTTTTCAATTCCTTCCTCTCTCTTTGCTTTGTAGTTTCTGTGAGGCAAGCAGCTTGTTCCAACACCACTGCATGCTGGCCAATGTGATATTCTTACTTCACCTCAGACCCAAAACAACAAAGACAAATAACTACGGGCTAAAACCTCAGGAAACAATGAAATAGGGACCCAGAGAAGGCAGACTTACCAAGAGGTCATCAGTGCTGTAATTGGGCTCAGTCTGTTTGAGGATTCCAGGGAGATACACACAGCACCGCCTTTTGTCTCACCGTAGGACTGAGGAAGCATTGGTCATGGGCTGAGGACTTCCCTTAGGAACACAGGGTCTCAGGCATGCTAGGTGAGCACAATGCCACTGAACTATACTGCAGGCCTGCAATGGAGCACTCTTGAGTGGTGTAAAAGGGAGCGGATATGCAGAGTCATGGGTGACTACAATAGAATCCTATGGACTTATATAGTATCCTGAGGATGGAGGGACTATCAGAAGGAATGGATAGCCTAGAGCGGTAACTCAAGGGTGTTTGATAGGTCACCTGTCTGACTTCTTTGTTTCTGACTCTCTTGGGTCTAAAGAAAGTCATACAATCCCAATTTAGTTCCCTCAATCTGTCTCCACTGAGAAACTTTCCACCCATCCCTTATCATGTGTCCTTTCTCCTAAGCCAGCATCCTAGTCCTAATTCCATCCTGAGAATTATCTCCTAAGCCAGCATCCTAGTCCTAATTCCATCCTGAGAATTATCTCCTAAGCCAGCATCCTAGTCCTAATTCCATCCTGAGAATTATCTTTACACAGATACGGATGTCCCATATAAACCATGCTTAGGGAAAGCATTCTCATATTCCTACAGGACTGTGTTCTGTCTGTAGTCTTGAGACAACAGTTCAAAAACCATTAGATATGGCTCTACAGGTAAAGAAACTTGCCACCAAGCCTGGCGACCTGAGTTAGATCCCTTCTATCCACATATAGTATAAGGAGAGAATAGACTCCAGCAAGTCTTCCTCTGACCTCCATGCATGTCTTGTGAACAGACACGCCCCTCACTCCACAAGATAAATAAATGCAATTTGAAACAGAAGTTCTAAGAAACTGCCTGGCAGAGAATGCTTGCCAATATCTACAATAATGATGAGAACAATGCCTTGCCTTTCTAATATTTTCTTAATTTTTAATCTATTTGTGTTTTCTGAAATGATTCTACCAACCTCCTGGGTGAGAGACTTTTTTAAACATTATCAAAAAGAAAACCCAGTACCTAAGAGGGTAATTCAGGCCCAGAGGTAGAACAGACTAACTATTCAGAATGTAAGTTTCCAAATCAGTTGGCCTGAGACCAAGCCTTGGCTCTTTTGCATACTGGCTGTGTCCTAAGACAGTCTACTGGGCCTCCATGAGATTTTCATCAAACGCTCAGTAAAATTTGACAATGTACCAACCCATTGGATTATCTTGTGGCTCTTGAGGAAAATGCCTGTGGGAATGCACTCACTCCCTGCTGCTATTTGCATTAACTGACTGTCAAATTTGCCTGAGGTTTGAGGCCCTATCTTCTAGCTACTAATTTGAGGTTCTTTCCTAGATTTCAACACCCCCAGCTAAACTCCTGCAAATGACCCCCAATCACGCATGTTTGTACTAAAGTCTCAATTCTTTCAAAATGTCTGCTCAATCTTAGCGCATGACCTGGGTGGGCAGAAGTTTTTCCAAGCCTGCAACTAAAAATGTAACGATTGCAGAATGGAAATAAAAACATTCATATAGCTGGAGAGAGCTTCTGCGGGTCTAAGGGAATAAACAACATGTACCCAGAACAAAACTATCTCAACCAGAATAAATTTGCCTTTTTATGCTGAGAGGAAGCTGAAATGAAGCTTTCAGGGTCTCCGTGTCACTGGCATCATCTTTATATTCTTAAATGAAAAGGGAGAAAGGATTTGCCTTATTACGGGAGAAAGAGCCAAATGTGTTTGCTTTCAAGTGCAGAATGAAATGAACTGAACATTCTCAATGCAGGGCTTCATTTTGATTACTGTCTGAAGAAGGAGAGCAGGAAGCAGCCGCCCATCCCCACCCAAGCTCCCCTCCACTTTTTTTCTTTATTTGTTATTGAAGCAAATGAGGCCAATTGTTGGAAACTTCTGTGCAGCCCTGAATGCCTCAATTGTGACTCTCCTGGAGATTAATGCATTTAATTTACCTCTTTGGTATATTTGAGACACTATTCAGCAGCCAGTCAGGAGCTCCAAGCCTTGTAGCAAGTCTGTATGGGGTGAGACTCTCTACTGTGTCTACAGAACCTGCGGGAGGGAACTTTCAAGAAGCTCAGGAAACATGAGAGAGGACCCAGTGTTTCCAGATTCTCTCCCCGTCTTCCAGGGAGGGTCATTCAAGAAGATGAGAAAGGGCAGAAATATGGCAGAGGACAGCACGAAGGACTGATTTGCCATCTTTCAGACACTAGACACTCCCTGCCACCATAATATCAGTAAAGGAGTCATTTCCGTTTAATGTAATGTTCACAGACTCTGGGATAAATACAGGGAATAAAATAGTTTTCCTTATAGATCAAGCATTTTAATACTTTTTTGATCTTAAATATTAGTTTTGGCTTCAAGCAGAACCAACAGGGGCAGCGCTGCCCCCACCTTGGTACTCAAGCGTTTAAGGAATCTGCAGGTATCACTCTAAACAGAGGATGAAGCAGGGACAACACATGGTCCCTGCCTTCATGGTTCTTCTAGTCTGTCATACTCAAGCAACCACACGAAAGTCTCCTGAATTACAGTCCCCATACATGTCGAAAATAAGTGCACAAGAGAACAAATCTGTACTGAAACGTTTCACTTGCACTTTGGAGGCTGAACCAGTGCTAAGAGGAAGGGACATTCAGTGTATGAGAAAAAGGTGACCCAGGCCTCAAGGTTCCTCGATTGAAATTCACAGCAAGTATCTGGTCATGATGAGGGTGGCTTACTGTGACACATTTATAGACTTCGAGCCACTACCATGAAGTACAAGAGACAGAGCCTCTGGCCCCTTCATGCTTTTAGCCTTCCTCACCCTATTGCCTGCTCTCAAGAGTACAATGAGATGCAGACATGTGTGTTTAGCATTTCCTGGATACCTGCTCTCCATACAATGTCATAAGATGGCCCCATGCACTCTCCATAACAATAGAATGCTATTGTGCTCCTCACCTTATCTTTCCAGTTCAACTAGGCATATTTTCAGAAAAAATCAATCCAAAGGACTTATACTTACAACTTCTAAAATGGATCTTTGGCCAAGGCTTCCTTAGTCAGCCTTATATAGGAACAAAAAGGAAGCAAAGTACCAACAAGGTCCTCCCCTCAAATGCAGATTTTCTTTTGATGCTCTGGAAACATTAGGAAAAGGCAACCTCAGTAGATCAAGTTCATCGGGAGCCTAATAGGCTCTCGCTGCAGGAGATGAGCAAATCTAGGTCACAGTAAAAGCTCAAACCCATCTATTTCTCACTTGTGCTATGCCATGGCCAGGATTCCTTCAAGGCCCAGGAACAAACACAGCCTTATAAATTCGATCGTGGAGTTTGGTCAAGTATCAAAGGTCTATATAATCGCAGGTTCTCAGGAGGTAGAGGCAGGAAGATCATAAATTCAAGGTCAATTTAAGTATTAGAGTGAATTCAAGCCCGGACTGAGCAACTTCCTGGGGGCACTGTCTCAAAATATACGTCTATTATAGGCTAAGGATATAAATCCATGAAAAAACACTTGCCTAGCATGTTTGAAGCCATGCATTTAATCTCTAGCATAGGAATAACATAAAAATGAAGAAGAAATACAAATTGTGGCTAATTTGACATGACCAGATAGCTCAGTGAGTAAGAATACTTGCAGTAAAAGACTGCTGATCTGCATCCAATCCATGGAACTCACATGATGGAAAGAAGACTCCTGAAATTTGACTCCTGACCTCCATAGGCACATCATGGTGCACACATACGTGTATGTGTGCAAACACAAACACATACACACATGTGTGCATGTATGCACACACACGCCTGTGAATATACATAATAGTTTTTAAAATCACAGGTAACTCAGGTATAATCAAGAACCAGTAGGATATATGTTTCAAAACCAACCTGAATAGCACTGATATGTGGTTTTGTTCTTTGTATTTTATTTAACTGTGGAAAAGGACTTACATCTGGGGGCAACAAATGAAACTTTCCTTTGCAACCGAGGACTCACTGTTCTGTATGAATTTCATATATTTAGGAAGGAACAGTTATACCCATGACAGCCAGGAGGGTATTGGTAATCATTAAGGTTGGCTCAAAGAATAAAGAGTTAATAATTTAAAACAAAAGATCAAGTACACAGTGAGCTCCATGATACTATATGACAGAGGGAGATGTTGGCTTCTTTAGGGACACTGTTAGTCCTGTTCCTAGTATGGGACTACCATGATTATAATACCCTTTTCTAAATCTCTGAAAATCTGAATGCAGTACTTTAAGCAGTCAACAGAGTTTGCAATAAATTTTTATTGATTCATAAGAGGATGGACATATAGCTGTCCCTCAAAGCCCTTAGGAGATCTGACCATGTGAACTGGAAGAAACCATGTGTTACCCACGACTGCATGGAATTTTTTATCATGTAGCTATACTCAGGGCTTCTGTCCCTCCCTGCCACCCTGTCTCCAACTGAAGAGACAATGAGCTCTACAAGGAGGAACTGTCTTGCAGAGTGATGTGTGAGCCTCAGAAGACTTCATCATTCACTCGGAGATGTTGGCACAGAGTCAAGTTAGTTCTTATGTGACATTAAAAAGCTCACTTCAGTGAGGAAAACAAACAGATAAAGAACACCCGCTAATGACTTCAGAAGGCCAGAGAGCAGCTGAAGTATTGTTTTTTTTAATGCAATAGATTTTAAACGGCATTTCCAATAATGAATAAGTCACCCAATTACTGCACTCTTCGTATTCTGAACACCTGTCCCAGCGATTCACAATCCCCAGAGTGACTTTTATTTTTAACAATATTTATTATCATGAGTGTTATCACATTAGATGAAATCAGCTGGAGACGGAGGCAGCTTTTGCTGCTGCACTGATGGCATCCAGCCACTGTGGGTAGAATGGTTTTGCCTCTGCCTTTGGGTACCACAGCTGCTCTGAGCTGCCATTACTGCCAGTCCCCAGCAGACAAGGAATCTGATCTCAGAGCTGCCCTACAGAGCAAGATCATCCTAGGGGTCCCCCATGACTGACACCTCAAAGGCTCCTAGAGAATTTCACAGAGCACCTGCTGGAGACATGCCTAGGAAAAGCTTCACTTGGCATTGGAAGAGCAGTGTTCTGGGAAACGGGGCCTTATCCTTGTCAGATGGCTTTCCCTGTTTGCCCCCAAGGAGCTGCCAGAGAGATTTTATGAAGGCAAAGGGAGAATGACTCAGGAATGCCTTGCTATATCTCTATTTCACTTCTAAGATGTGACCCAGAAATCGGGTAAAGGGTATTTATACAGTTTCTCCAATGTCCCTAGTGTTCAACTTGTCACTTGTCCTGACGAAGGATGTAGTCGAAAGAGCAAGCTTGCACTAAGCATCTTGAGCACACTCTGTAAAACAGCATTCTTTCTCTTATTGAGTCAGTGTGCACTGAAGGCCTACTGTGTGCTTTGTATTCAAGGTGAAACAGAAAGCCTGCAGTTAAGGAAATTCTGGTTTTAGTAGCCAGACAGACATAGTTTTTTTGTTTGTTTTTTTTTTTTTTTTTTTTTTGTAGCAAGTAGACAAGGATAACAATTCTGATAGTAAAGTCTTTGGTACATATTGAGTTCTTTTAACTATAGATACCATATAACATATAACAAGAACACATGAGAAGCACCTTGCCCAAGGTCAGAGAGAAACTAAGTGTCCTTAAACTGGAATTGGAAGATGAGAAGTTGGTTTCCTAGATGAAAGAACTTGAACACTGCACTGGATAGTTTCCTACAAAGAAGAATGACAGGATGAAATAGCTACTACCATTTTCACATTTCCACTGTAGACTAGACAACATGCCAAGTGTTTAAAACATGTCATATAATTTCATGCTCAGAACTGCCCAGCCAGGAAGGTATGACTCCTAGGTGTAATCTTAGTTAAAAAGCAGAATTCAACACAAACATAACAGGGCAGACCCTAAGGCTACAGTGGTACAAACAGAGATCACAAACAGAGATGTGGGCATTGTCAGCTCTGTTTATCCTTCCTGTTTTGATTCCTCCTCTTTTTATCTCTCTTTCTCTTCCTGACACCCCTCTTCTTATCTCTACTATTCATGCTGAACAATTATTTTCATATGATGGAGTCAAAGAAGTCTGGCAGATCAGGCCTCTATCTCAACGTCTTTACTGACAGGGGCACAGATTTCTCCCCCTATAAGAAATTCCACTGTAAAGGCATCTGTTGACTTGTTTCTATTGAATGGCTACCCCAAGAATAAACACCACAGGCATCTTCGAAGGCTGTAAAGTGACATTCTCTTCCATAAGTACCACAATTAGAGCCAGAGATACCATGAAGGAACTGAACGGCTAGTCTGATTTGTTGCTAGAAAAGTAGATCTGAAGATGCCCTTTTTGAGGGCGAGAAACTGGGCTGGGCTGGAGAGTCAAAGCAGTTTGTTTAAAATACCTTTCCCACTCATGAGAGAGCTAGCCAAGATGGGAAAGTGTTTGGGTTCTTTACAACGTATCATGGGCCCTTAGCATATAAAAGTGTCTCCATGTGGTGAACTCTCTAGAAGTCCTCTGTTGTTGGGTCCTAATGGCTTCCTTGGGGGAGGGGGTGAGAAAGCATGGCATCAGTGGCATAGACACTGGGGTCAGGTAGAAGGGAAACAACAGACTCATTTATTTAGTAATGGGGAGAACCTCACCTCATATACCCTTTCAGCACAGCGTGTAGTCACCCCTCATTGGCTAGGCATGATCAAAACATCTGACAGCACCAGACTGGCTCATCTCTCAATCTCATAGACCTTAACTTCCTGCATATCCACCCTTTTTTATTTAATACATGGGTGCTCAGCAGGAGCCAGAGTTCGTTGTTCAAGCCTTGTTGACCCCCCTGCCTTGGGAAAGCTCAGCAACTGAACAATGCCTGGCTTAGCCTGTCCTTTCAAACAAGTTCTTCCCTGTCATTGTCTACCAGCCCTCAAAGAGCATTCATTCCTGGAGAGCTGCCCAGGTGGGTAGGTGGAGGGTTGGGGGACTAGGTGGGTAGTCTTTTGAATTACAGATAATTCTGTATTATAAATGCCTGTATCTAGCCATTGGAGCTTACCATCTCACCATGAACAGAGATGTGTTCATTGACAGAGACACCCAGTGGTTGTAGGCCAGGCTGAGCCCCTTACCATCAAAACTGAGAAAGTTCATATGAAAAAGGACCTCTGTTAAGGTCAGATGAGGATCCCCCATAGCCTCTGGTGAGACCATCCTAACCAATAGCTCCTTAAGGGCTCTGCGGATCCTCTCCACAATAGTTTGTCCCCTTTGGATTGCAGGGGATGCCAGTGGTATGGAAAACCTTCCAGGGTCCCAGAAACTTATTGAATTGTTGAGAGGTACAGAAAATGTCATCATTAAGTGCCCAAGGTACTTTCATAACTACTATGGCCGACTTAAAGGCTTTAATAGCATTGATGGCTTTCTCCCCAGAATGGTCAAGGGTATAAACAGAGGAAGAACAGATATCTAACATCTTTGGAGCCAGGACACTGGATACAAACACTGTATCTGTTTTTGCTGAAATCTGAAATGGCCAGGGTGGCATGAGTGATGGGAGTGGAGGAAGAGACCTTACGGAGCTGTGTCTATTGGAAGTGTAGGGAGTCCTCCTAAGACCTTGTGTTTTTGGCAAGTGATTGCCAATAGTTCCTGCAACCATTTCCTGGAATGAGATAGAGTCTACCCAGGAGGGACTGGGTATTTTTTAAAGAAAAGGGAAAAACAAGCATATCTGGCTCCTGTCCATATGTTCTCCATGCCAGCATTTGTGCCTTAAGGCCAACTTGAAAGGACTGATGAAACGTAGAGGTGACTTTGCACAGGTCAGGATGTGCTTGATGTATCCATAATAGGGGCCCAAATTGCCATAAAGCTTCCAAAAATCCCATGGGTGTCCAGAGGATCATTGCTACAAGGGTTTCTGAGGGTTGTGGCGTTTCAGGCTAGAGGTAGGTAGAAGGGCCACAAGCTTTAGTAGCAGATCTCTAGCCTCCTGAGTCAGCCTAACCTTGATGGATGGGCAGATGGGGCCCTCCAACAATGAAAAGAGGTGTCTCATCTCTTGATTGGGCATGGGCAGAAAAGGTTTAATTCAATTAACCATGACACATAATTATTGTAATTCTGAGAATGAGTACAATTCCTTCATTTCCAATTTAAAAGAAAGGGGGTGGACCTGCTTAGCAATGGAAAAGCCTAAAAAAGGAAAAGGTGGGTACCATTCGAACCTTAGCTGGCATCACCATCAGATGTAATGACACAGGATCTTCTAACACTTTCATAGGATCACAATTTGTCAAAACTGTCTTTTCATGGGCCTGAACGTCATCAAAGAATACTCTATCATCAGTATTTAGGACAGCACCCATATCCTCCAGGATGTCTCTGCCCCCAGAAGTTTCTCTATGCCATAGAAATGATAGGGTGAATGACTCCCTTGTTGCCATCATGGTCTTTCCAATGGACCTGATAGGTGGTAAGTTTGAATGTTATTGGTCTCCTACTCCACTAATGGGAAGCCAAGGTCTAAATTTCCAGTAGGGGAAGCAGAACATCTTCATTTCTGTTACTATAGTGACATTCACACCTGTTTCCATCAAGCCTCAAGATGGCCAGCATTGGGAGGCATGGAAAAATAGGCAGTGTCAAATAGATTTTTGGATTGCCAGAGCCTACTCTCCCTGGCACGGTTATGAAGCACCCTTCCTGGAGTTGAAATGGGGAGGAGCTTTGACAGGTTGTGTTCTGCAATCCTTTGCCCAATAGAATCCCGTGTTGCATCTAGGACATCAGGCCCTAGGTTTCGCCTGGTGACAGTCACACCACAGGGTGACTGGTGTTCCACATTCCCAGCAAGCTACTTAAGGGCTCTCAGGTGGATCATCTGCAAGGAGCTGCCTGTCTGTAAGGAGGGCATCCAGGGAAGCCTTAAGGGAAGCAATGGAACCATCAGTGGGGTCAAGATCTCTTGAGGCCAGTAACCACTTGTGAATGTCTTTATTGTCAACCACCGTTTCCCCCCCCCCCCTTTTTAACTGTGACTGTAATTTTTTTGTTTTACCCAGAACAGGTTCTAGTTGTCTGTTTCTCCTCATTCACAGCACTGGACAGCGCCCCCAAGATAGTGTATTTCCGTGAGAAGGCCCCTTGATATTGTGTGTTCTCTGTCCCTTTGGCAGGTAAGCATTTGGGACTCCCATCTTTTTCTTCTTTTGTGTTGTCTGTCACGTTTGCCTGCCTGTCTAGTTAGGAAGACACATCTTTTTCTGTTTCAGTATTCCCGGCACCCTCACTAAACTTAAAACATGAATGTCCTGCACACTTTTCCACCTCTGTTGACTGCCATCTTCTCTCTGACCAGTGCCCACCTGCTATCTCCCTCTACAGAATGGGAACCTCTCCATCAACTCCACCCCTTCTATGTCTGACTCTCCATGACATCTGGTGATGAGGAGACAGACAGTTCAAGCCCCATGAAACACACTAAAGAGAGCACAGCCACAGATGAGACCACACGTGCTGTGGCCTGTCAGTTCCATGCCCAGCGAAGAAGCCTACACCTCTGCTCTGGTAAAGCTGTGCTCGAACCGGCTGCCTTTCTTGGCTGGAAATCAGCTTATGAGGATCAAGCAGTAGCTTGAGCAGGAACAAACTTCTTATTTAATATTCCAGTGACCCTTGACATGCTCACTGGACAAGATAACTCTGTTCATTCCATCCGTCAGGCACAGATTGGCCATCAAGCCTACTACCAACAGGTTTCTGATCTGGCCTTCAAAGTTCTTAAGGCATGCACCCTGTGAGAACCTTCAGCTTATTTCCTCAGTCCTATTCAACGGCCAACGGAACTTTTTACTGATTTTCTCACACGTGTCAATGAGGCAATAGAGTGGAGAGCAGTCCTGGGTCCCACTAGGGAAATGTTAATCAAACAATTGGTTTGGGAAGGGCTTAATGACGAGTCCAGGTGAGTTCAAAACCTATGCTAGAAATTCCTGCCTTGGGTACCAGATGTTGCTGGGTCTTAATGGCTTCCTTGAGGGGAGAGGGTAAGATGGTGCAGATCATTGCCATAGACATCAGGATTCAGGTGTAAAGGCAACAACTTTATTTATTTAGCAACTTATAATAATAAATATTTATTTATTAAATAATTTATAATTAATTATTAAATAATTTATTAAATGAATAAGCAGACTTATTTATTTAGCAATGGAGAGAACTATATATATCCTCCCAGTACCCAGGCCATCTGATCTGTTGACATCTTGTGGTTTCCCCTCATTGGCTAGGTACAATCAGGACCTCTGACAGTGCCAGGCAGACTCCAGATTGGCTCATCTCTCGGCCTGATAGGCCTTAACTTCATAGAGTCCTTAAGGAGGAGATTAGGGTAACCTGTTTATTAAAGGAAGAAGGGGGACTGGGCAAGCAGTGAGGAAATAATCTGAAAAAGGCTAGCTAGAAGGAGGGAGAAGAATGTTAGGCCAGCATGGTGATAGTCTGGGTAGGGAGGCCAGTATCAATGCAGTGGAGCGTTTTTTGTCTGGGTCAGAATAAACTGGCTGAAAATTGAACTTCATAGAGGAGAGTTGAGTAACTTGGTCTTGGTACTCATCCCGTCATGCTGTTCTGTGACTAGCGCCAAGCAGGCATCTGTGGTGCATTCCCTGCAGAGCTCTGACCTGTGTGTGAACTGTTAGACTCCTCAGATGAGCAACACAAGGTCAGAGCTTCCTCATTACACGGAGAAGTGCGAGCCATTCCCGTTCTTATCAAGATCACAGTCTTGGCTGATGTGGTCTTTAGAGGTCAAGGCTTTCCCCATCTGGAAATAAGATAAACCAGGATGCCTAGATGACCTACACACAGCTGAGTCTACTGCCCAGTCACAGGCTGCAGTTCAGGTGGGCAAAGTGGAATTCCGGGAGATGGGGCAAGAGGGAGACAATTCTCTTCTTTGAAGTCCATAGTCACATACATTTCAGATCCTTCGTAGGCCTGACGTTAATCACTTCGTCTAAGGACCTCTGTGTCAATCTCTATCAACTCTCTCCTCCTTTTCGTCCTGGGCTCTTGCTGTCTTCATTAACTCCTGCTCTTCCTCATCTTCCTCTCCCTTATCCCTTCTGTCTGGTTTCGTCTCCAGCATCCAGCTCTTATGCCAAGAGGGCTGGGGTGCTAGGATTGTGGTCAGCTTCTTTCTGTGAATTTAATTCTCTGGACAAAAATCACCTCAGCCACTCAGTAGGAATTCCCAGGTTCTCCTGGTCACTCTGACCCTTCCCTTCCTAGCCATTCCTTTTATAAGCATCCAGGTTTGCACCTCTGCTTTAGAAGAGAGCACCCCAACTCATAGGCTGTGCATGCATGTGTGCCTGCATGAACTTGAGCATGTGTGTGCATGTTTGTGTTGCTCAGATGTGCATGAGGGTTCTTACGTGTGAGCTCACACCTATATATGTTCATATGTTGGATAGGTGTGTGTACTTGCGAATATGCATTGCTTAGTAGGATTAAGGACTCAAGCTTTAGAATAAAGTACATTGGCATTGAGAAGATGGAAGAGGCTGGATGGTTCTTCTTACCTTGTCCTTCCCTGTGTCTTTGGTTTGGGAATAGGTTATAAGTCCCTCCTGTGCAAGGTGCCTTCCTTTTCCTAGAGGGAAGGGAGAAGAATGTGAACAAAGAGGTCTGTTTCAGTTCCCTCCCAGGTCATTGGCATTAGATCATTTCCCTTGTTCAGCAATATCTCCCCATTCTTCACCAGTTCTTAGTAACCCTATTTCTTTGGGTCTCAGGTCTTGAAGCCTCTCCTGTATATAAAACTTACACTGAATACATTCAAAGGCACTCCTACCAATCTGTCATTTGTTGTAGGGTCCCATATGGAAAAAGATATTTTCTTTCCCTGGTGGAATATATAAAGTGTGTGTGTGTGTGTGTGTGTGTGTGTGTGTGTGTGTGTGTGAATTTATAGTAGTGTTACATGCGATAAAACCATCACAAATAGAAAATATTTTAAGCAGAAAATTTATTTACTACACTTACCCTAACAAACATAACAGCTCCTCAGAGCCTACCTCAGAAGTGCTCAGCACGTTTACATTAGCCTGCAGTTACCATAAAGTGTTGACTGTCTCTTACCATTTGCTGAGTACTTTCGTGACAATAAGCATGAAGTGACTGGGACGGTGTGCTTTCGTGATGCTTATACAGTCAAAATATTGCATCATCCTAAGTCGGAGGCTGTTTGTTCTACCTACTCCTCTTCAGATACGAGGTAGACTAACAGAAAGATTGGACGAGGTAAAGAATATCCATCTTAATATTTGACATTCTTTCAGGTACTAAATTTGATCTGGGATAAAATGTGTAATGTTGGAATACTTCTCATCTGGAAAAATGGGAATAATAATGTATGGTTTGGAAGATTGGGAAAAGAATTTATGACATGAGGTAAGATGGTATAGTCCAAATGTCATTTTAATTGTTAAAAGCAAAAAAAAAAAGGAAGAGTAGACCTCTCACACAGAATAACTTCACAACCAATGAGAAATTAAAGACAAAACAAATATACCAAAAAGAAATGTAGTCACTGTGTGTGTGTGTTTGCTTTTGTGACAAAGCACTCACTCATGACATCACACAGACCCATGAGCCTAAGAAGAGCTCAAGCAAGCTACGTCCTCATCTTTTCTGTGCTGCTGAGAACACCTGAGACCGGGCTAGCAGTGCAATACAGTGGCTCCCACTTCTCTCCAAGAAGCGGAGGTAGGGCCAACCTTGACCAGCTGCCACCTACAGTCAGCCTAGCATATGGAAGTGAGCTGTTCTGGAGTGGTCACTCAGCGGGTTCACCGTGATGCAGCCATGGACCCACGGGCTCAGAAAGGCTGTTCTTAAACCTCACGTAAGACTATTGTTCCTTCAATTATTGTCACAACAACTCACAACTCATCTGATGCTAAGACCGAAAACTGAGACTGATATTGTTTAATTATGAAATACCCCAACAGGCTCAGGCATTGGGTAGTTTTATTGAGAGGTGTTGCAAACCTGAGTTGATAGGGCCTCACTAGAGGAAGTGAGACACTGGGAGAACTGTTCTGAGGGATAAACCTTGCTCTGGCTCTTTCCTATCTTCTGTTTTGTTTTGATTTTTGTTTTTGTTTTGTTTTATTTTGCTTTTTCTTGAGACAGGGTTTCTCTGTAGCTTTGGAGCCTGTCCTGGAACTAGCTCATGTAGACCAGGGTTGCAGAATTCACAGAGATCCGCCTGCCTCTGCTTCCTGAGTGCTGGGATTAAAGGCGTGCGCCACCACTGCCCGGCCTTTCCTATCTTTTTAATTCCTTGACACAACAAGAACAGTTTCCCTTTTCACATGGCCTGGCAGCCACCTTTGGTTCTCTCTTGTTTCAGGGTCAAAGCAATAGAACATGAAGTCAATGCACTCATAGGTTAAATTTCTGAAAATGTAAAGCAAAAGAAGTCCTTCCTCTCTTAGGTATTACACATACACATCATAAAAAAGGAAGAAAGGAAGGGAGGGAGGGAGAGAGTGAGAGCAAGAGAGAGAGAGAGAGAGAGAGAGAGAGAGAGAGAGAGAGAGAGAGAGAGAGAGAGAGAGAGAGGATTTTTTTGGTTTTTTGAGACAGGGTTTCTTCTGTAGCTTTTGGAGACCGTCCCGGAACTAGCTCTTGTAGCCCAGGTTGGCTTCGAACTCACAGAGATCTGCCTGCCTCTGCCTCCCGAGTGCGAGAGGAAATTTAATATCTAATACAGGAGTGTCCTAGGTTTTTAATTGCTGTAAAGAGACACTATGAGCACTGACCACATCAACTCTTATAAAAAATATTTAACTGGGATGGCTCGCTTATAGTTTCAGAAGTTCACTCCATTGTCATCATGACTGGGAACATGGCAGCGGCAGGCAGAGGTGATGCTGGAGCTGAGAGTCCTACATCTTGCAGGCAACAGGAATCAACTGTCACACTGAATGAAGCTTGAGAAAAAGCCCACCCCCACAGTGACAAACTTCCTCAAACAGGACCACACCTACTCCAACAAGACCACACCCCCTAATAGTGCCACTCCCTTTGGAGCCCATTTTCTTTCAAACCACCACAGGGAGCCAAGGCAAAAGGGAGATGCAGAGGACAGAAACCCTCCACTCCAGTGCCACAGCACAGCTGACTGACTGAGAGCTGAAGGAGAAGCCAGCCTACTAGCCCTACTAGCCTGGCTTCTAGAATCTTCTGTTAGTAAATAATGGGGTTCAGTCTCAGAGACTCTTAAGGCATCTTCCCTGGGAGTTAGCACCCCTCAAAAATGTTTAATTAAGATTCTCTCACCTTCCTAAAAATAGGAAAGAAAAATCAATAAGCACTAAGTGGTTACAATCCTTGGATCAAAGAGGTTTTAAATACGGCTAGCTTTGGTTTTAGCCCGGCTCTGTCTTTCTCTATCCACGAGCAGAAGATGTGAGGAGCAAGGTTCTTTAGGAATGAGGCGATGCTATGTTCTAAATGTGTCATCCGGACAGTTGCACGGTGTCTCACAGCGGGAGTGGCCTCATCTGTTCCACGTGGAGGCTAACAGTTGGATTTGCCGTTTAGAGGCAGTACAAAACCTACTTCTCAGCCTTCGCGCTTATTCACGGTGCTAGGCTATATTTGCTAAGCTTAGAAATTTGGGATGAGGAGGGAGTATGGGACCAATTAGCATAATTGATTCTGACAATCCAAGCCTTAGGGTCTTCGCACGTGCTCCCTCTGCCTGGAACGATTTACCCCCATATGGGCTGGCGAGCTGCCTCTGCTGCCTAGTTCTTGACTCATCCCTTTCTCAGCAAGGCTCTCCTGATCCAAACTCAGCGTTTCCCTCACGTGGCACCCTCTTAGTCTCCTCTGCTCCCTGTGTGGTTCTCCTCTGCACTGACCACTTCCTAGCACGGCAGAGCCTTCGTTGGTTTGACTTGCTTGCTGTCGACGATTCTCTTAACTATATAAGACACGTTGGGACTGTAATATACTCCAGGCCCCTGGAATAGTGCTTGGTGTTTATTAGAAGGAGCTCTGTAAATATTTAATAGAAAATGGCCTTTACAGGAAACCCTGGGGCTTGGGTTCCAGCTCTGTCACTCAGCTATTCTTAGACTTTGGCAAAGCTTTGTTTCCCCTGCATGGGCCCTAGTATCTTCATCTATAAAATGGGGGAGACACTAACAGTCCCGTTTTGCAGAGCTGTGAGGATAATGAAATGTGTTACATGTATTTAGGTCAGCCTTTGATGCATGCTGTGTGCTTTATAAGTGCTTGTGAAGACAGTTGTTGTTGACAATGATACCCAACAATCACTGAGTACCTACTATGTGATTGGAACCATTTCAGGCACATGGAAGGTGGCCATATGCTTACTACTGGGCACATGCTAACTATATGATAAATATTAGTGAGTAATCTATATCTTTTAATACATAAAACCACATAGCATGGTAATAAATGTGATTTGCTGTGGTTAAGCCTGGCAGGGTTAACTTTCTCAAATGCAGCCTGCTGGTAAGGCTTAAATTCACAGAACCATTCCAAGACCCACAGGACAAAGTGTCTGAAATGGAGTTACCAACTTGGATTCTATTCCAAAAGTGCAGGTGGTATGTGCTGATGGGCCAATCTTTTCCTGCCTAGTTTTCAGTTTGAGTGTCTGTAAGAGGAAACTATGGGGCTCTTTGGAAATCCACCTCCCACTCAAAGTTCAAATTCAATCTGAGCCTCGTCTCTTTTTTATAAGAATGAGTAACATGCAATTTATCATATGGGTTCTGTTGATTGAAATTGTTTAAATTGGCTCCAAACAGACACTGTAAATATAGAGCGCAACACTTCTGCGCCGACCTGGTTTGGGAACTGAGACTGTGGCTTTCTCCCCCAGGGCTTTGTATCTATTTGCTGTCCTGTAAAAACAGACTGCCTCCTCTACCTTCTGCAGGGCGCAGTGTGTGCTGCAGATAGAGGCGTGCTGAGTCCTCTCACACAGCCTAGGCTGAGGGGGCTGGGCAAGAATAGTTTGGCATAGCCCTACCTGCCAGTGGGAGGGAAGGGAAGCCATGGCTTGCACCTTCTTGGCACTTCCAAGCCCAGATGAATTGCAGAACTGAGAGCAGAAGGGGGGGAGCAGTCAGGTGAGTGACACCATTCAGTTTTAACTGGAACCCCCACTTCCAGGGATGTTCCCAAACAGTGGCCACTATAAAGTTTGGGTTTGGTTTTGCTTCATGGCCCCAGATCTCCTATTTCCCCACCAAGGGCAGGTTAGAACTCCCACAGGCACTGCTGAAGCTGAGAAGATGGTGTTCAGGATTTGTAGCCAACAATCTAGAGCAGACTCCAGCAGGGTATCACAGAAAGAACTCCAGAGCAGCCTGTTCTAGGGAGTCACACCCACCGTCCAAATAGGCATCCCCCTGTCCCTGACCCCCACCCCATCACACTCAGCAAGGCAGGCACTGACACCCCCTCCCCTGTGTTAGACCCAGCAAAGCAAGAGCTGTTGAGTGGTTTGATTGGACAAGTCACCTTAGGGACATCAGAGAACTGGGCAGCACAGAGCAGAGCTTCCATTACTGTGGTTAGTGCTGGACATACTGGAAAAAGAGCCAGGTGACTGGTTGGGATTACAGAAGGGAACTGGGAACTGGGAACCAAAACCGTATTTAAGGTATGAGAAAAATGAGGGGATGAAGCGGGGGTGGTCTGAGAATAAAGGGCATGAGAAGGAACAGGAAGGAGGAAAAGGGCCGTATTGACTTGGCTGGTGGAAATGAACAACTTTGTGATGACAGCTCCTCACAGTGGCAGGGCAGACTTAGGCCTCGGCTCCTTGCATTGCTCACTGCTGCCTCCATGTGTCAGGAGCAAGGCTGACAGCTCCCACACCAGGGCCCAGGTGCAGGAATCTGTCTTCCTACCACAACATAAACTCTGCAGTTGGCTTCCTCTTCCTTCCTTCCCTTCCCCACTTTTACGTAAACACCAGAATTCAGAGCCCTCCTTTTGGGACACACAGTCCACTTTTCTCTGAGGCGATCTACTTGAATAGCAGATATAAGGATATGCACCATGACTCTTGCCCACCTTTCTTAGGAGTTCATCTGGGCCTTTGTAACTGTCCCACTTTCTAATCAGTGAAGAACAAGACTTCTGGGGCAGGAGAGGCAGATACCTTTCCCTTTTCCTGGGGAAAGAGAAAGCTCAGCCAGGGGTCAGGGATGAAAGTGACCAGGACATCCTAACAGGCTAACAGGTACTCCTGGAAAAAAGACGCCTTAAGAAATAAGCAAGCTTTTTAGGCCACAGAAGAGCCATGTCATCTGGTAGAGATGCCCAGCAGCATGAGAGACCACGTGGGATCCCTAAAAGGAAACCTGGGGGACCAAGTCAATCGCTGGAGCAGAGCACACTCTGTCTCCCTTCCCTGCAGATGCGAAGTCAGCTTCTCTCCCGCCACCTACTTCCTGGATGCATAAGGTGGAATCTCAGAGCTCCAAATGGTTTTTTATTTGTTTGTTAGCGATTACTTAGCCATTCTGACAAATTTCTTGGTGTATGATAATGTATCAGTGAAGAGAAGAACATATGGATTTCCTGTCCGTCTTGCTAAAAAATATTCCTCTACAATAGCATGCAGTAAAATGAACAATACGTTATAGTGAGGTATAGCCTTGTGCCGAGGGGACACCACCATTCCTCAGTTGTCCCTTTGTTCTTCCTCGTTTATTTCAAGGAGGGCGCTAGAGAAACATCGATTAGAAAGCAAGAGTGGATCTCAAGGACTACAACAGAGACAAATTTTGAAGGGGGAGAAGGAAGAGGAAGCGGAAATGGGAGATGTAAGTCTTCTAGCAGCAATCTTTATTGAATTTAAATGTTGTTAATATTTTTACAATTGGAGTTTTGTTTTGTTTGAATAAAGAGTAGAGGCACTGCACAGAAAGAAAGGCGTGAGGCTAAAGATATATTTGGTTTTGCTCATTATATTAGGTTCATTTTCTGTTTGGGGCCAAAAAGATTCTTCTGCTTGGAGAGAGGAGAGGATGTCAGAGTGGGAGGTTTTATGTATTCTCCAAGCAAAGCAAAAACTAGAATCCCAGAATTAGAAAATATAGAATAATCAGATTCGGTTTAACGCCTTCCCTTGCAGGCGGGGGGATTACCCATAAGCCACTAAAGCTGAAGTCTCAAGGGCCACAGTTGGTCCCATTTCTATTAAAATCTTCCCTAATGGGAGTGCACAACACTTTTTCTTTCTTTCTCTTTTCTTTTCTTTTTTTTAGAAGAAAAAGAAAAGCCTGAGGGTGGTCTCAGTGTAACTCCACATGACACCAGATCTTCCAAGCCCTCAATGATGCAGTATGTTTGCCATCTAATTTCAGCCGAAACCCCCTAAACTGAAAATAAAGTGCACTTTAATAGGCATGCAAAGATGTCATTTCATTCTGCTGGGTGTTCTGGTAGCAACTACTAATTATTTAAATGTATTTTTTCCTGTAATTATTTGAAACAGACTATTCTGAGCTCCTCCATTAACTTCAGAAATGTTTCAGTGTCCTACAGAAACCCAACAGTATAAATTTAAGCAGCTCTTCCCCTCCTTTCCTCAACCGACTGGGAATACAGCTGGCAGAGGTGGAGGGAGGAAACATATCTTGTAACTTTAAAAAAAAAAAAAAAGACGCAAAATCTCACCATGAGTCATGCGCTTGTACTTCTGGGTTCTTCTTGTTGCATTCAGTTGTTTCTTGACCTTGTGTGCAGGTTACAGAACGCATCCCCGATACTACTTAAACCTATTGCCAAATGGTGAGAGGCTGGGGAGCCAACAGAGACAAGGCAGACATGGGGAACAGAACTGACTGGAGAAGGCAGAACAGAGAGATCCTATCACATTCCAAGACTTACTTCAAGTTCCCACTGACATCATTCAGAAAAACAAGAAGGGACCCAGGGACCCTTGACCTCCCCAGTTACTTAAAAGAATTCATAAGGTGACAGTTTCTCCAGCTAATGTTTACTATTCAAACACTCAGAGAGTTTTAAATGCAGAACTGGAGCTCAGGATAAATGGTCACACTAAAGTCTTTGAAATCTAACGTCTTAATTCCTAGGCTGGAACAGCATTTACAAAAAAAAAAAAAAAAAAAAATGGATTGGAAATACCTCGCTACCTGGCACAGGATACTTATGGAGTATAGAGAGCACTTATGAGGGAGAGACACAGTTGTTTTGTTACCAAGTTATGGAGTTTCATGTCCAAGTTTGGGTGATCCATTACCTTTGAAACGGAACATCACAGCAGGGGTGCACACTGGAGCAAATGGGAAGAGAGACAGAGAAGGATAGACAGCAAGAGAGAAAAAGAGAACAAGAGAGAGAAAGAGAGAGAGAGAGAGAGAGAGAGAGAGAGAGAGAGAGAACAAGTGAGAGAGAGAAAGAGAGAAAATCTCTCAATGACTAATCTCTCCAAGGTCCTAAGCACCTACCACCACCATCATTCTGAGTGCCAAACATTTGTGTACAGATCTTTGGGGGACCCACTCAAGGCAAAGGGTTCATCTTTTTTTCAGGTGAGTCCCTTCTTTCTAATGGACACATCCCAGCAATCACGTCAACAACACATAGAAGCAAGAGAGACAATTGTGCAGAGTGCCACAGTACAAGCCACATCCGAAGAACAGCAGGACAGAGAGAAATCAACTGTCTAGCTTTGTCACTTGACCACTGGGAGGTATGTCCTTATGAGCAAGACATTCTCCTATAACAAGAAGAAGGCAAGATGGTAGCGGGTAAACCCATGTGTGGGTGCTGGGCTGTCAACCATGAATGCATTAATTGTCCATGGATCTGTAGGCCTTTGTTAGAGCTGTAGCAAACACAGCTATGACTTAAAGGCCTGTCATTTGATATCACCTACACTCACTTTCACCTACTCTGACACACATGGAAATGACTAAGGGATTTTGGAGTCTAGAACTCAGCTCCCTAGAAAGCACAGTGCTAAGGAGTAATTTCAGACACACATGAGACTCTTTGATAACTCCCCTCTCCCTAGAATCTCTCTCCAGTCCTGCCTTCCCACTCTGTACTCTAGGAACTTATCCTTAATAAGTCCCTCATGTATAACAAAAATAATGCAAGAAGTGAAACATGTTTCTGTGTAACCTTCTGTCTAACACCAAGCTGCATGACAGAGATCAAGGAACAGGCATGAACACACACAGAGAGAAGCTGCGTATTTTGTATTTTGTAACTAAGTAGTCACAAATTCCCTACATAGATATTTCATCTCCCCATTTCATATTATTAAGAATTCCTAAAACAAAATCTCAATTAGATTCAGATTATCTACTTAATGCTTATTTGATAATACCAAGATGTGACTATTGATAAAAGAAGACTTTTAGGTAGAAGAAATTCAAAGTGGGTGACTCCATTGCTTTCAGTGTCTAAGAAGGGTGGCACATATTGTATGCTGTAGTTAGAATTCATGCTGGAGGAAGTACCCATATGCCAAGATGGACGAAGGGAGATATCTATAGATAGACAGACAGACAGATAAAGAGGCAGAGGGAGATATCTATAGACAGACAGACAGACAGATAAAGAGGCAGAGGGAGATATCTATAGACAGACAGACAGACAGATAAAGAGGCAGAGGGAGATATCTATAGACAGACAGACAGACAGATAAATAGGCAGAGGGAGATATCTATAGATAGACAAACAGACAGATAAATAGGCAGAGGGAGATATCTATAGATAGACAGACAGAAAGACAAACAGACAGATAGAAATGCCAAAAGTCCAAGAGCCAGGTGTGAACATCATATAAACTGTAACCCATAGTACTTACGACAGGATCTGGGTGTGCAGATGATTGATGGAGAGATGTCCCCAGCAGACCTTAGTGCAGGCTCCTTAGAGACCAGGGTGGTTTTGTTTTATCATCGGGGATTATTTGGTTATATCTCTAATGCACATTTGTTGGCAGAGGCCTCTTGTTCAGTTCCCAGCTGCCCAGGCCTGAAATAATCACACAGAAACTGTATAATTACAACCCTGCTTGGCCTATCACTTCTTATTGGCTTGTTCTTATATCTTAAATTAATATATTCCTATTATTTTATATTTTACCATGAGGCTCATGGTTTACTGGTACCAATGTGGGCATCTTTCTCCTCCAGCAGCTATATGACATTTTTCTGACTCCCTTTTTTTCTCTCTGCATTCAGTTTAGTTTTCCTGCCTAGCTCTATTCTTCCCTGTCATAGGCACAAGAAGCATATTTATTTATTAACCAATAAAAGCAACACATATACAGAAGGACTTCCCACATCACATCTTGACTGATAGAACTGCTATGTGAAATATTGATATTCATAGATACCCTTTTGGTCTAAATCCTTGAGTATCTATGAATTCTTTGACCTCTCAAGCACCATGCACATCATTTAATAGTGAGGAGAGAGACAGGAAGATGAAATGAAGTCCTCCTGAGCTCCCAGATTCCTATGTGTGACTGCTTAGTGGTGCTTTAATTTTCGACCAGCCTTTATGGTAAGACTTTGATGTCCCACTAGCACGCCATATTTCTCATATTCATTACCATTTCTCTATGGGTTACTATCCTTTTTAATTGACTTATCCTTCATTCTCTGTAATCATTACTGTAGGTGCTTGTTTTTACTCTAAGCTCTTTGGTTCTATTAGAGGCCCACCACCCAACTACCAAATAAATCACACAGAGTCTTATTCTTGCTTATAAATGCCTGGCCTTAGCTTGGCTTGTTGCTAGCCAGCTTCTCTTATATTATTGTGTTACCTTTTGCCTCTGGGATTTTTCCTTTTCTTACTTCTGTATATCTTATGTTCACTCTTACTCCACAGCTGGCTGTGTCACTGGGTGATTGGCCCCTAGAGACCTCCTCATTCTTTTGTTCCTTGATCCTTTCTTCCCAAATTTCTTTTTCTATTTACTCTCTCTGCCTTCCAGTCCTGCCTATCTTTTCTCCTGCCTTGCAATTGGCCATTCAGCTCTTTATTAGACCAGCCAGGTGTTTTAGACAGGCAAAGTAACACAGCTTCACAGAGCTTAAAAAATGCCACATAAAAGAATGAAGCACATCTTTGCATCATTAAAGAAATGTTCCAAAACAAAAACAAATGTATCACATCTTAAACTAATATTCTATAATACATTACTCAAACCAAAAGCTTCCTAGTCTTGACTCCCTCTTCTTCTTCACAGTCAACCAATAACAAGACATTTTCTTGTTCACTTAGAGTTCATAGCTCTCTTCTGCTTACAAAACATTTGTCTCCTTCTTGCTTTCTTATCTGGCCTGTGGCTGGTCTTCTCCAGTCTGTCCTCTATATAGAACAATATGTAAATCCAGAACTATCACAGCTATCTTTAATTGTCAGCTCAACATAGCATAAAATCAGTCGAGTATGAGTCATAATTTCAGAGTCACCTGGGCTAAATTGGCATGACTTCAGTGAATCCCTGTTCTTAACTGTTAACTAACATAAAAAATACCATCCATAGTGGGCAGCAGCACTTTCTAGGAGGTGGTTCTGGGCTGTAACAGAGAGAGTGAGTCAGTGAGCAGTTTTCTTCCAAGGTTTCTGTCTCAAGTTCCTGCTTAAGTTCCTACTGTGTCTTCCCTCAATCATGGATTATTACCCATAAGCTGGAATAAGCCCTTTCTTTCCTTCAGTTGCTCTTGGTCAGAGTGTTTTATGACGACCAAAGAAAATAAAACAAGAACTTGACAGCTCAGTTTCCATGTAAAACAATCCACCATTCCCCACATCCTTGCACATAGTGTGCTGGGAAGTCTTCGTTGAAAGTATCTGTTTCTTTGCCCTATGACAAGTCCTTGAAAAAGAACAAACCAGCCCAGCCTCAGACTTGTATAATGAAATGTTGGAAAAATCTCTGAGTTGTGGAATAAAATGGTCTGGACATAGCAATGAAGGTCCTTGACCTGTCCTTGGTCTATCTCTCCAATATTATTCTTGGAAGCACTGATAAGCCATTGGATATTATTTTTATATAGTTGTTGTACAGGTTAGAGAACCAAATCATAATTAAATGTGCTCTAGGAGCTATAGTAAGCATGTGGGGTGTGGTAAGAACCAAAGTCCACATCCCTCATGTCAACAAGACACTGCCAAGAGCTCCCTGGATGAGTATCACTGAGCAGTACCTAGATTGCACTCCATTCGGAAAGAGAGAAATCAGAACATTTAATCCTGGCCCCTGGAGAATCCAACTTGAAACACTTAAGTACCTTTAAATGCACTCAAATAAAAACATGCAATTAATTCAGCTCTAGGAAGGATGGGATACCAATCTATAAAATATTGACCTTACATGTTTGTAAGGACTTAGATAATGCATATGGAGGACTCTGTAATATTGAATTCTGAGTACATCTCAGGTAACATAAACAAGTCACCTAACGGGACCGGAGAGTGCCACTGAGTACCTGCCTTTTAAAAGAGACAATGGCTACTGGCTGCTGTCTGAGACTCAAAAGGCAAATATCTAGTGTCACCAGTACTTCTGGTTATTCAGAAGATACCCTCTTATTTTGGTGGTCAGAAATATAGTTCAGTTGTTGGAGTGTTGGGTTCTATCTTTAGCGTTACATGAAATTGGATGTAGTGACCCATGCATGTAATTCCAGCCCTGGGGAGGTAGGGGCAGGAAGATCAGAATTTTAGGCCATTCATAAATACATAGCTAGTTGGAGGGAAGCCTGAACTACCTGGGACCTTGTCTGTAAAAACCAAACAAAAATCTTCTTATATTTAAATATTGACTTGTTTTATTACTGCGTGGATCAAACCAAACCTAAAAATCTGGAAAAAGAATTTGTCTTCCAGATTGAAACTTGTACCTCAAAATATATAGCCTCCAGGCCTGCAGCGTGGAACCTCCCAGGATAAACCATCTAAGGGCAGAGGCATTCGGAATGGGGGCAGACACCCCTTCCAGGTGGTGCAGTCTTCGGGTATCCAGAAGGCGACTTAGGATGCTCTGTAGACAGGACTCAAGGATGATGGGTGAGAAGCATCACGCAGGCAGAAAATGAGAGGAATCGGAATCAATCTGCGCTCTGCAGTCAACGTCCTCAATCAAGGGAGAAAACAATAAAGAGGAGTTTCAATCAATGAGCTCCGAGTGGTTTGTTTGGGACCCTAGCTCTGAGAGGGAGGCACGTAAAACGCTGCCGATATCTTCGCCAGGCACTTTAGTCTGTGCCACTCCTGCGGAAAACAACATATAACACTATCACTTGGCCCGAGCTCTGTTGAAGGGCTCACAAATTGGACCTTGTCACTTCGAACCTCTCATGACTTCCTAGGCTATGCTCAAGGAGATAAAAGCTAAACTCAAATATTTCAGCAGATAACCAGAAACTATAATCTTTTTCAACAGAATAAAATAGAAATAGGGGCACTAAGAAAAGAAATCACAGCAAAACTTCCTTCCTCTGAATTTCTTTTACCCAGCATGCCCCACACCAATAGTTACAATTCCATCTTTCTCGTTATTCAGAATGAAAGTATCTCTCCCCTCTTCCCTTCCCCCTCTCCTGTACCATACCTTCCCTTTCCCTTCTCCCCTCTCCCCCACTGCCACCTCACTTCACCCAACACATCAGAAAGTTGTCTTGGTTCTATCTTCAAAATGAATTCACAGTCCAACTACACCACCATCTGCACTGCCCTTAGCCTCTCTCAGGCCAGCATCTCTCACTTGGATTCCTGCAGCAAGCTCTGCTAATTCTACTTCTGCCAGGCTTTCCTATGGCAGTGAGACTGGGTTTCAGTCTTCTGCAGAAATAAGTAGGAGCAGTCTCTCAATGTCTTCACCAGGATTACGGCTCACTATCATATTCAACACAGGTTAGCAGAGTCAGTCTAGTTAGCCAACAGACTCAGACTGACAGGACCACCCCATTGCCTGTCACATGCTAAGGGCAAATTGTCCACAGAGCCATAAAGCTTTGACGTGAAAGTGGATTACATCACTCGCGTACATGTTTCATTGACCAAGACAGTCGCATGACTGTAACAGGCATTAGAAATTGCTTTTGCCTATAAAGAACAACTCCTTCCTTGGGCCCACTAGGCAACAGAAAACAGAAGGAAAGCCTTGCATCTCTGCCTTCATTTGGTATTTGACTCCTTTAACCCTGGGTCATTAGCATACTATTCCATGTGGGCATGTCAATCACTCAAGAAGTGTTTATCCATTAAAAAAATGGTGATCCCTAACCCACCTCATTCCTTTCAAGGCGAAAGTCACCAAGATAAGAGTAACTGAGACATCCTACTGATAACTTTTACAATTTCCTGTTTCAGATGCTCCCAAATGACCTAAACGTTTCCCATCATCCTCTTAAAACACGCTCATTTTGGGTTCCTGAAAAACGCTATACTTTGAAGGACAAACAACCTGTTCCCACCACAGAATAAGGCAATTCTCCATAATGCTAGGCTGCGCCCTGCAGCAGGAACAGTCTTCCCGTGAGAACCAGCCTGTCTGTCAATCAGTAAAAGCTTTCTCATGAGCTAGAACATAGACCAAAGTCAACCAGACTATGCCTTGACCTTGATGGGGAATGTTTATTGATGCATATCTTTCCCCCAGCTCCAACGTGTCTCCTGTTGGAAACTAAATCTCATGTTTCAGCCCTACAGATGAATTTAGGGTCACTGAGCCCTTTGATCTCTTTCTCTTTCTGATGTGGATATTGATTAAATATCGATTCTCTGCTTTTTACTATTTCTTGTCTCTTTAATCAATGTATTGAGAAGAGGTAGCTGAGCCTCTTCCATTGGGGTTGCAAGAACCAAGGCTTTTAAACTAAATTTTCTATGATATGGCTTTACTTAATTTCAGGAAGATAGCCCAACCACATCCCAGGAGAACCAGAAATAATTTGCAAACAGCATTAAAGACTGCACTCTTCCCTAGCATCTATTCACAACCAAGTCACCAGATGGTGTCACCCTTTTGTCCCCCATTTCTCTCAGGGTCAAAGCCTGAGATCCCAGGATTGCTACTAGGTCCGTGATCTCATCTCCCTGGTTGCAAGGGCTCAACTTCTCCTTGCTGTGCTCTCCATCCCAGCATAGGTGGTACCCTGCTGATGCCCAACAAGTCAGACACATTCTCCTTTCAGGCCTGTGCACTGACTGTTCTCTCTCCTTAGAACGCTTTACCAGATACATGTGTGACTCACTCTTTCACTTCCTTGAGTTTTTGTTTAAATGTCACTGTCTTTAAGAGTGCATACACATATCCCCACCTCTGACAAGAGGCTCCACAGCTTTCTTGCTTTATTCTGTTGAGAAGTTCTCTTAATATCTCAGAACTTCAGCATCCTCCCTTGCAAGATTAGGATGACAGTACTCACCTTGCTGGCTTACTGAAAAGATTAAACAAGAAAATAAATAGGTGCTTTGGGCATTTCTAGCTGTCATTCCTTATGAGGCTGGTCCCTCTTGCTTATTCCTGTGCCTAAAATCGCAAATGTTCATTCAGTGCTTCTTTGGAAAAATCCCAAAATCCAAGTGGAGTCCTGGAAAGAATCTTTAAATATATTTCCCAAAAGTATCATCCGATCTTTGTTGATGCTAAGCAAAACAAAACCAAATATAAACAAAACACTGAAGATCAATGCCCACCCAAGATTTGGGGAAAGTTTCCCTGACTTATGGTCACTTTGTGGGGACTCAGAACAAACATTAACACATTAAACACCCCGAGAATTCTTATAGTAGAGAAACCCAGTCAACTATATTTAACCCAGCATCCCCCAAGCTTAACTGACCAAAGAATCATGTTTTCTTTTTAATTTTCCTTCATGCTAACGTTTATTACTATCCCATAGAAACTAATGTTCTGAGAAACACAAGTTAGGAAATGCTGATCTGGCCTAAACCTCAGATTTAATTGGGGACTACATCATTGACCAGAGAGGTTAAGTACCCAGCTTACTGCTAAACAGAGAGGGACAATGAGATTAGAACTTGACTGGCTTCCCGCATGCTAGGTTACCCATGTCTCACTACCTTCTTGATGAATAAAGACAAACCACACTCAGGAGAAAAATACTTTCTCCTATTACCCAACAGTGGCAGGCTCCTGCTTTCTACCCTGGCTCAGGACTCTGCTTTCTCAACATTTTGCCCTCTTATTTTGCTCCTGCAGAGAGAAATGGTCACTCTATCCCCACTCTCTCTCTCTGTCCAGTTTAGATTCAAGGTGCAAAAAAATAAATAAATAAAACCTGAGGAAGATTGTCTAGACAGACCTGTTAGGTATTATTTATTAGTGCTTGGTGTCTTACTATACTCTATGTCTAAATGAGGGGGGAAATTGCTCTATAAATAACAGCAATAATCACCCTGGACTTCGTCACGCAGGGAGTTCCTAGACTGAGGGTGGCTGACAAACGAGCTGCTGATCCCCAGACCTCTGCTGGCCCTGGTGCTCCCTGCACCCTGGCTGACCTGCCACATGTTCATGCATTCTTCATCATTTTTCTGACATTCTGTACAATGTGATGTGACAGCTGGGTCTATTCTTGGGATTCGAGTTTTCACAGGAGATAGATAGGCTGGGTCAGGGGTTGTACATATGTGTGGAAAACACAGCTCCTGACCCGGTCATAGGTTATTCTTTTGTCAGTACACACTCAATTAGAGAGCCAAGGATGGGAGACACCTAGATAGATGTCCTTATTTACAGCTACGGAGTTTGTGTATTTGAGTGATATGTTTTATTCTTAGGTGCTGTGATACCATGTGCAAAATAGCATCTCTAGATGACCTGGTCTTTATGTGGTTGTGCTAATTATCCTTTTATACTTAATGAAGAATGTCATGAGATTGAAAGTGATCACAGAACATGCTTTATATGTAATTGGTAACTTGGAGCCCAGATCGGTTATTACGGGGAAGAACCTGGGTGTAACCTTGCCCATTGACTCTCAGTCTGGACTGTGTGATAGCAGTGTCAAGACCTGAAGGCTGCGTGTCAGAACACTCCTCACTCTCCAGCCACTATATTCTTTCCACCTTTTCTTTCTCAATGTCCCCCGAGCTCTAGTTGAGGAGATGTTGATAATGATGTCCCATTTAGGTCTGAGAACTGAGTCAGGGTTGGATATATATGCAGAAACATACTTTGCGGTATAGGCATATGATAATACTCTTTTCCCAGTGTACTTTCAGTTAAAGAACAAAGGTGGGATCTATTTCTTGAGGGATCTGACTCATAAACTAGGAGGGGCTCTCCTAAATACTCCCGTTCCTAGATGGCTCCCTAATTGGAGAACTGGAGATCACTCAGTGGAAGCCAATGTCAAAAGCAATAGAGTCTTATGTTTCTAGTGAGAAGCATGTCACTATCCTTTGTTCATTTTATAGTTTAATAGACTCATTCAATCTGCCTCTTCATGGAGGCTAACTTTTGTAATGACAACATAGAATATAATTACACTGCCAGTATATTATATGCATGCATGTGTAAAATACCTTAATATTTTAGTCATCCATTAGTATATAGTGGTAAATGCATAATTTTCCATCAACTAAAACTAGCTCTAATATATTATTTTTGATTATTCAAAATAATAGATTTATTGTAAGCAATCCAGAAATCAAGAAAATACATAGAAAAGAATTGTAAATGGTAGGCAAAAGTCAATACAGACATGCTAAGAATAAGAGACTTCATGCTTAGCTATGAATGAAGCATTGTTATCTAGTTTCCTGCCCCTTCTCTTATCAAAGCTCAGGGAACATAGAGGAATTTAGGCAAAAAATTTACAAGAGTTGGAGGATAGGGAGGTGGTGTGGGACAATTGTCTATATTCTGTCAATTATGTCTTAAATAAATCCTGATTGGCCAGTAGCCAGGAGGAAGTATAAGTGGGACAACCAGACAGGAAGTAGAGGTGGGTCAATGAGAACAGGAGAATTCTGGGAAGAGGGAAGCTCCCTCTGCAGTCTTGTCCAGACACAGAAGAAGCAAGATGTGACTATGCTGCTGAAAAAGGTACTGAACCATGTGGCTAACACAGATAAGAATAATGGGCAAATGTAAGTTATAAGAGTTAATAAGAAGCCTGAGCTAATGGGCCAATCAGTTTATAGTTAATGTAGACCTCTGTGTGATTTCTTTGGGACTTAATGATTGCAGGAACCGGGCAGGACAGAAACCTCAGACAACAGGGAGGAGTTCTGTGGATCTTCTGGGATTGACATTACTATTATGCTCATAAACTCGAAGCAGTTGTAGCTATCTGCACAAGGCCTGAGTAAGATCAAGACTTCTAAAATTATAGCATAGACAGACTAGGTATTCTAACATCCTCACCCCTTACTGAGAAGTTTTTGGCAATTAACAGCTACTGGGGAAGGGACATGCTGTAGGATATTATTTTAACTATGTGAAGATGTGTCACATTTTTTTATACTGCATATGTTTAATTATTTGAAGATGTGTTGCTTTTTCACCTTGCCTGCCTAAGACATCTGATTGGTCTAATAAAATGCTGAATGACCAATAGCTAAGAAGGAGAGGCATAGACAAGGCTGGTGGGCATGGAAAGGAGGAGGAATCTAGGCTTGTGAGAAAGGACCAGAGAAGGAAGGAGAGAGGGACAGGCCTGGAGCCAGAAGCCAGACAGCCACCAGCCAGACATAAGAAGCAGTAAAAGTAAGATATACAGAAGGAAAAAAAGATAAAACGTCCTGGGACAAAATGAAGATGAAAAGAAACAGGTTAAGTTATAAGAGCTAAAGGGACAAGCATAAGATATTGCCAGACATTCATAACTGATAAGAAGGCTCCATGTCAGGATTTGGGAGCTGGTTGGTGGCCTGAAAGACAGCCTGTTACAGGGAAGATTATTTATTTTTGAGAGTGTGGCAATAGTAGGTTTTCCATGTTCCAGTGGATGGTCCCACATCCATGTTCATATGGGCAGCCCTAATCAGACAATATATTATCAAATAAATGTTTTGAAAAAATAGGAAGTTTAAGGGTTGTGTGTTAGTGGATATATAGAAAGAGATAAGGGGGAAATGGGGGTATATATGATCATATTACATTCTATATATGTATGAAATAATTAAAAATTCAAATGAAAAGAAACAAACATCACCTCATCTTCCCTCTGACAGGTGATCATATCAGCATGTTTGTGGGTGCTAGCCAGGCGTGCCATTTATGCTCATTGCTCATGAGCCAATGCAAGAGATAGTCGGTCCCTCTTTCTCTGGGTTAGCTCTTTGACTCAGTGATATTCATAAACAGAAACACACTTAATCAATTCTGGGAGGTGGCAATACTACAAAGAAGTCAATCATGTCTGTGGTTCTGAGGCATCTCTTCTTAACTTTCCAAGCTCACAGTCCTCTTTGAGATTTGATGAAAGCCATGGATACTTTTCGGAGCACATACCTATCTATATACATAGAATATTTTACATACAACCCGAAGAAACCCATGGAGCTTCTGAAATACATCTATAGCTCCCTTGAAGCCTTCAGGATTAAAAGACTTTTACTGTAGGAGAGGAGAAAAGATTCATAATGTGCACCACAACCTGCCTTTATATATTTATTTGTCTGATTGTTTAATGCTTCTCTCCTCGACTAGATTGTGAGATTCACAAAAGCACAGGCAGCGTATTTTATTCAAAGATGTGTGCCCAGTGCCTTGTGGCAGTATACGTCTCAACTATTGGTGAAATCAATTAGCAGCTGAATGTACGGAGGAGTGAAAGCATGCTTCTGGGTTATCCTTTCATCGGGAGCAACTTATACATTTTATCAATAGGAGGACTGGCCACTGGAGCTAGGGAGGCGACTGTCTGAAGCTATATTTATAACTAGATATAGAAAAGATGGTGGCGTGGGTGAGCCCTGAAGGGAAGGGTGCATTCATTCTCTGGGGCAAACAAGGGGAGTTACGTTAGTTACTGTCTGCTGCTGTGACGGAACACCATGACCAAAGCAACTGACAGAATGAAGACTTTATTTGGGCATATGGTTCCGGGGGTTATGTGCCCATGATGGCAGGAATAGGTGACTGCCAGTAACAGGCGTGGCCCCTGGAACAGGAAGCTGAGAGCTCACATCTTGAAATAGAGCATGAAGCAGAGAGAGAAAATTGGAAATGAAGTGAGTCTTTATGCTTTCAAATCTTGCCCCCAGTAACATACTTCCTCCAGCAAGGCAGAAGCACCTGAACCTCCTCTAGCAGGACCACCAACTGGGGACCAAGTATTTAAATTCCCCAGACTATGAAGGGGGCCATTTCTTATTCAAAGCACTGCAGCAGGTAAATTGTAGAGACAAGACAGAAGTGTGCTTAGTTCTTTGAAATCTCTGCCCAGGGTTCTGGTCACAGTTATATCTTATCACTTTCTTGATAGACGTTGTCTAAACTGGACCAATGATGTGAAAGCCTAAGCATCATTGCCCACCCTTCCTTCCTTCCTTCCTTCCTTCCTTCCTTCCTTCCTTCCTTCCTTCCTTCCTTCTTTCCTTCCTTCCTGTTATAGGGTAGTGAATTCCCATGTTCACTTGGACTCAAGACCAGCATTGCTCAGAAAGTACTGCACCTCTCCCTGAATCTCAGAACCTGGAAGACGGTTTCATATTGCCCATACTCCCTGAATTCTCCGTCTGCTCTTCGGTGCCAGGCTTGCCTCTGAAATGGTCTCCGGGCTGCATTCTGCCAGGCTCTTTGAGAGGCTGCTGTTTAAAAGAGTCTGTAATGTAGCCAGGCTTCAGAGAAGAGGAGGGCCTCGTTCTCCTGAGGTATGAAGTGATGCATAGAGTGAGGGCATCCGCTCTTGGCCTTTGCTGCCTGTCATTACCTTGTTCAGAGTACTCAGCACTAATCGCACAATAAACACAAATGTACTCGGTGAGCTGAGCAGTGCAAAGCAATAAACTGGATGGGAAAATTAGATCATAGGCATGCTGTTGAAATTGAGGTGAGGGGTGCAGGTGGAGTGGATGAGAAGGCACTGAGATTAGCGCAGTGGTCCTGAGCTTGCGGCTGGAAGCAAGTGTTGCTCTTTAAAATAGGGCCACGGGCATACACTGCTCTCCTCCTTGACGCCACAGGCTTTCGGCATATCCTAGCTTTCTATTCTGGGTGAACTGGTAAGAATGGACCTGGTAGGCAATTAATAAGCATATGCTGATTTTCACTGGAAGGGAGGAGACGATCTGCTTGCTCGTCATGGAGGCTCTAGTCCAGAGGATAAAAGTCCCCTAATTGATGTCAAATCTTGCTTGTCAACTTAGTACACCTGGGAAGAGGGACCTTCAATTGAGGAGTTACCTCCATCAGATTGGCCCATAGGCCTGTCTGCGGGGCATTTCCTTGATTGCTGATTGATAGGAGGGTCCAGCCCACTGTGGGCAGTTGGGCCTGTGTTTCATAGGAAAGCTAGCTGAATGTGAGTCTGGAAGGGAACCAATAAACAGTGTTCTTTTTCTCCCCATGGTTTTTGCTTCAGTTTTTGCCTCAAGGTCTCTGCCTTGAGATTCTGCTCTGGTGTCTCTAGCTGATAGACTGTAACCTATAAAATGAAACAAATCCCGTTTTCCCGCTAAGTTGTTTTGGTCAGTGTTTTGTCGTAATAAGAAGCAAACGAGCACAGATAGGCAAACAAACCTAAAGGGCAGCGCCCCCAAAGCTAAAAATGCACTGCTGTTCAATGAGAATGGAAAGGGAACGGTGAGTAACTCCTACTGTAACGCCAAGAGAACATGCGGTAGGTGGTGCGAGCACACACGCCCTCATCCCGTATATATTGAGCATCTATGATACTCCAGGTGTTGGGTAAAGCCTTGAGAATGGACAGATGAAGAGTCCTTTTGCTTCGAAAAGAGCTTGCTTCTTGGTAGAAGAGACAAAAATGGCAAAGCTTTCAAGTCTGAGCACCTGTGATCGGCTGTATACCACGGTGGGCGGCAGTCGAGCGCAGTCTTTAGTTTTCCTCTCTGAAGGACCACACATGCCGGTGACGGCCTGCCTTCCAGAGAGAAGGGTGTGCTTCCCTGCCTCACTGATGTGGGACGACACCACTCGCTCTGGCCACTTGAATGTGAGTGCATCCCCCCACTTGTCCTACAGGAGCTTCACATTTGATGGTCTTTTCAAGTGAGCCTCATAGGCTTCTGCACCGTTTCCCAGTAAAAATGCCATCTATATCTCAGAAGAGGGCTTCTGGTCAAGCTTGTCTCCTAAGCGGGAGAATGCACAGAACCCACGTCTGCAGCAGAAACTTGCTGTCTAACACTAACCTACAAACTGGCGACACGAACAACATGCTGCATGGCTTTACTGCGATGTCTTCATTTCCTTTCCATTGCTGCGACAGAACACCATGACCAAGGCAGCTGAGAAAAGAGAGCATTTGATTTGGGGTTCACAGCTCCAGAGAGTTAGAGCACGTGGCTATCATGATGAGGAGCACGGCAGCAGGCAGGCATGGGGCTGGAGAAGTAGCTGAGAGCTTACATCTCGATCTGCAAACACTAGGCAGGGGGAGCTAACTGGGAATGGCCTGGACTTTTGAATTTCCAAAAAACGTGACACATCCTCTAACAAGGCCACACCTCCTAATCCTACCCCCAAAATTTCACCAACAGGGGACAAAGTATTCAAACATGTGAGCCTATGCAGGCCATTCTCATTCAAACCACCACAAATATGTTACTGACATTTTATCTATTTGATAAACATTACTGTAAAAAACTCACAAATAATAAACACAGCACACACCAAAATTAACCAGACTCAAATGCTATACAACTCAATAAACTTTTATACAGATATATTTGGCATTGACTTTTTAAGGATTTATTTATTTTTGCTGGTGTAGGAGTGTTTTCCTGCACCTATATATGCGTACCATACATATAGCCCTTGTGTCCACAGAGGCCAGAAAAAGGGACCAGATTCTTTGGAACTGGAGTCAAAGACAGTTGTGAACCACCATGTGAGGGCTGAGGACTAAACCCAGGTCCTTTGCAGGAACAGCACACATTTCACTTTTAATCCCAGAGCTATCTCTGTAGTCCCAAGTCACTGACAATTTGATTTTTGTTAAGAAATATAATAAAGTTAGTCTAATAGAAATACATAGAGAATACGGTAAGAGAGTACTTGAGATGTTAAGAAAAAAAGACAGTTTGAAGAAATAGTTAGCAAAGACTATTTGGAAAGGGGTGTGTATAAGTAATCCTGAGTAGAGGGGAGTTGGAAGAAGGAAGGGCAATAAAGAATTGGAACTCCTTCTTGTTCTCAACTAAGAACACAGTGTAACTGGGTTTAAGAGTCACAGTGGGAAAACAGGTGAGTTTGATTAGGTGCCCCTGTGCCATCTAGCGATGACATTGCTAGGTTTCAGTCACGTTAGCCCACCTCTCAGGGGGAAGATAAGGCTAGAGGTAGAGATTTGGGAGTTGTCTGGATAGAAATTGTAATTAAAACCTCGAGACTATATTAGTATGGAAGTTTACAGAACGAGCATTAAACATTGTTGCAAGTGAGGTGCCAGGGCTGGAGAGATGGCTTGGATGGCCCTGTTTGCTCTTCCAGGGGACCTGGGATTAAGTTCCAGAATCTGTGACACCTCACAAATATCTAACTCCAGTCACAGGGTCTGACACCCTATACTAGCCACTGCAGGTACCAAGGAAACATGTGGTACTCAGATACACATCAGATAAAATGCCCAAGCACATCAAAATAAATAAATCTTTAAAGGGAAGAAAATGAGGTAGCAATAGTACGCAAATGATCTAGTAGAGACCACAGCCTCATGAGGACAGGAGGGGCTTATGGGTTGTCCGCTCTGAATTCTGCTGTGGAAGTGCTGATCTCCCATGACCCCAGCTGTGACCTTTCCTAGAAACAGTCAGCACATATGTCATTAGTTAAGACAGTTGTATTGGAGTAGTGCGGGCAATAGTTCAATTTGGATTTTTGTTGTTTGTTTAATGAAAAGAGAAACATGAACACAGAAACATACACACAGAGAGAATATCGTATGAAGCCTGGAATAATTGTACCACAGTAAAATAAAATAACAAGCAAACAAAAACAAAAAAACAAAACCAAAAAACTTCAGAGAACTAGGAGCCAATAGCCCCCCAAAGGAGTATGGTCCTACTAACACATTGATTTGGGTCATTGCCTTCAGAACAGTGAGATGATGCATTCTAGGGTGTAAGCTAAGGATCTGGGGGACTTAGTTTCAGAAAGCTTGGAGAGTTAATACAAAGGGTGAGAATGGAATATTGGAATTTTTTTTGAATGACCCACTTGAGTTGCAGTAGAAAAGTTGTAACGAGGGAATGCAGAAAAGAAGTTGGAGAAAAGAAGAGACACAGTGAAGGGCAGCTGTCTCTGAAGAAGGGGAAAGGCAACACAAAGCTTCAGGAGACCAAAATTCTCACTGAGATTAGACAGGTAGAACCTGGTTGAGTGACTCGAAGATGTTCTTAGACAAGGGAGAAGGGCTCCTGATAGTTTCATGTTAGTGCTCCCCGGGACCTCTACCAATATGTCCCCTGTCCAAGGAGCACTGCTACCACCTGTGTGGGATGCTGATTTGCCTCTCTGGATGGCTCTATCAGATGAGTGTTTCTACAGTAGTTAACTCATTTAGTTATTTTCTATCACCTCTCAGTAGAATGTAAGAAAGATTCACAGGGGCAGCAAGTTCTGTCTGCTGAGTTTACTGGCCACTGAAGTGGCAAGTTGCTCAATAAATATGCAATGAATGGATGGATGAATGCATGGATGGATGAACAGATGGTTGAACGGATGGGTGGATGAGCAGTTGGGTAGATGATGGTTGGATGTATGGATGTATGGGTGAAGAGATGAATGTATAGGCGGATGGATACATGAATGAATGGACAGCCGGATGGATGGATGGATGGATGGATGGATGGATGGATGGATAGACAGACAAATGGATCGTGAATGGGTAAAGACTTCTATTTGTTTCTTCAATGAAAGAAGAAGCAAATTTCTCTAATAAGGAAGGAAAACGAGCATTTCAGCAAGAATGAACACATAGTCACATGATGTTAAAAGCCCAGAAGTTTCATTAAATCATAAACCATGATTGTTGATGAGTTGTGATGTTCTTTAAAGATTGAGAGAAGCTCCTGTAAAGAAGAGGAGACGGTGCTGAAGAGATCCAGGAATAAGGTTTGTTTGTTTGTTTCCAGGTGAAGATACTGAAAATAAATGGGAAAAGAGTATTTTGGGAACTTGGCAAAAATATAGTTGAAGAGTTAGACCATGGAATCCTGCCTGGCTAGGGAAATGAATATTTTAAAAAGGCACTGTGTATTGGGAAGGAGGAAGAAGCAGTCCTTAAAATAATGAAATCGAGAATTCTAGGCACAGGGCATGTCTCTTCCTAATGAGTAGAGGCTTGCCAGGAATGTTCTCTAGGAGAAGAGCGGAATGAGACAGGAGATGCTGGTTATTCCCATATGGGCACAGGTCTTATGGGATTATTGTGGCAGGATGTCTGCATTTGAAATCTAGACTGATTTTTGCATTTGGACTTTGAAACTTACTAGTGTGAGGGTGAATTATTCTCTCTGGGTTTCCAATTTCTCATTTTGAAAATAGGGATAATAATAACATCTTTCTCATGGAACATTTATGAGGATTGAAGGAGGTAAGATATGCAAATGAAACTACTATATTTAAGAAAATAAATTAGATGGCACACCGCACTGCATGTTGCCTGCACAGAGTAAATGTTCAATAAATATTGGTATTCTGTTTTGTTATTTCTCTGCTCTTTTGTTCCCTTTAGGCTATAGGTTCACACCTAGACTGTAGGTGTAAGATGGTACAGAGGACAGAAGAGATATTAGACTTACCGGGGAATTTCTTCAATACTACAGAAATTTCAATATTCCTCTGAAATTGATTGTTAGCCCTGCTAAGAATATCTGCAGGAGGTAACGGGGTGTCTTTGAAATTTTTAACTAGTTGAGTCGTAAGATGTGATTGATGTAGACAGCACTAGTGGTTGTTGGGAAAACACATAGATGTTAGGAGATGCTGGGGATGGGGGCATGCTGGGGAAGAGAGCATGTGCGGAGATGTTTTTCATGGCAAGAGATTGGGAGAACAGACAGGTGTATTTGACTCATTTAATTCTCTGTGTCTAAGTAAATAGGTAATAGGAAGCGTAACATGGATCATTTATGATTTATATTTGGAAGACTGGCCACAATTCAGATCCAGACTCTTCTGTTTACTGGGTGTGAGGCTTAGAGTAATTACAGCATCTTTCAGTTTCACTTCTCTGGTAGGCGAAATTGAGAGTGTGCCTTCCAGGGCTAGTATGAGGACAGATGAGATCATGTATCCTGAGGGTCTCTGATGGAGGTCCGTTCTCCACAAACTAAGTGCTCATTAATGGCCATAGTAGCCCTTGATTACTTTCATATCAGTTTCTGCCTTCCCTGCTTTTCTGTGTCTGTGATAAAGCACAATGACCAAGGTCAATACAATGGCTCTTCTTGCTTGTCAGCTTGACTACACCTGGCGTTAACGAAAACCCAAAGCATCGGGGCATTCCAGTGAAGGATATTCTTGATTGGATCATTTGAGGTGGCAAGATCCACCCTAAATCTGGGTTACACCTTCCACTGGCAGCTTATGAAAAAGTCAAGGAGGAAAGAAGCTTTGGCTTTTAGTCTGTTTGTCCCCATTCTCACGGTCAGGGTCATAAATCCTGATGCCAAGGTGTCCCTTCACTGCTGTTAGGGTCTACCTCCTTGGGATTCTGACATATAGTAAAGACAAGCTGAGGCATCCAACATCATGGACTGAACAATTATTGGATTCTTATACTTTTCATCAGAGAGAAAGCCATTGTTGGACTATCTGAACCATAGCCACTCTAATGAATTACACACACACACACACACACACACACACACGATCAATCCTGACTAGTATGGTAACTTATGGAACAACTTATAAAAGAAAATGTTTGTTTAATT